>NW_018744780.1:673265-998706 GCF_001683475.1 Chenopodium quinoa
CTTCGATTGTCAGTTTTGTCATGTTGACTTTGTTGCTCTACCTCTCGAACTTTGTCGAGTTCGATTTTCCTTCCAAAAAGACACCATCACGAGCAACAAACACTTTGTTCTCGGATTTATTGTAGATGTAATACCCCTTGGTTTCTTTTGGGTAACCCACAAAGAAACACTTGTCCGATTTTGGGTGAAGTTTGTCAGAAATTAATCTATTGACATATGCTTCGCAACCCCAAATCTTAAGATAAGACAACCTCGGAGGTTTCTTGGTCCATAATTCGTATGGAGTCTTTTCGACAGCTTTTGAAGGAGCACGGTTCATTGTTAGTGCCGCAGTTAGGAGTGCGTGTCCCCAGAAAGAGATAGGAAGTTCACTAAGACCCATCAATGATCGAACCATGTCTAACAAGATTCGATTCCTTCGTTCGGATACTCCGTTTCATTGTGGAGTTCCAGGAGGTGTCAACTCTGAAAGAATACCCTTTTCTTTCAAGTGATCGCCGAATTCATGGCTCAAATACTCGCCACCTCGATTTGATCAAAGTGCTTTTATTTTCTTGCCAAGTTGGTTTTCAACTTCACTCTGAAATTCTTTGAATTTCTCAAAGGATTCAGATTTATTCGACATAAGGTAGATATAACCATATCTACTATAGTCGTCCGTGAAGGTAATGAAATATCGATAACCTTGCCTTGTGGGTGTACGCATTGGTCTACATACGTCCGTATGTATTAGACCCAATGCGTCACTTGCCCTTTCTCCCAACTTGGAGAAAGGTTGGTTTATCATCTTGCCTTATAGACATCCCTCGCAATTTTCAAACGACTCCAGTCGAATGAGTCAAGAACACCTTCTTGAAGAAGTTTCTTGATGCGTTTGATGTTAATGTGGCCAAGATGACAATGCCACAAGTAGGTTTGATTCAACAAACCAACTATTGATTAAGTCTTGTGATCAAAATAACTTGGTGTCCAACACCATAGATCAAAATATGTTCAAAAGCATAAGAAAACAACCATTGTTTAATTACAAATCATAGACAAAATAAATGTGCCTACAAGCACGATCAAAAGACCATCTTTGTCGTTCGTTTGCAGTCGCACATCCACTTGTGAAGCCATCTCACTTGGTTCCTAAAAAGGCAACGTAAAGTGAGTCATATGTGGTATCCAATACCTATGTATAGCTATAAACATAAGTGTTAATGAAGATACCTGAGGCAGATGCCACATTTCTCTCCTCCTCCTCCTTTCGGAAGAGCTTGCATTCCCTCTTGTAGTGGCCTTGCCCACCACAATAGAAGCACCGCATCTTTTCCTTGTTCTTGAACTCCATTCTCCTTGCTCTCAAGGGCCTCTCGGTCACTCCATAGGCGGTGTCTCGGCTAAGAAGTTGCACCACCTCCATTAAGGAGCGTGTCTCCTTTCCCGCAGCTATATGCACTCTAAGTGCATCATAGCCCGAGTGGAGCGAAGCAAGCAAGATATGCCCCGCCATCTCATCCTCCAATGAGATTCCGAGAAGCTGCATGTGTTTGAAGAGCCTAGTGATTCCAAACACATGAGGTCGGAGGGGTATGCCGGGTCTCAATTTGGTATTGTAGACCTTTGTCCAAAGCCGACGCCTTTCCTTAACAAGACAACCCACATTCGGTGGCTTTATCTTCATGTTTGAGAGTGACCTAGTAAAATCAAACACGAGTCCATCATGGTTGCCATTGTCACTCTTGGTGACTCTTACATTGACAACGTCCTCAAGTCCTTTGAGGAACGTGTCCGGAAAATAGAAGGAGAGCTTTTCCTTCCAATCTTCCGGGATGGAATTTGCCATAAGTCGTGAGACTTTCTTGCAATCGAAAGACCGATTTTCATGAGCCTCATCGGTCATGATCCCCTTAGAGAAGAAGCTTGGCATGGGAGTATCAAGAGTTTACTCCAAGGAACAATTCCGAAGAGTTTTCATGAGTTCCTCCTCCCACTCCTTGAAGTTGATCAAGTTAAGGCTAAAAGCCAACTTGTTAGGGAGTTCCGGGCACATAGAGTTGTTGTTTAAATTACTTGCAGACATGTTTCTACAATTGAAAGAATTTGAAATGAAAAACCATTCATAGCGTTCGTGCAAATTTAAATATTAAGGTACAAAAATACTCAACGGTATGCAGACCGTATTTAGATTTACAAAAATACATAACGGATCACAGTCCGTATTTACTATCCTAATTAGGCCCCACTAGTTGCCATTTTCACGAAACCTGTGAAACAATATATTTTCCATTCATCCAATCACTATATGTGAATGTCCCATGCATTTTACAACGAAAAACAAGTAACAATGCATAACGCGCGCAAACAAGTAACTAATTTAGGTGGTTAATCCAATTAACACGCCTAATTAAAACTAGTCAAAGTTGTTTAACATTTTACGTGATTGAGACTGAATTATATCATGCAATTAACGAAGCTCCCACTAAATTCCGCATCCAACTTAATTAATCTAATTAACTAAGCCGGCTAACCAAAATTTTGCAAGAGCCGAATAACCGAGGTCTAACCTCGTTAAAATAATAAATTAAAACCGCAAAATTTTGCAAAAACGATAACCCAATAATTAAGAAAAATAGCCCACCTTCAAAACACGAGGGCTGCGCACCATGGCTGCTAGGCAGCTCATTTGTTGCGTCTGGTGCTGGGTGCTAGCATGCTCGCCTACCGCAGCATACCATGCTAGCTAGCACCAGCAGCATGCTATGCATGCTAGCTGCTCGCTGGCACTGGCAGTATTTGGCTGGCTGGCCGGAGCTTGCTGCCTCGCTGCCCAGCAGCACGCACAAGCACTCCAGCAGCCTAAGGCCACGCATCCAGCCATCAGCCCGCAACAGCAGCCTCTTGCCACACACCGCAACAGCACCTCAAGGCACAACACCCCTGTGCGCACAATAGGAAGCCACATGAAGGCTGCTTAGGCAGCCCGACTAGCCTTGGTGGCGCTTGGGTGTTCTTGCCTCGATTTGCGTGCCATTTCTCGGGATTTTAATCTCGATTTACGTGTGACATAAAATTAATCCTAAATTTATTTTAGAATCAATTTAGGGCAAAATGAAATAAAATAAGTCCAACTTAATTTAAATTCCATTTAATGGTGCACAAGCCTAAATCATCCAAAATTACCTTTGAAATAATTTAGGTCTTTCTTGATGCTTTAAAATTGAAAGGCTACACCCATAATTAATTTAACCAAAATGTAAATTAATGATGAGTTTTGACAAAATAGGGAGTTGGAAAAAAAAACTCTTTCATCTAATGAAAAACTTTTCCAACAATAACTTGTGTAAAATTGAAAAATTTACATCTTCCAATATGAAGATTTATAAAAATTCCTTCACAAGTTTTGAACTTTAAGGACTTTAATCAACACAAAAATGATTAATTCCAAAAATTAGTTCAACATGGAATTTAGCAATCAAAGTTCCAACCAAATAAACAATTAAAGATTGAATCTTTGAAATTTTAGGGGATTCAAAATTGCAAGTTCACCATAAACATTCACACTCAAAGCAATTTATTTGCAATAATGTGAAAAAAATACAAGTTTAAAAAGTGAACAAACCAAATTAAGCACCAATTATTACTTCATAAACATGCTTAATGAGGTTTATAATTGTAGTAGATTAGGGATGCAACCATACATTTAATATACCTTCATCATGCAATAATTAGTCCAGGTTAAAAGATTTAAAAATTTTCGTCAAAAACGAAAAAACCCTCGAAAAATATATTTCTGGGTGGATTTTGGCTTCTGGACAATCCTGAAAGAGTCTGAAGCGATTTAGAACATCAATTCAACCCAAAAATCACTATTTTTGAGTCGAAATCTGGGTTCACCAACCAAAATTGAAAAAAATACGAGATTAAAATTAATTAATTACCTTAATCAATTAGAAAGCACAACCAGAAATTTAAATCCATTTTAAATCACCTTAATTAATTATTTGTCAAAATAATTAAAGTGAGCGCGGCTCCGATAGCGCTGTTGGGTTTCGTAGAGTCTGACTCTACGCGGAAGGGAAACCCACGCAAGACCCGCACACTAATTAAAGCGACTAAGCATTTAATCACTAATTAAACAACAAATAAGAGAGAGAGAAAGAAAAGACATTCTTACCCTTGACGTGTGCTTCGCTCGAAACCCGAGCTCTTACTTGAACCCCGCAAATGCAAGGTCTCCAACGGCTCGTACCCACGAACCCGACCCGAACGATCCAAGTCCCGAAGGTTAGTCGGGACCTGACCAATAAAAACTAGAGTTTTACGAACTTCAAGGTTTTCTCAAAATCAATGAGATGCCTTATCGAGTTCTACTCAAGTGTTCTTCCCAAATCCCAAAACCTTGGTATTTATAGGGAAATGAACCTTGAATTCCCACTCTTGATCAATGTAGGAGATTTGCAATTTTCCCATTTTATTTTAATTAAAACAAAATTAAAATTGTAAAGCAATCAATAAGTTACAAGTGGCATAAGGAGGAAGGTAGATTAGGTGAGGACCATTTCCAAGGGGGGGGGGGACCATGGCCTTGGTGCCCAACGCAATGCTCCAACCCTTTTGTCCCCACTAACACAAAATCGACTTCCTCCATGTGGTTGGTTGGCAGCTTGCCTTGGCTGCCAAGGCTGCCAGCTGGCGCCTAGCACCATGGCTGGGAAGCCAGCCAGCACACACACGCAAGCATCGCAGCCAGCATAACAAGCATCTCTAGCACAGCCAGCATGGGTGCTGCTAGCGAGCCACGCATGCTGGGCGCTGCCTAGCAAGGTTCCTAGTGCAAGCCATTTCTATCCTCGCAAGGTGCCTAGCCCAGCTCTCGCACGCACAGCGCGCATTGCTTACAAGTCCCAGCCCTACAATGCAACGTTCTTACGAGAGGCTGGCTGCTTAGTGCGCGCCAGTGCCTAGCAAGCTAAGCATGCTGCTATGCGATGCTCGGTGCGTGGCTGCGATGGCTGGACGCTACTATTGCCTAGTGCCTTGCTAGTAAGGCACACGCACACGCATGGTGCTGTGCGATGCTGTGCTAGCGAGGCTACTAGCGCCTAGCACCACGCATAGCACAGCACGCCTAGCATGGTGCTATGCTAGCGATGGTGTGACGAGCAGTGCTAGGCCTTGCCTAGCGCCAACGCTTAGCATGCTATCAAGGCCTAGCCTTCCGATGCTTTGGCGCATGGCTTGCTAGCACACACGAAAGGCCCTAGCACGCCTAGCATGCTAGGCTTTGCTATGGGTCTTGCCTAGCCTAGCACTCACATGGCTAGGCCAATACGGGGCTACGGCTAGGCTCGTACTTGTAACTTAATTAATTTCGCGTCTTGTCAAATTCTATATTCGACTCGACTTGCGACGTTTGATCTCGACGCTCTAAGCTCAAAATCCGAAGTCTTTGTTCGTAAAACTCCGATGACTCATCAAATCCCTCGGATTGATTCGTCGTCTCGGATCGGTTGTTCAGTTGGGTTCGAGTCGAAGGTTTCAGTCAAGATTAAGCTATAATATTAATTGTACATTAATATAACTGATCGAAAGCGGCCTCCACCTAGGCTTTCCGATCACTTGACCTTACTGAAGAATTTGCTATCCGATAATTCTGAACCCTCTATCGGAATAATACACTTGTTCGAAGGACACCATTCCTTTCAATTTACTAATAACTTTGTTGTTTGGCATGACCCGTTAGGCCATCTCGTTTCAATAATGATGCAAAAAATAATTGAGAATTCATTTGGACATTCTTTGAAGAGCCAGCAGATTCTTCATAATAATTTTCCATGTGCTGCTTACTCAGAAGGCAAGTTGATAATTCGCCCATCACCAGCTGAGATGAATTTTGAATCAATTAGTTTTAAGGAACGTATACAAGGAGATATTTGTGGGCCCATACATCCCACATGTGGACTATTTAGATATTTTATGGTTTTGATCGATGCACCGACTAGGTGGTCACATGTATCCTTGTTATCAACTCCTAACTTGGCGTTTGTGAGATTACTTGCCCAATTGATTAAGTTACGAGCACATTTTCCAGATACTCCTATTTAGACTATTCGTCTTGATAATGCTGGTGAATTTACTTCTCACACTTTTAATGATTATTACATGTCCATTAGGATAAATGTTAACATCATGTAGCACATGTTCATACACAAAACGGTATGGAAAAGTCATTAATTAAACGTCTTCAGTTAATTGCCAGACCGTTGCTTATGAAATCCAACCTCCCAATTTCTGCTTGGGGACATGCCATATTACATGCGGCAACACTAATTCGCATCAGCCAACAAGTTATCACAAGTTCTCCCCATAACAATTGGTTTATGGTCAGGAACCAAATATTTCCCATCTAAGAATTTTTTGGATGTGCGGTTTATGTCCCAATAGCTCCACCACAACGCTCTAAGATAAGTCCTCAAAGGAGGTTGGGAATATATGTTGGATTTGAATACCCATCAATAATGACATATCTTAAGCCTACAACAGGGGATTTATTTACGGCTCGTTTTGCAGATTGTCATTTTAACGAGTCACTTTTCCCAACATTAGGGGGAGAAAAAAGAGAGCTGGAAAAGGAAATTAAATGGAATGAATTATCATTATCCTATCTTGATCCTCAAACTAAACAATGTGAACTAAAAGTTCAAAAGATAATTCATTTACAAGGTTTAACAAATCAATTGCCAGACTAGTTTGTTGACCCAAAAAGAGTGACTAAGTCACATATTCTAGCTGTAAATGCTCCATTTAAAATAAATGTCCCGGAAGGACAAAATAAATTTGCTAATGAGTCTAAACCACGTCTGAAACGTGGAAGACCAATAGGTTCTAAAGATAAGAATCCTTGAAATGAAAATGAGCAATGATTGATGATGGTCAAGTTGAAGAAATAGTTTTCGAAGGATCTCCAAAAGAGACTTTAGGCATGATATAAGAAGAAATTCAGGTACCTGATAATAAAGAAATTTTAACAAATTATATTGTGTCTGGAATTACATGGAACTAAAATCAAATCAACGTCGACGATGTTTTTGCATGTAATGTGGCATTAGATGTTAATAATAATGAGGATCATGAACTAAAATCCATTGAAGAATGTAGACAAAGAAATGATTGGACAAAATGGAAAGAAGTAATTCAAGCAGAATTAAAATCTCTTGAAAAAAGAGAAGTATTCAGACTTGTAGTCCATACACCTGAAGGTGTAAAGCCAGTGGAATGTAAATGGGTCTTTGTGCGAAAGAGAAATGAAAATGATGAAGTTGTAAGATATAAGGCACGATTAGTTGCACAAGGATTCTCACAAAGACCTGATATTGATTACGAGGAGACATACTCTCCTGTGGTGGATGCAACTACTTTTAGATTTTTGATTAGTCTGGCAATAAGAGAAGGACTTGACTTACGTTTGATGGATGTAGTCAAATCTTATTTATATGGCCCACTAGCTAATGACATTTCCATGAAGCTCCTAAAAGGATTCAAATTGCCAAAAGCAGCAAAATCTAGTTCTCAAGAACATTTCTGTATTAAATTGAACAAATCTCTTTATGGATTGAAGTATTTGTTAAAAGAAGGTTGTAAGAATGATCCTATCGGCCCATGTATTTTAATAATGAAATTTGGATTAGGATTTTCTATAATTGCAGTGTATGTTGATGATTTGAATATCATTGGAACTCCTGAAGAGATTTCGGTGACTGTCGATTATCTGAAGAAAGAGTTTGAAATAAAAGATCTTGAAAAGTCAAAATTTTGGTTGGGGTTACAAATAGAGCACCTAGAGAATGGAATCCTTGTGCATCAATCAACATACACAGAAAAAGTCCTTAAAAGATTTTCTATGGATACAACACATCCATCAAGCTTCCGTATGGTTGTAAGATTGTTTGATGTAGAGAAGGATCCTTTCCAACCCCGGGAAAATGATGAAGAAATTCTTGGCCTTGAAGTTCCTTATCTAAGTGCAATAGGAGCACTAATGTACCTTGCAAGTCATACACGACCTGACATATCATTTTTAGTTAATTTATTAGCAAGGTTTTGTTCATGTCCCACCCGAAGGCATTGGAATGGAATTAAACATATACTTCGTTACCTCTAAGGTATGAAGGTATGGGTTTATTCGTTCGTTCCTAAATTGTCCAAAGAAAATTTGATTGGTTTTGCAGATGCAGGTTATTTATCTTATCCACATAATGCTCAATATTAAACTGGATATGTGTTCACATATGGTGGTATTGCCATTTCTTGAAGTTCCATGATATAAACCATTGCAACTACTTCTTCCAATCATTATGAGATTTTAGCAATTCACGAGGCTAGTCGTAAATGTGTATGGTTAAGGTCGGTAATTCAGCATATAAAAGAAGTTTGTGGTTTATCATTTGGAAAAGAAGCACTGATGACTCTATATGAGGATAATGCAGCTTGTATTGCTCAATTTAAGGAAGGATATATCAAAGGTGACAGAACAAAGCACATCTCACCCAAATTTTTCTCCACTCATGATCTTCAAAAGAATGGAGATATAAATGTTATGCAGATTCGTTCAAGTGAGAACTTAGCAGACTTATTTATTGAGGTTCTTCCAACTGAAACATTTAAAATCGTATTGTATTGGATTGCGTCGTGACAAAGATCTTTACTGATATAATAATGAGGGGGAGTAATTACGCGCTGCACTCTTTTTCCCTTATCCATAGTTTTTTCCCACAGGGTTTTTCTTGGAAAGGTTTTTAATGAGGCAGCATATAAATGCATTAAATCTCTCTTAGATAATGGGCATCCAAGGGGGAGTGTTACAAAATATAATAATTGTGTATGCCCATTATGGCTTGTAACTCCCAATATTATGACTCTCCTTGTAACCCCCATATACCTTTACTCTACATCGTAACTCCCACATGATGACATGAATGGACTCTTTATTTTCCATATAGGTTACATATTTTCATCATGTATATATATGGGATGGTCTAATGAAATGAGATATCAACACATTACCATCTACATCTCTCTCTAATATTCTCCTTTTCCCTTATATTTATAACAAGGTGATATATTTTACTTCATACTTTTAGACGATAATATATAGTTATACTCCGTATTTGTTATGTAACTCAATATTTATGAACCCTGAATATGGCTTGATATTACAATTACATCATTTTATCAATAATTGTACTTAGATTACAATAAGCGAGAATATGTGATCATGTAGTAAATTTTGTTTTGGCTGGTGGCATATCAACACCACTTTATGTGTATGAAGCTTAACTACTCTTATGCTTATTAAAACATTGGCGCTTTTTTTCGGGGACATGGCCAATAAGCATTCATTTCCATCTCTAGCTAACATCCTCTTCAGAAGTGGCAAAGCAAGGGAAAAAAACGTAAAAGTCATACAATAAGGGAAAAAGAGGAATGACTTGTTCATAAGGAATAATGCCTTAGTTTAGACTTTTATATAGTTCGTGAAAGGAATGGTGTCCCTCCAACAAGTGTATTCTTCCAATAGAGGGTTCAGAATTATTACATGGCTAATTCTTCAGTAAGGTCAAGTGATTGGAATGCCTAGGTGGAGGCCGCTTTCGATCAGTAATATCGAGGTACAATTGATATTACAGCTTAATCTTAACTGAACCCTTCGGGTCGAACCCAATCGAATCACCGATCCGAGACGACAAATTAATCCGAAAGGATTTAATGAGTCAACAGAGTTTTACGAATACAGACATCAGACATCGAGCCTAGGGCGTCGAGACCGAGCGTCGCAAAATCACAATCGACAAGTATGAGCATAGCCATAGCAAGGCTAGGCTAGCTCATCATAGGCACTAGACGCGCCATAGCAGCCCTAGCATCATGCCTAAGCGCTATCGCAGCCTTAGCGTGATGGCTTGGCACCATGGCTGGCTATCGCTAGCACCAGGCGGGCCAATACAGCCCTGACATCATGCCTAAGCACTATCGCAGCCCTAGCATGATGTTGGGTGCCATCGCAGCCATCGCAAGCCAATGAGCATCACTAGGTGCACCATGCGTGCCCTAGGATGGCTGGGCACCATCGTAGCCCAGGTAGCATCACTTGGCGCACCATGCATGCCCTAGGATGGCCTGGTGCCGTAGCGGCCCTAGCACAATGCTGGGCGCATGGCAGGACCACACGCACCAAGCACAGCTAGTGCCAGGCACTGGCGCATGCATGGTGCGTGGTGCTTGGGCGAGGCATGTGCGTGCATGGTGCACGGTGCATGGCCGAGGCTGATGCGTGTGGCTATGCGAGTGTGTGCGAAGGGGCTAGCAAGCTGGCAACGTCAAGCCAAGCATGCGTGGCTTGCTAGCAGCACGCATGCTAGGCATTGCATGCGAGAGGGGCTGATGCGTGGCGCGCATGATGTGCGAGTGTGGTGCGTCTGGCTGGCGAAGCGAGAGGCCAGCATGCGTGGCTCGCTAGCAGCACGCATGCTGGGCCATGCAAGCATATGGTGCAGCGATGATGTGTGGGTTACTAGCACCAGCGCCAGCACGCACCAGCAAGCACCAGCGCCAGCACGCGCCAGCAAGCACCAGCGCTGCTACTGGGCTTGTGCTAGCATGCTGGGATAGCTGGCACAACAAGCTGGCGTGCTAGCTGGTAGCTGGCCAGCAGCCTTGGGTGATGCGGTTTTGTGAGGGTGGGGACCAAAGCTTTGAGAAAGCCTTGGGGAGCAAGGCATTGGTCCCCCCACCTCTCCATGGTCCTCACCTAATGCTCTCTCTCCCTTTGACACTTGTCGAATTGTGATTGCATTTATTTATTGATTTATTTTAGAAATAAACTAATTAGCAAATTACACATTCTCCCACATTGGTTGGGGAATGAAATGCAAGGGTTCATTTCCCTATAAATACCAAGCTTGGGTATTGGGAAATACACAACCTTGAGTGGAATTAAAAAGGCAACTCTAAGAAAAGAGTAAACCTTTAATTCGTAAAACTCATAGTTATTTTGTCCGGGTCTTGACTAACCTTCAAGACTTAGGACGCTCGGGTCGGGTCGAGGGTACGATCCGTCAGAGATCTCGTCTTTTCGGGATTTTGAAGTAAGAGCTCTTTAGGAGCGAAGCACGCGTCAAAGGTATAACTCTTGTTCTTAATCTTGTTTGATTAAGTTTATTATGCTTGTTAATTGCATTAATTAAGGGGCGGGTCTTGGTGGGTTTCCTTCCGCGTAGTGTCGGGTCACTATGAAACCCTACAGTTCGTTCACATATTTTCATTAGGTAGCGGATGTGGATAAAAAAATAAAAAAATTACGGTGTTGGTGATTGTTTCTTAGAGGCATTGGTGTTTTAACACCTCTTGTTGTGAAATGGAGAGATAAAATTATAGTGGTCTGGTTAATTCGTTTTTCGAATGAGTAAACAATAATAAACTCTGGTTACTTCTTCCTCTTAACTTTGACTAGCTGGTAGTTTATGAGCAATAGTGACTTGACTCCTAGGGACATTACAGATACCAAAAAAAAAAATACAAGCTCATTAATAATAAACTCTTTAATAATAAACTCTTTAATGTTCAAGGATAGATTCCTAAGCTCCTAGGTTGAGCTTCTTGGATTCTTGATTTCTATGATTACTTCATTGTCACACTTCCACATTAGAATTATACCATACTGCTTTGCTGATACCTACAAAATTGCTTCCAGTTCTACTTGAAGCGCTTATTTCGTGTGAACCGGCTAATATAAGCTCCTCCATCCAAAACTTTAGCCTCATTCCTTATTTCCCACCTTATGGCTGCTACACTATTCTATCTGTTTTTCCATAATTTCATGCTCCGTCCACTATTACAGTGTTGGATCGTAGATTGGCTTTCCTATGGTGAACCCTGTAGATCATTGTCTTTCTTCATCGTAAACCTTTTCAGAGAGTATTCCAAAATAGCCATTATATTCTTCGGGCTTGCACTGCCTCCCTCCTTTAAAAAAAGTTGTTTCTATGAACTGAGATTGCCCCAAAAGTAGCAAGCATCAAAGGTATCGATTTCTCTTCGTGTTTTATGAGGTACGGTATTGCAACAGATTTTTTGTTCATGAATTAATTAGAGGGTGTATACCCTCTTCCTGGATTCCTAATGGGCCACATGCCCACACTCTTCTAACCAAGTCACAATTCTGAAACAAATGTTCAAGGGTTTCTTCATGTGCACCACACAAGGCATGCACACCCTGCATTCTCCACTATTTTTCTCTTCTTCAACCCATTTTCACAACTAGAACACTTCTGCATGATTTTCTAGGAACAACCCCTTGTGTGTCTCATTAATTTTACTTGTCCTTAACTACTTCAAAAGACCTAATTTATCATATGCGATACACATTTTAGCTCAATTTATGCAACAACCGCGTACTAACATAGGTTCATTAGACCACATCTATCCGCATTATACATTATCTAAACGTTGACCGATCAAGCCATCAATCCTTCTCCATTCTTTTATCATCATTTTATGGGATAGCTCATACTGAGCTATTCCTCGCAGTCGGCTTCACTCAGGAGAGGCGCAACAATCATTCAAGAGCTAGCATGAATGACCTCACACAACCTCTTAAGGGGCTAGTTGTATGAGAAAACTCTTGCTAAGCCATTATAATGCTCCTGGCTTTACTCACGGGGTGCGCACTCACTACTGTAAGGATATTTAGGAGGGCTCACCAGCCTGTTAGAGTTAGCTTATAGGCTGACCAGTATGGCTCCACCTGAAGGAGATCGTACACCAATATATAGAGGACCAAGTACAACGGAAAGGAGGTTAGACACATAAGTTCCTACACACTCTCTCTTTATCTAAGTACACTTTCTCTCTCTAAACACATACTAACTTAAGCATCGGAGCAGGAGTTCCTCGAGCCATCCCCGAGGGCAATTACGTTTGTTACCATGTGCAGGTTACTCAGCTGGACCCGGCCCGTACCTGTGTGAACCCCCAGTGCCATACCGGCATTTATTGGCGCTAGAAGAAAGGGCCAGGATTATCCGTACTTAAAGTTCGCCGACTGAGCAAGGACCGGCTGGTTAACCACTATGGTCGGAGAAGGAGCGATAGAAACACTAACCTCGAAAACAACCAAACACCACAAAAACCAACATCAGCTACTACGGATCTTAAGGGATCCACCAAAAAATCCAAATTAATTGTAACCCAAAAATCCAATCCCGCCGGACTAGCACCTAATGCGACAAAAATGGTGATGAAACCGGGAGATCTGGCAAGATCTAGTCCATCTTTCAAATTTGAAATGCCAGTAACAGGCTTGAATAACAAAACAATCATCCAAACTCCCCCAACCCTGAAATCTTAGATTGTCAACATGCCAACCATCCTCCAAAACCTTTCCAAATGCAGTAAGGAGCAACAGGCGCCGTTGACGGCGGTGCTTACCAATTTTGGAAAAGAAGTTGGCTCGACATCAGTTGTTGCCACCTCAGAGCCAGCAACCAAGAAGCTTGCATCACCAGTTCTCACCCCGGAGCAGAAAGAGCTGATGCATTTGAGAAATAGGGTTCTAGAACTGTAAGCTCACAACCTGAACTAGGAGTGGGAAGAGGACGAAGCGGCTAAGAAGGGAAGCCCAGAGGCACAAGTTACTAGCAGAAGATCTCCGATCACAGACGAGGGCCAAGTCTGGATAGGGGGAAGTGTGCTCGGCTTTAGGTGATTCCAAACGATTCCTTATTTTGCACGAAGATTCTAAAAAAGCCGATGGAGAAGATCAAGATGCCAACCTACAAATACAATGGAACTACCACCTCAAAGAACCATGTCTCAGCGTTAGAATACCACATGGTGTTGTATACCATGATAGACTCGGTCTGGTGTAAAGCGTTCCCTCCAACACTAGAGAGGCTGGCAGCTGAATAGAGCGGGGCCATCCCAAAAGGTTCCTTCTATTCTTACAGCTAGTTGAAAAGGATGTTCATGGAACACTTCGTCACCTTAGTGGATCGTACCAAAATGACCTTGGAGCTAATGTCATTAGTCCAAGGGAAGGATGAACCCCTTCGAGATTTCATCACCCGGTTCAACAAGGAGGCCACAACAATCCCTGATATGAGCCAGGAGGTAGCCCATTTAGCCTTGTAGAGCGGACTCCTACCTGGATCACCAATCAGAGCGTACATGGGGCGTTAGAGCCTCAAAACGCTGGTAGAGGTTTAATACCCCTCAAGATTGCTTTAAAGGAGTTTAATATACTACTCATACCAACAAGGTGCACTTCCTTTTAGGGAGCTCATATGCTAAGATACTCCACAGTTCAGCGTGCTTGGTTGGGAGTAGTCTTGGGTGGGTGACCTCTTGGGAAGTTTTCCCAGGGTGCGCATGAGTGAGGACAAAATGCGTTGGAAGGACTTGTATTGGTCTATAGGGACAGTTGTTGTCCTTGATGCACATTTCGTGACAATAGGCCCCTCCCTAATTTATTTGGGTTTGGGGTTGCTTGGCTCGGAGTAGTCTTGGGATGGGTGACCTCATAGGAAGTTTTCTTGGGGTGCGCATGAGTGAGGAAAAAATGCACTAGAAGGACT
This sequence comes from Chenopodium quinoa, assembly GCF_001683475.1. Classification (NCBI taxonomy): domain Eukaryota; kingdom Viridiplantae; phylum Streptophyta; class Magnoliopsida; order Caryophyllales; family Amaranthaceae; genus Chenopodium; species Chenopodium quinoa. The sequence goes on from NW_018744780.1 coordinate 687,881, forward strand.
TGTGTTGGTCTAGTGGGGACAGTTGTTGGCCCTTGATGTGCATTCGTGACAATAGGCCCCTCTCTAATTTGTTTGGGGTCGGGGTGTTATAAGAGGTGTTAGGAAAGGCTCCTGAATTCATAAAAGGAGATGAAAGTGACAGAGCCATGCTGGGAAGAAAGGTGACAAACAACCCAGCTAAGTAGGGTCGATCAGCCAAGTAAAGCTGAACAAGGTCAAAGAGACGGGGACAGGTTAGTGGGGATCAAAAGGAATGACCACAGAAGAGGAGCGCATGTTAGAAAGTTCGAACATTACACCCCGCTCACTCATTTTAGGTCTCACATATTCAATGTGAACAAGTCTGATGACAAGTGGCAAAGACCACCTCGCATGATGAATAGGAACTGCGATCCCAGCAAGTGGTGCAACTTCCATAGGGGTCACGGGCATACCACTAACGAATGCACATAACTTAAGGTTAACATAGAATATCTGGTCCGACAAGGGTATTTAAGTCAATTCAATCAATATTCTGATTACAATCGGCATAGAGAGGAGGATATGTCAGGTTATGACCATAAGAAGAGTCAGAAAGACCGAGATAAAAGTAGAGATCGTGATAGCAAGCTAAACGGTAAAGTGCTGGTCATTAGCGGTGGACCAGTACATGGCGGCACGGTGAACAGGGCAAGAGCTGACCTATGCGCAATGATTCACCAAGTGAACTACAATGACAAGCGCAGATGGCAACCCTTGCCGCCTCAACCGCGTACAGTGTTCGACGAATACGATCAGAAGGGCATAATCTACCCTCATGATGACCCTCTAGTAGTCACCGTGAGAATTGCAAACTGGCATGTAGACAGAGTGTTGATAGATGGCGGCAGTTCAGCCAACATAATCTTTATCAGTGCCTTTAAGAGCCTCAAGTTGGACAGGAAGGATCTGAAAAGGGTGAGCTATGAAGTCATAGGGTTCAATGGGTCAAACTTAATCCTAGAGGGCATTATGGAGCTGTCAAGTAAAGTGGGAGAAGGGTATAGATGACGCGACGTCAGAGATGAGTTCTTGGTGGTAGACTCACCCTCACTCTATAATGTGATAATGGGCAGACCACTGATCCACAAGATAAGCGGAGTGGTCTTACCACATGGCAATGGCTTACACAACCAATGATGGAAGATCTGCCAAACTGAGGGGAAGTCAGAAGACAACACAATAGTGTTACATTACAACCCTTAAGCATCGAGCAAAGATAAGATCCCAGTCAGGCTCAGAAGTTAAGAAAGAAGCTCAGGATGAGAGGAAGTCTCGAAAAAGAAAAAGAGAATAACATCGTAGTGAAAAGGACAAGTAAAAGTTGGCCATGGAGAATTTTGAACCTGCTAAAGAAGAGGCATCCAGGACGATTCCTAGCTGTGAACACAAAGAAATTGAACTCACCGAAGGAGATAGCTCCAGATTGGTAAAAATTGGCAAAGGGATTGAGCTTGAAGTGCGAGTTAACCTTATTGAACTATTGAGAAAGAACAGGAGCATTTTTGCATTCTCAGCAGAAGAGATGCCTGGAATTGATCTAGAAATCATGGTCCATAGGCTAAACGTATAGGAGGAAGTTAAGCCAATCAAGCAGTAAAAGAGAAGTTTCTCTTTCTCTGCTGAAAAGAATCAAGCCATACAAGAAGAAGTGGACAAGCTGCTCAAAGCGGAGTTCATTGAGCCATGTGACTATCCAGAATGGCTGGCCAACGTAGTCATGGTAAAGAAAGCAAATGGTCAGTGGAGGATGTGTGTTGATTTCACAAATCTCAACAAAGCATGTCCAAAGGACTATTACCCACTGCCAGGAATTGACCAGCTCGTAGACGCTACGAGTGGGCACGCATTGATGAGCTTCATGGATGCCTTTTTAGGATACCACTAGACTAGTTTGCACAAGCTAGGTAGGTAGAAAATTGCGTTCATCACTGAAGGAGGGGTGTACAATTACATTGCCATGCCCTTCGGGCTGAAGAATGCAGGGGCAACGTTTTTGAAGACAATGGATAAGGTGTTTATACATCAGAAAGGGCGGAGTGTGGAAGTGTATGTCGATGATTCAATTGTTAAAAGTATTACACCAGGCCAACATGTCATATTTTAGACCTAGAGGAAACATTCGCCACACTGAACAAGTATCACATCAAGTTGAATCTAAAGAAGTGCGTTTTTGGAGTGAGCTCGGGAAAATTCCTAGGGTTCATGGTGAGTGAAAGAGGGATAGACGTCGACCTCGAAAAGGTGTAAGCAGTTCTCAGCCTCCTAGAACCAAAAAGCACTAAGGACGTAATGCGCCTCAAGAAGAATGGCTGCATTGACCCGATTCATTAGCAAGTCAGCGGACAAAGCCTTACTATTCTTCTAGCTGCTAAAAGGGAACAATGAATTCAAGTGGAGTGAAGAAGAAAAACAAGCCTTTGTTGGTATTAAGTAGCATCTCACCAAACTGCCCACGATGATCAGCCTGGAGCAGGGTGAAACGCTCTAGTTAGACATTTCAGCCTCACCGCAGATAATACGATCAGTCCTCTTGGTGGAAAGAAACAAGCATCAACAACTAGTTTATTTTGTAAGTCACGTGCTGATCGAAGCTGAACAAAGATACCCGCTGGTGGAAAAGTTAGCATTGGCAGTAGTAACAATGACAAGAAAATTAAAGCCTTATTTTGACGCACATGTGGTTCAAGTCCTTACTAACCACCCGCTGGAAAAGGCCCTACAGAAAATGGATGCTTCGAGAAGACTGGTAAAGTGGGTAATTGAGCTCTCTGAGTATGAGTTGGAATTTAGGCCGAGGGCATCCACAAAGGCTCAAGCTCTGGCTGATTTTATAATGGAAGCCTCGTATGAGGAGAAGGAAGACGAGGTAGGAATTTGGAAAGTGGCTGTAGACGGGTCCACCGCTCAGACAGGCAGCGGGGCTGGGATCATTTTAACCTTGCCATAGGGCAACGTATTTGAGTATGCCATTAAATTCAAATTCAAGGCATCAAACAATGAGTTGAGGCAGAGTACGAGACTACCCTGGCTAGGCTACGAATGAGCACATCAGCCATAGCCAAGAAGGTCAACTGGTACGTGGTAATGAATGGAGAGCTAAATAAGAAAGGATTCTCAAAGACACTCCTTAGATGCATCCCTGAATGGGAACAAGAGGGAATCATGGAAGAAACTCATGCTGGAATCTGTGCAAATCACATAGGTGGAAAAGCCTTAAAAGTCGAGATACTTCAAAGAGGAGCGTACTGGCCGACATTGACACCAGATGCCTTGGCATATGTTAAAAATGTGAGAAGTGCCAAAAATATTTACCAGTTATCAATCAGCTATCGAATGATTTGACCTCGATTCTCATACCGATCCCATTTGCCCAGTAAGGAATGGACATATTGAGACCATTCACCACTAGGTCAGCGGGAAGGAAGTACCTCATAGTGGCAGTGGATTACTTCACCAAATGGATAGAGGCCGAGCCCACAAAATACATAAAGGCGTCCCAAGTCAAAACGTTCATCTAGAAGAATATTATCACAAGATTAAGGGTGCCATAGTGTATAGTTTTTTTTATCATGGTTGCTAGTTCGATTGTGATGCTATAAAGGATTACCTGGAGGAGCTGAATGTCAAATACGCAAGTGTGTCTGTGTGTCACCCGCAGAGCAATAGTCAAGCTGAAGCAGCAAACAAGCTGATCTTAATTTCCTTGCAGAGAAAGCTTGAGGAACAGAAGGGACTTTGGGCTGATCTAGTGTCAAAGGTGCTATGGGCGAATCGAATAACGGAGAAGGAAGTAACGGGCAAGAGTTAATTTTCCTTAGCATATGGAGCATATGCTACTGTTCCCGTAGAGGTGCAAATCCCCAGCCTGCGAATTCAACACTATGAGCAACAGGGAAATGAGAAGCGCCTGCTGGAAGAGCTAGATTTTCTCCCTCAGGTATGGTTGAAGGCAACTCTCAAGCTAGATGTATAGAAGAGCAGAATCTAAAAGGCCTACAACAACAGGGTCAGGCATCGGGAATTGCTGCCTGGTGATCTGGTTCTAAGGAGGACTATAGCAGGTCCCCCCAGAGAAGAGAAATGCAAAAATAAACAAGCAACAACAAATTACTAAGGCAAAATAAGAAGTGCATATTTAAGTTGAACCTCCATCCACCAAGGTAAAGAAACATTTAGCCAAATTAAAATAAGGTACGAGTTTAAGCTGGCAAACATCCAGCAAGTACATAAAATGAAACCAAGTTAACCTGGATAGACCCAGTAGGATAGAAATAAAAGTGTTAGATAAAAACACCTATATAACAGAATCTTTGGCGGTTATACACCCCAAAGATAAACACAAATACTACCTAGTAACTACAGACCTAGGTGATGGATATTCAGAGGAACCACTGAAGAATGAGGGAGATAGCTGCTAAAACCTAACTTTATTGCTCGTCAGCCACGGTCTTAACTCCAATAACAACGGCAATATCAGGGCAGAAAGGTACAACCAAGAATAAAGGTAAAAGAAACAAACCTTCTGAAGATCATGGCAAGTGGTGGTAACAGGAAGGCTGACAGAGCCACTAGTAGAGTCAGCTGGCAACCTGATACCCTAAGTGAGCCGGTATCCCAAAGTGCCACCCTGATAAGGATTATCCATGAAAAGAGATTCATCAGCCTGCACATTCATAAGAAGGCGAAAAAGCTCATTCCCAGCCCCATCTAGGCACAGGACGGGTCGAAAAGCAGCGTCAATAGGCACCTTTCCAAATTCTATCGCTCAGTAGGGCGAAAGATGCCACCACCAGACCGAGAAGTCGCTGACAATGGATTTTCAAAGGCATCACCCAGATCCTGGTGAACATATCGATTAAGCTCGGTGGAGTTGTGAGTCCCAAGCTCCTTTGCAACATTCTCGCTAAGAAGGCCAGTGTTAGCAGAGTGGGATGCAAGGGGATCCAGGGCAGAGGAGGTGCGATCCCTTTTGGCAGCCGGCTGGTTTGTAGGAGAGGGGAAGACAGAGGGAGCCTCTAGCTTGGTCATTAAACCGAGGAGTCTGCTGTTGTACCCCAGCAGACTGAGAATGACAACCCCGGCTGTAACACCCCATAATTTTAAATTAAGGTTTTACGCGCACTTTTCAATAATACTTTGATTTCTATTTAAATTTTGAATTTTGAATTAGTTAATATTAATATTTTGATATTGTTGTTAATAATACTAATATTATTATTAATAAATTTGTTATGTATATATATTATTAATTGCTTCGTATTTCGTCTTTTCTTCCTAATTTTTGTTAAAATATAAACTTTATATGTTATTTTGCGTCATGATTTAATTATTATTATTGATTATTATTGTTCTTATTATAATTATTTTTGTTATTGTTATTGATACTATCAAATATTATTATTAATAGTGTTGTTATTATATGTGTATTTTAATTGCTTCTTAGTTAGTTTCTTCTCTTCGATTATTTTTGGGCTAACTAGGATTAGCTCGGTATAGATTTTAGGCTAGTAGTTAACTGTCTAATTAAGCTTGTATAAGCTCGTTTATTTGCGCTACTTAAGCCCATGTTAATGCTTAGTTAACCCTCCTAATAATCAGCCCATTGGTTCCTAAATCTAGGATTTCATAAGGTGGACATCTAAGATGCATTTTTTTTACCCAATTCTTCTCCTCTCACACGGCTTTACCCGCTGGTAAGTTGCTGCACAAATTTAGCCTAGTAACCCCCTTCATTACACCTCATTCAAGGCTAATTAAATTTTCTTAATAACAACCTATTTGCTGCTCTAAATACTCTTCTTCTTCCCCTCTCAATTACGTATAAACCTTGACCATTGGGTGTGTATTGTTGCTGCATTTTATCATTTGCTTTCTCCTCTCAAACTCTCTCAAATTTTCGTGTATTCATCAAGGGTTTTCGTGGGTAATTGCTGTTGTGTTCCTCCCCCTTATTCGAGCACTCAAACACCCTATAACATCATCAATTGGGGCTAGCAAGAGGCGTGAGTTTGGAGCGGCTCGGACGGATTCAAATTACCCTAATGCTCAATGAAATAGCTGCTGTAATTACTGTCATTGTGTCGTGGATTTACAGCCCTATTTGCCTAGTTTTAGGTTGCTTTTGTACCCTAATTGGTGTAGCATCATGATAGGTATGTTCCTAAATTGTTTAATCATATTTTAGGGAAGTTATGCCATGTATTTTAAGCACTAGAAGGACTTAATTGCTGCTTCTATACTCACTGAGGTTGTCGTGTACTCCTACAGCCCTTGTCATGTTTATTTGCTTGGTTTCTAAGCCTTTCTTGTTGATTTATAATTGGGTATCATGTTAGGAATATCCCAAATTTAAATCATCATGTTTTAAGTAAGTTTTGATGTGATTATAAGCCTAAAACTAAGCAAATGTGTTGCAGCCAGAACAGTTTGTGAACCGTGTGAATTGAGTGGTTTTAAGTGATGTATTGCCTAATTTTTATGCCTAATCTTGTACCTATCATGACCTATTATGTTTTTAGAGTGTGTATGTTAATGAGCTAAGATTAATTATGGGTTTAAGGTTGGTTTTGGGTGAATCTGTTGTGCAATATGCTGTTGTAATTGTAATTAGGGGCTGCTGCATTATCATGATGTTTTTGGTATGTTAAAGTCATGAATTTAAGCCATCTTGTATGTATATATTGTCTAATATGTGGATTAATATGTCATAGTTTTATTTTATCATTTTGGCATGATTTGGGGGTGAGTTTATGAAGTGTCAATGAAGTGGTGTAGCTGCTGCCATTATTGGTTGTTCGGTAAATTGTCGACATCGTTGTGCTTTAAAGTCAAATATTACTGTTTTTAGCACCGCTTCGCCAAGGGATGTGTATGGAGTGTATTGTGATATTTTTTTTATAATTAGCTTCGTACCCAAATCCAGACAATAAGAGTGACACCCTGTTATGATATATAAGTTGTTTTTGTATATTTTGAAGTTAAACTCTTTTGAAGGATTTTTGTTGAATTTTGGTCTTAGAAGTAAAGACCTGCAGTATTTTAAATTGGGGTTGATGATCCCTAAATGTGTTTGGATGATTTTGAAGAAGTATTTTTATAGTTTTATATAATTTGTGAGTGTAAGATAATCATTTGGCTGCGGAATTCAATGGTTGGAACATGCCAACATCTTGGGTTGCGGAATTCGAGATGTAATTTCCTAGGTTAATTGTTGTCGTCCGAAACTACTCGGGCTGCGGAATTCGAGTAGGAAAACCGGGAGATTGGCCATTCTTGGACGCAGATGGCTGCGAAATCGTCTGTAGGTTCGCCATGACAAACCTTTGGTGGTGGGCTGCGGATTTCACCGGGGTTTATATTTTATATGCTTGCCTCACTATGAATAAGTTTTCGAAAAGTTAAAATTCCTTGTTTTAAAATTATTACTACTTTGAGAGGTCTTCTTAAGTCAAGTCAAGAATTTCCTTAATCTCTCTAAAGAACCTTTATAAGTGTTAATTATTGTTTTTTTTTATGAGTTTATCGCTCTATTTTGGGTGCTATTTATTCTTACTTTGTAAGCTTGTGGTAATATATCTACTTTCAATATACATGTTTGTTTTGTATTATAATCATGTTGCATGTTTTGAACTGTATTCCTATCTATGTATATCATCAGATCATGTTTATCTTGACATGTATATATTTTGTATTATTTATATGTCTGCTTCTATGCTTTACCCTATGCTTAGCTTTGTGTTTCTACAAGTTTTGGGAGAACTGCTAGTTACTCCCCACTAATTGTGGAACCTAAATGTTATTTGCAAGTGAAGAGTAGTGTTTGTTGAGTTTGGACTGAGAGCAGAATGTTTAGTTTGTTCCCTTGTAGTTTTATTGAGTTTCTTTTGTTATCTTTACATCTCTTTTTGGAATAGTCGGGTTTGAGGTTGTTCTGCCTCGTTTGAAAGTTTTCTTTGATTATTTTGGATTTATTTCTCTAAACTATATTTATTTTAGTTCTTTATTTATTTCCTTTAGTTTTTAGTAACCCTTAGAGTGACATTACCGTCTTGACGTTATTTCCGCTAACGTCTCGCCTTTTGTTTTAGACGAGGTGTTAGACCGGCTGGCAGTTCGCAGCCGACCTGGGAGCCCAAGAGAACGAGGAGCAACTTTGGGAAGCTCCCCAATCACATCTTTGGGAAGCTCGAACCCAGTGGTTTGAAACTTTGAATTGAAGGGAAAATAGAGTCTTTGGTAGCAATAAAAGTGTCAATACTGGTAGCAAAGAGCAGAACATACTCAGCAGAAGATGGGGCTTTTCACCCACAACAGTGTCACCCACAACCCCCGTTTCAAGGGAAAAGTTAAGAACGCTATCAGGAAAATTATCAACATCATCATTCTTAGCATCGACCAAAGCTTGTTTCCCGGCTGATCTACTTGGGATAACTGAGATGCCACCCGGCCGAAAACTGTAGCAAGGTCCTTCGCAATAGACGAAGCACCCCGCGCCACTAACGCCTCAGATCCCGAAGTAACATCTCTCAGCCTGTTCCGATATGCGCGATGACTCCCCATAGTGGAAGATGAAGGCTCAACATCAGCCCTACTAAAACCAGCGAGATCTATGGGAGTCACAGTTCCAAACACAAATCTTAATTAATTAGTTCAGCTAGAGCCAGCCGAATTTAACCCTTTAGCGCGCCAACACAGTCCTCCAAAGTTTCAAAAAGCTTAGGAGGATTCTCAGGTGTAGCGGTGAAAGGATTTTTCCAATTTTCCTTCAAGCCAAGAAGTTTCTTATCCAACTTGTCGTAACCTGAAAGGACAAAGACGCAAAAAGCTATAAGACAGGAAAGGGCATGTGTGAAAAGAAAAACTCTAATGAAAAAGTAACACTTACCAGATTCATGAGTAGAGCATAAGCGCATGGCAGAAAGTTGCGTGTTGCCAACAATATAGAGCGAGTTGGGCAGCCAAACCTTGGGGAACCTGGAATCAAGAGTGCCAGCACCCTGCAGGGCGTCATAAGCCTGTGTCTCTCGAACAGTCTCAGTAGGGGTGAATGTAACACCAGCCATATTAGTGTGAACCACCCTTAAGTTACGCGGCACAATGAAGTCAGAGGGGACAGCCACCTAAAAGAACTTGCTAGTCTAGTCATGAAAGCGACTAAGCTTTAGATAGGACAACACCCTGCCATCTTTGGGAGCCACATAATACCAGCTAGACTCAGGCGAGCTGGATGAAGTCCATTTCAGACTCATCAAAGATTTGAATAAGTTCAGTGATTCAAGGTAGCGCCTAAAGCGCAAAAACCAGAGCAGGTAAATCAGCGTGTGGAGAGACACAGGGTGAAGCAGAGCAATATAGAGGTTAAAAACCTTGTCCAATGTAGGATCCGGAGGAAAACGTAAGCCCAAATCAAGCTATGATGCAAACACGACAATATACCCGTCAGGAGGAACAAATAGCTTTGAGCCCTCGGCAGGAAGAACCAACTAGTAGCCTGGTCCAAACCCATAGAATTCTTGGCCCACCTTTGCCAATTCCAGCCTCTCAGCATCTTTACGCCAGTTGGAGTCAAGCGTACAATTCTTAGGGCCAACGCATCTCTCATCCATAAAGAAATCAGAGTTCCCCTCTTCCATAGGCTCGGCCACAAAGAAAGGCTGGCAGTCTTAGCCTAAAAAGCTCTCTCGCTGGGGGACTCAGCAGTCTTACCCACATCTTTCACCAGAGACGGAGTCGAAGAAAGAGACAGAGAATGGGCACCTCGCACTACATAATGATCAAATTGATTTACATCAGCCATATCGTAAAGCCAAGCAAAATTGTCTAAAGGAAGAACTTGAGGAATAGGGCTAACAAGAGAAACATCAGGGGGATTAGCTTTAACCTCGTCAGCCAAGCACTTATGCGTGCATTCTCAAGCTCATGACGTGCGAGAGGGAAACTCCATCATAAGGGAGATCCCGCTCGCAATATGGGTTAAAAATGTCGGGGCGAGTCCGAGGCTAAAAGGGGCGAAAAGCACTATTGTCAGCGGCACAGCTACCACCTGACTCCGATCCAACTGAGGGGTCACAGTGGTACCTTCCCCGCTCCCAAAAGGGGAATTTCCACCCGGCATAACTACTCGTATAGGGATGGGGGTGAAGTATGAGAAACAAAAGAGGTTCGCTCACAACAGCGAGACGACTCAGGGGAAGAGGCGAACTCGGTACGAGCAGAAGGAGTAGTCAGATTCTGACTGTCAGAAGCATTTGGCATTGTGATTCTACAAACAACAAGAAACCCTAGGGAAAAGGAAAAATGGGGAGTTAAAGGAAAATCAGTTGCGCCCCAACTGCAAATTCAACAAAACAAAAAGAGAAAGAAGAAAAGAGGAAAAATTGAAATAGGAAAGCGAAACCAACAATGAACAAAAGGAAAGAGTGCATGTGAACAGTATACTCAAGAAAAAGATTCAATCTTGCAAAGAAATGAAGCAAAAAATGCACTTTTGCAAGCAAAAAGTGCGAAAGGGGTAAAAGGAAGTACCTTTTGAAGAGAGTCGAGCAATCCACGGCATGCCGGAGACGGCACATAGCAACAAACGCAACCCCAAAGTGAAAATCAAAAGAAAAAATTTGGACTGTAACCAGGGAAAAATGATCCCAAGGCAAAACAAAAATCGAAGAAAACAAGCAATTAACAGAGGCGAAATTAATTGCACAAAAATGAAATGAATAATAAGAGGAGCAAGATAGAAAGCACTTACAACAACAATGAGTATCAACCACTCACAGGCGAGCAATATTGAAGGAGAAAGGAGAGCAAAAATTTTGAAATGAAGAAGATAAAAAAAAGGGAATGAAAATAGGAAGTAAAAAGGGGGGACAGTAAAATTAAATGTGGCATTAATAGGCGGCTTCACCTAATCCCTAAGGATTAAACACCATGTCACCACAGTAAAATAACTGCACCTCGGATGATTGACACGTGTCCCACGCATGCAAGATGACATTCCCGCTTAAGAAAATATATAATTTTCCCAACCTTCAGCAGGAATAATCGAAATTCCTCGCTCTAAACTCGTCATTTCTCAGACTTCGCCAAGAGTAATCGAAATTCCTTGCTACGAGCTCGTCATTTCTCATACTTCAGCGGGAGTAATCGAAATTCCTCGCTACGAGCTCGTCATTTCTCAGACTTCAGCGGGAGTAATTGAAATTCCTTGCTCAAGCTTAACAATTCTGAGATTAAAGAGGTTACTATCATCGCCCCACTACAATAGTAGCATCCTCAGAACATCAACCCCTATTCTCTTAAATCTTTGAACCACGTACACACTCTTAAGACTTGAGGGGCTAGTTATATGGAGGGAGCCTCAGCCGGACGACTTATTGAGTAATTACCGATGAGGTTACACACTCAAAACAGCTGGCATGAGCGACCTCATACCACCTCTTGAGGGACTAGTTGTATGGGATAGTTCCTACTAAGTCGTCCAACCCTCAACGAGTCCAAGGCAGTCATCATCCCATCCCTTATGCTGCTGAAATTTGAGAGGGATGATGGAACGGTGGGTTCCCTGAATGGAAATCAGAAAACGGCAGGGGAGTGTTATCTCTCAGACGTCAAGCCTAAAGTGGCCGCAGTCGGCCAAGGCGAGGAGCCCATCGACCTTGATGACTTCAAGGAACCCGCGCCTGTTCTCAAAGCAGCCGGCAAAATAAGGAAGGCGGACCACCTGGTGGCTGTCAAAAAAGAGAAGCAATAGAAATCACTGATCGGGGAGCGGTCAGATGATCTCCGTCCCCAACCAGCTGGTGAAAATATTGACATTGTTCTAGATGACATCCGTCCGGAACAAACCGTTAAAGAGGGGACGGTTGCTTTTGCCAAGTTGGGCGTAGAGTTGCACCAACTGCTGAAAGAATTCAAAGACATTTTTTTCCTTTGACGTGGAAGAGATGTCAAGCATCAGCCCGGATCTTGCGATCCACAAACTCGTCGTGGATCCAAAAAAGAAGTCGGTTAGGCAAAAGAAGAGGAACCACGACGAGGAAAGATCTCAAGCAGCAACCGCCGAGGTTAAGAAACTGTTGCAAGCCGGGTTCATTCGGCAATGTTACTACCCAGATTCGGTAGCAAACATTGTCCTTGTTAAAAAGCCAAATGGTACCTGGCGGATGTGTGTTGATTACACAAATATGAACAAGGTATGTCTAAAGGATTGTTATTCGCTTCCAAAGATCGACAGTCTAGTCGACTCTACAGCTGGTCATGCCTTGATGAGCTTCAGGGACGCCTATTCAGGTTTCCATCAGATACCCTTGTGGAAAAAAGATCAAGAGAAGACGGCATTCATCACTGATCAAGGGTTATTGTGTTATACGTGATGCCGTTTGGGTTGAAAAATGCTTCTGCTGCCTTCCAGCAAATGATTAATACAGTCTTCATTAATCAAATTGGGAGGAATGTGGATGCGTACATTGATGACATGATAGTCAAATCTAAGCTACAGACGGATCACCTTGCTGACCTCCGAGAAATCTTCATTACCCTCAGGCGACATAAGGTCATGCTTAATCCCAAAAAGTGTGTCTTTGGTGTTGAGTCTGGGAAGTTTCTCAGATTTTCGATTGATCAAAGGGGGATAGAGGCCAACCCGGAAAAGGTACAGGCAGTAACTGACATGAAGTCACCCTGCACTATCAAGGAAGTCTAAAAACTTACCGGTTGTCTGGCGACATTGGGGAGATTCCTCAGCTGGTCAGGCAACAAGTGCCTCTACTTCTTCAAGGCAATCAAAAAGAAGACTAGATTCGAATGGGGGGAAAATGCTGAGGCGGCATTCCAGAAATTAAAAGAGCACCTCCACTCATTGCCACGGCTGGTCAGCCCTCTAGCATTAGAGGTTCTTTATATGTACTTGGTTGTCTCAGATCATGCCCTCAGTGTTGTTCTCCTAGCTGAGAGAGACGACATTCAGCTCCCGGTCTATTTCATTTGCCATGTTCTTCGAAATGCTGAGCTGTGGTACCCCTTGGTTGAATAATTTAGCCTTGCTCTTTTCATGGCAGTCAAGAAGTTGAAACCATGCTTCTTGGCACCATCCGGTGGTGGTCTACACAAACCAACCTCTCAAGCGGCCAATGACAACCTTGGAGTCGTCCGGCAGAATGCTCAAGTGGGCTATTGAAATGCAAAGTCTGGAAATCACCTTCGAACTAAGAAAGGCAATGAAGGGTCAGGCGTTCGCCGACTTCATTATGGAATTGACAAGGCTGGTTTAGCCGGGCAATGTTGATCAGGTTTGGAAGGTATATGTAGACGGGAGCTCTACTATGAATAGCTGTGGTGTAGGCGTAATTTGCAAGTCTCCAGAAGGGGACCAATATGAACATGCACTACGGTTCAAGTTCCAAACCTCGAATAATGAGGCGGAGTATGAGGCCCTGCTAGCCAGTATCCGCATATGTAAGGCGGCAGGGGCAAGAAAAGTTGACGCCTGTTCAAATTCTCAGTTGATCCTTAGCCAATACCATGGTGACTACGAGACCACCCATCCGGCTATGATCAAATATCTGCAGACGGTAAAGGACGAGGCCGAGACACTTGACGAATTGCATCTATTCAGGTGCCCAGGTAAAAAAATAACCAGGCAGACGCACTTTCTAAGTTGGCATCATCCGCCTCTTGTGATGCGCCTAGGTCAGTCTTTTGGGAAGTTATGGAAAAAAGAAGCATTGAACATGATCCCATTGGAGTTCTTAAGCAAATCTCTACCTGGATGGATGCCATCCGAGCTTACTTGGCAGACGACACTTTGCCGGATGCCGCTTCAGAAGCGGCTGCGTTGAAGAAGCGAGCCACAAGTTTTGAGATCTACAAGGGGGAACTCTTCAAGAAGGGTTACCTCCAGCCGCTACTAAAATGTGTTACCCCTGAAAGGGGAAAAGAGGTTCCAGAGGATCTGCACTCAAGCTTTTGTACATCACATATAGGCGGCAGAACTCTAGCAAAAAGGGCCAGGCAGCAAGGCTACTTTTGGCCCACTCTTGAGGCAGACGCCATGGAAATGGTGAAGAAATGCGATAAGTGTCAAAGATTCGGCCGGCTCATACACCGTCCGGCTACTGATTTGACGGCTATCTACAACCCGGTTCCATTTGCAAAATGGGGCTTGGACATCCTAGGTCCATATACGTTTGCCATAGGGGGAAGGAGATACATCCTGGTGGTTGCAGATTACTTCACCAAATGGGTTAAGGCAGAGGCGGTCAAGGGCATTAAGACAAAAGATGTCATCTCTTTTATCTGGAGAAACATTATCACTAGGTTCGGGGTACCTATATCTATGGTCTTTGACAATGGCCCTTAGTTTGAAACGTCTACCCTCAAGAGCTGGTTGGGAGATCAAGGAATCTCACATTGTTTTGCATCAGTCGGCCATCCCCAAGCAAACGACCAAGTTAAAGCCTTCAAAAAGCTCATCTCAGACGACATTAAGAAGAAAGTTGAAAGGGCTGGCGGTCTATGGGCAAACGAGTTGCTTCATGTCCTATGGGCCATCAGAACAACTCAAAAAGGGGCAACCGGTGAAACCCCGTTTCTCATGACATACGGCACTAAAGTCGTCCTGCCTATTGAACTTTATGAGCCAACACTGAATCATGCTCTATGATGGAGAGGCAAATTTGGAGGCCATGCGTCTAGCATTGGATTCACTCCCAGAGCGCAGAGGCAATGCCGCCTTGCGTCATGAGATATACCATTTGAGAATGATGAGGGCCTATAACAGAATAGTACACAAACGACCCCAAAAAGTAGGGGACTTTGTGTTACGAAAAATGGAGGCAACCGGTAGGGCTAATGAGAAAGGAAAGTAAACCCCTAACTAGGAGGGCCCCTACAGGATTTTTGAAGAATTTAGAGGCGGCACCTACCGCTTGGAAACTCCAGACGGCATGCAGCTAGCAAGAACTTGGAATGTAGATAACTTGAAAAATTACTACTTCTAAAGACTTGTAAATAGAGTATATTAATGAAAGAATGCTTTTTTTCATTGTCTTTTGTACGAAGTCCCATCTGTGCAATGCACAACCGGGCAACCCTCTGCTCTAAACTAAGTAGACGTAGGCTAAGTATCAAAATTAACTATTTATAAGGCCAATGGCCGGATATATTTTAAACCGCCAGCTCCAACATGAGTAGGCAACCGGCGACGCCCATTTGGGTGAATTTGTCGAAGAGAGTATCTCTCATTTGGGTGGTACATTGTTCTATTAATCATAACTCAAGCGGCTTTAACCAACTATCTAGGTTAAAGATAACTCACAGTCGTTTGAATGATCAATTGAAACATAGATACAACCGGCCGTTGCTTCAAAGCAACACAAACGGTAACTTAAATATTGGTCGAATGTAACCGGTCTTTGCCTAAAAGCACTACAGCCGGTTACAAACCCAAATTAAGCAAGGTCAAAACCTTAGCAATTAATTCATACCTTGATTTGATGCATACACCCGGCCATTGGCCGGGTGCATCCCAACAAACGGCAATGATGGATACCCAAAGGGTAACCAGTAGTTGATTAAAAGAATAATCTAGGTTGGCCCTACCCGGCACCGTCTGCTAATCCAACTTGGAATAGTTCTACTTCTCTAAATACAGTCAATGACCGCCTATCTATCCGTCCGGATGCTTGTTTGGACGGCTTCCTGCTTAGAGTTGGGTATATTAAGCAAACAACCATCCAGGGGCAGGCAGAGCCAATGCATCCGGCATACTGCACACACCGAATCAAATTGCAAAAACAAATTTGTACGAGAAAAAACTTGCAAAAGTTGAAGCAAATTATATTAAAGGCAAAACCGACTCAGTTGGCAAAATATATTAATAGAAATGATTGTCAGCCGGACCTATGCCCGAGGAAAGTAGATACATATAAAGTACACGGCTCGCAGGCCGGAGGTAGAGTAAAGAAACAAATCAAGTTACTACTGCTGCTAATGCAGAGACGGCTAGCCCTAACCAGAAGGAGGAACGTCTTGAGATTGCTTGGCTTGAGCTTCGTTAGTCTCAGCCGGCGATTGTTCTTCCGCCTGCTCCTCTTCTTCTTCCTCGGTAATGTCGGCCCATTCCTCAAAGGGAGTCGGCTTCTCTGTTCCGAGAACCTGGGCATCGAACACCTCAGTGGCGTACTTATACCGCAGGTCAAAGAAAGCCTTATCGATGTCCAGATGGATCATAGACCAGGCAATCTTCATGCTCTCTTCATAGTTGTGCTCAGTCTCAGCGATCAGCTGGTCTTGCTTAGTCGCCAGCTTTTCCTTATGGTCCACCTGGGTCTAGGCCTGCTCGGTCTTTAGGCGGTTGACCTCTGACCGCAGCTCAGTGTTCTCCTTGTCAGCCTCCCCCAAAGCTTTGACATCAGCTTGGAGGTTTTTAACTTGCAGCTTAAATACAACCGCTTTCTTGTTGGTTGTGTCAGCAGCAGCCGTGAGCTCCTTGATTAGCTCCTCCTATTTCATCTCCCGGCTTTTAGTTTGAATTTCACACATAAGGGTGTTGTATTGAGTAACATCAATAAGGTCGGTTGCCCTTTTGCCTCCTCCTGCTTCTTCCGCAAGGGGACCTTCATGTCGTCCACCCTTAGCATCACCTGCAAAATCAGCCGGAAAGGGGTTAGTCTTTCAATTACGCTACAACCGGCAAAAGAATAAAGTGGCACAAAAGCACCCCGACTGGTCAATTACCTCAGCGAGCAGTGAGTTGATGCGGTCTATGTTGACTTGGTGCACGCCTGGCACCACGTCCTTCTCAGACCGGGTGAGGGTCCTCAACATCCTCTTGGCATAAGTTTAGAGGTCAGGCCAACGAGAAGAGGCATCTAAATCAATAGATTTATTGTTTAAGTATTGAGCATAGGCGGCACCTACATTCTGTCGGCTGCCTAAGGAACCCCCTGATTGGGTAGGTTGGGACTTGACTTGCATAGGCCCAAGTGGCAAGGGGGGATCAAAGGTGAGACCCGTACCTTGATTTTTAGGCTAAGGGGTCATCCCACCCCAAGCCGCATTTGAGCCGGAGGCTACAGCAAGCACCCGGCTTAAAAGAATTTGGGGCTCCCTCGTTTCAACCTCAGCCGACCCTAAGCTAAGGCCAAGGTCTTTCAGGCTTTTGCCTGCTGAGGTGGGCCTCTCCGGCTTAGGCGGCCTTCCAATAGAGGCAGAGGCAGCCGGAACCCTTCGGCTTTTAGAAGCAGGCTGGGAAGGCTGCTCTCCTGGTCTCTTCAGCATCTTTGTTAAAGAACGAGGAACATTCTAGCTCCCTGTTTGAAAAACAAAACAAAACAGCCAGTTAATACTAGAATTAACTTCAAACCATACAAACGGTAAACGAGGTCAGCCGGCGCTTACCTCATCATCTTTAGCCGCTAGTTGGGCCCTCTTTTTCTCCAACTGATCCTTCCGGGTCTGTGCAGCAGACTTAGCAGGTGTCTTCTCATGAGGCACCATCTCTAATCCTTTCACTGCAAAGAAAATCAAAAAATCAAATGCCATTCAAGAATGATACAAACGACATAAAGTACCAGTTAACAATCAACATACATATGCTAAACATTGTGCTAAGGCCACAAACAGAAAGGAACGCTTCGTTCTTTAGCCTATCCGGATGAGGGACTCAGTTCTTGGGGACAATGACTTCTGTCCCATCATCGAAAGGCAAGGAGGTCTTCTTAAAGAGACCCTTCTCCATTATTTGTGTCCAAGCCTCTTCCGGCACTTTAGGAAGGGCGCATTTCTTTCCAAGGAGAGCCGGGTGTGTATTGTAGCAACGCAGCCAGTGGTTTTGTTGCCGCGATGGGGAAGAAACCACGTAAAAATTTCTCTTCTAGCTGCTCCATTTCGACGGCTTGTCAAGCGTCATCATGTATTCTAGATGCGTGGTTAATGTATACCACGCATTCCAGCCACTTAGGGCACGCCTGAGGTAGTGCATATGTGCAAACGCCTCCCAACTAGGCGTTATATCCTGCATCTCACAAGCGGCTATGTATCTTAGTATATTCACCCAAGAGTTTGGTGTTAGCTGCCAAACGCCAAGGTCGTAAACCCTTAGAATCGCTATTATTGTATTATGGAGGGGGAACCGGAGGCTGGCTTTGAACGCCGCCTCATAGCAGCCGAAATAATCATCGACATGATCAAGGTCGTCATCCCAGACGACGGTTGCCTCTACAGGCGAAACAACAATCTTCCATCCTACCCTAACCGGGCGCTTCTGTAAAAATCTAGGTAAGGTGGCATTTAGAGTGACCACATCCCTAGCGCTCATGTGCGCCTCTATTGGATCATTGATAGAGGGCCATTTATATGCCTCCTCATCCTCTTGGGGGGCATCCGGTTCCATAGTCGACTCTATAGACTCTGATTGCTTGACGGTCTCTTCGCCGCCTGTATCCTCGGAATCGTCCAACATATCATCTCCCGGCCGGTCATAAGGTACGCCCGGCCGGTCATAAGGTACAAAGTCAGCCGGAGCTTCGGCTGAGCCGTCTGACTGATATTTGGCTTCTACAGCCGTCCGTCTCGTCCGAGCCATTCTGTCCGGCACATGAACAGAGACGGTCGGATTCGCAGAAGAGTAAGGGTGGTCCAAACACCTCCAGACGGCATCCTCAGTCCTAGACTCAGCCGTATCCGGTGACCGGCTGACAACTGTCCTACGCTATGCCGTGTGTGTGTTGGGTGAATCCATTATTCTTTACAAGCTATACAACCGAAAAAACTTAAAAAAGGTTGCAAGGAGTAGAGACGGTACCTTGATGATGCTTTGAGCGGAAAGTAGGCTATCCGGATCAGCAGCCGAAAATCGTTTTGTTGCTTCCTAGATACCCAGACGGTAGCCCGGATGTATCCTCTTGAAGCGCAACTGAAAATTGGAGAAGAAACTCAGACGGTTGTCTGGATGTACCCTCTTCAAAGAGAAACTAAATTGTTGAAGCAACCCAACCGTTTCTCTGAAATCTTGCTTGATGATACCCCAGACGGTAGACCGGATGAGGGTATATTGAGAGCAAAGGGAAGGAATTTGAGTATGGTCAGGCGGTACCTATGAGTTTTGAGCAAAGAGCACTCAGACGGTGACCGGTTGAGTGAGGAAAAAGGAAGACGATTTTAAATAAAATAGCAGCCGGTATTAGAGCTCTCTCTCAGAAAATTCTCTCCACAAAAGTTTGCAAAGTGTGAAATTGAGAGGAGATGGGTCTCTACTTATAGAGAACCCCAGAAGGTGAACCGTCACCTTCCCAAATTCAAAGTCGAATTCAAAAAACAAAAAACAAAAAAAAAATAAAGCAGAGAGAGAGAAGGAGACGAAACATCACCTTCTCAGAGTGTGACACATGTAACAGGTGCCACGTAGCAAGCCACGTCACACCTGTGAGGGGCAATTGTTTAAGGTAAAAATAACCTGACCACGTGGCCCAATCACGTGTTGACACGTGTCAGCATCGGATGGGTCTAAGAGAGTCAATCCTCTGGCTACACGTGGCATTCTAGCATATGAAAGGGGAACTAATCCCCTCTAACTATAAATAGAAGAAAATCCTCATTTATTACACATGCACAAAATATACACATAAAACCCGAGCAATATTAATTACAGAATTCTCTCGGAATCCGAGAGGAAAACCTTTACATTCCGCACTTTTATACATCTGGAAACGTTCTAACTTGATCGTCGGAGGCGGATACCCAACCGGAGTTCCGTTGTTTTGTAGGTATAGACGGTCGAGGCGCATTCTTGGAATTCCTCTTGATTATGTTGCCCAGTTTGCTTCAAAACTGGAGAATTCTCTAGAACTTCAACCCTAAACCAAGAAGTTCTTTGGTTTACCCTCTTCTCTCTCCTCTTGTAATTTTCTTCTGGCTCTTATTTTATTTATCAAACCCTAACCTTAAGTTTAATTTCTTCTTCTCTTTCAAAAACTATGAGTTCCAAAAGTGATCCAAACGACAAGATTTTTTGCTGTGAGTCCCTTGAAGCCGACAGCACAGAAAGGAAGACTGACCCTCCTTTTACACGCTACAGGGCGCAGCGAGGAACTAAAATTCTAAAACCAGTTTGTCGCGCTTCCGCTTCTTTTTTAAGGTACAAGTCCGGTGAAGGGGTGAAAATAGTTGAGTACATTTTGAGTGTTGACGAAAAGGAGAAGGTTTTAGGCGCAGAACCAATGAAGGAAGAGGCTTTCAGCCTAATGTGGGTCCAGAACTATCGCCGAAAGGTGTTGTTAACAATATTAGTGCGATTATTGTGAAGGAGAAGCCCTCTGAAGTGGTTGTTGTCAACAACTCTTTTGTTGAGTCACCTTGGGAGGTAGATCTGGTGGATGATGGAGGTCCTCTGGTGGTCGTTCTAGTGGTGGAGGCTCCTGACTCTCCTGAGGTTCTGAATCAAGCTTTCCCTGAGTCCCCTAAGGCTGTTGACCATGCTGGACCCTCCAGTGGGAAAAAACGCGTCAGATCTAGCGCCCCTAATGACATGAGCGACTTGGATCCAGCTTACCTTGCCTACCTATGGGACAAATACCCTGAGCATTTCCCTCTCACGAACTGATCTTGCAGCGTAACTAATACTAAACCCTAGTTGTTTATCTTTGTTTTAATTTTTAATTGGTCTTGTGACTTATTTATGCTGATTGTCCTACTACTATGTGATTTTTGTTCATTGACATGATTGTCATGATTTTTGGTGTATAAGTTTTGAAAAGCATGTCCAATGTGTTTGTGTGATTCCCTCCATGTAATTGATGGTTGGTGTGCATGATTTTGTTGATGGTTATACTAATTTATAGACTTGTCCTGTGGATGTTGTTTATGTTGTTGGATTGTTTTGGATGGTGTATTTGATACGAGGATGAACTTGGAAGATTTGATAAATCAACGTGAAGAAACATTAGCCCTCAATTTGGACTCAAATCAAGCAATTCATGGTCACTTCATGGGTCATCAAAGTAAGGCTACGGTTTGCCTTGTAGCCTTCCTTGGTTTAGCTTGATATTGGAGTCTTCTTTACTTAGGTTTTTGCTTACAAGTTTTTACTTTTCACTTGAAAGGGTTTTTCTTGTTTTATGCACTTAGGATTTCTAATTGCATTAGGAATTGTTTTAGCTTAATAAGTTCCAAGATTGATTAGGACTAGTTTTAGCTAAGCAAGTTTCTAAGTTGATTAGGATTTGTTTTTAGCAAAGTGAGTTCCTAAGTTGATTAGGAATTGTTTTTAGTCTAGTAGGTGTCAATAATAGCTTGGAGTGCAAGCTTGAGTTAGGATAAAATAGGCAAGTTTTATCTTAAGAGTAGTTAGAGTTTAAGTAGGATTAAATAACTAAATTAAAGTTATCTAAACTTGATTAAGTTATGCAATCCGTAGGTTTTTGTTAGGGGATTAGAATTCTAATTCAAGTGGGATTAGGATAGTTGATTGAGTCTATAAATATAGGGTTGTAATCTTCGAATAATATACAAGTTTAATCATACATTCATAATAATATTTCTTATTGCTTTTGTTTAAGTTGGATTACTTAAATTCTTGATTGGTGGATTCCAATTTGCTGTTTTGTTTGTTTTAGTTAAAACAATCATCTAGGTTAATTAATTAGGTGGTTTCTTGATTAATTAATCTAAGTTCTTGCTTAATTCTTGGTGAATTTTCTGTATAGAATTAGGTTAGATTCATATCTTTGTGAGGCTTAGTTTTCGGACTAAAAAATCTCATCATCTTGGTATCAGAGCACAGGTTCGGTAGAAATTAAACTGGTAACGTTTGGCTTAGATTTTTTGAGTGATTCTTTTTGCATTAGACATTAAAAACGTCTAGCTATCTTCACCTAAAATTTCGTAGCATTTGGTTGAGTAACGAACTCTGTACAGCCTTAAACGTTTGGTGTAGTTTCACTGGAATACGGGTTGGGAGTCCGGTTGTTGTTTGCTTCAAGATTCCTTCAAGATTTGATCTTTTAATCAAGATTTTCGCATATACTAACTTGGTTTGTGTAGGAATCATGAGTGAAGAAGAGGTTCCACAAGTTTCAAGGGGTTTAACCTTAGAACAAGCGCAAAATCTTAGAAGAGATAGGCAAATCACCGAATTGGCAGCTAGGTTGGAGGAGGTATTGAAGAGACTTGATACTCATGATGGATCTTCTTCAAAGAGGGGTGATTCTAACCCTAATTCTAGTTCAAGTGAGGAAGAACAACCAATAAGAAACCCTAGGAGGTCACAAAAGAATTATTCATCAAGTGATGATTCACCTAGACCTAGGAGAAGGGATAGACCTAAAGATGATGATAGAAACCATAGGTTAGACCTTCCCGAATTCAATGGGAGTATGAATGAACCAGAGAAATATTTTGAATGGATTAGAAGGGCCGAAACACTCTTTGATTATAAGGAGTATGATGAGAGAAATAAGTGTAAACTTGCGGAGTTAAAGCTCACTGGTTATGCTAGTCTTTGGTATGATAATTTGAAAAAGAAGAGGCATAAAGAAGGGCGTAACAAAATCACAACTTGGGAGCAACTCAAGAAGCACATGAAAAAGAGGTTCATTCCTAGTGATTATATTTAGGATATCTATCTTAAGATGCAAACTTTTAAGCAAAATTCTATGACTGTTGAGAATTGTATTGTTGAATTTGAGAAGTTATGCATGCTATGTGGTTTAGAAGAGATTGTTGAACATAAGATTGCTAGATTTATTTCGGGATTGAATGATAATATTGCTGAAAAAGTTGAATTACAAAAATATTGGTCTTTTGAGTATGTGTGTAAAGTGGCTATCAAAGTTGAAAAACAATTAAAAGGGAAGAAAAGCTCATTCTCTAAACCGTTTATAAAAGGATTCTCGAAACCTTTTGAGAAATCTAGTGAGTAAAAAGGTGGTTCTAGTTTGAATTACAAAGAATCTAAGCCTAAATTCGAAACTAACAAGAAGTTTGTGGAAGGAAGGAAGTGCTTCAAGTGTGGTAGTGTTGGTCACATTGCAAGTGATTGTCCTTCAAAAAGGGTCATCACGGCTCAAGAATGGGAACAAGAAAAGGTTTTGTGTGAGCAAGGTAGTGACGTTGAAAAGGATGAAGAAAACTTTGAAAAAGAGGAGGAACACATGGAAGAAAATGAACCCGAGACTCATGGTCAAATTTTGGTCCTTAGGAGAGCACTACACTCAAAACCTATGTCTATTGAGGGCAACCAAAGGGAGAAAATCTTTCTAACAAGATGCAA
The DNA here is from genome assembly GCF_001683475.1 of Chenopodium quinoa. Lineage (NCBI taxonomy): Eukaryota > Viridiplantae > Streptophyta > Magnoliopsida > Caryophyllales > Amaranthaceae > Chenopodium > Chenopodium quinoa. Next base: position 711,165 of record NW_018744780.1, read on the forward strand.
GGTGAAAGATAGGTTGTGTGATATGATCATAGACACGGGAAGTTGCACCAATGTAGTGTCTACTACTTTGGTAGATAAATTGGAGTGGCCAATTACCGAGCACCCAAACCCTTACAAGCTTCATTGGCTCAATAATTCGAGTGATGTCAAGGTGAATAAACAAGCTTTAATATCCTTTTCAATTGGTAAATTTCATGATAAAGTTTTTTGTGATGTTTGTCCTATGGATGCATGTCATATATTATTAGGCCGTCCTTGGAAATATGATAGGTTTGTGAAATTTGATGGAAGGACTAACGTGTATGTGGTGAGGAAAGGAAAGGAGAAACCGGTTGCATGAAAACCTTTGATAAGCAACACGCCGGTTTTCAATTCATCTAATTCAAAGAGTTCTTACTTTATTAGTGAGAAAGAGATGGAGAAAGAGATTAGCAATAATAGCATGGTCTATGTACTTGTTGCTAATGAGTTCCATATTGATCAAGACAAACAAGAAAAGAGGTCGATTGAGCTAGAAGAAGTCTTGGTCGAATTCAAGGATGTATTCCCTAAAGAGTTACCTCCGGGTTTACCTCCAATTCGTGGGATAGAGCATCAAATTGATTTGATTCCAGGAGCACCATTGCCTAATAAAGCATCCTATAGAAGCAATCCGGAAGAAACTAAGGAGATGCATAGGCAAATTGAAGAGCTCATGTCTAGAGGCTACGTGAGGGAAAGCATGAGTCCATGTGCCGTTCCTACATTGCTTGTTCCAAAGAAGGATGGAAGTTGGCGAATGTGCATTGATAGTAGAAGCGTGAATAACATCACTATCAAATATCGTTTTCCTATTCCAAGATTAGATGATTTGCTAGATGAGTTACATGGCTCACAAATATTTTCGAAGATTGATCTTATGAGTGGCTATCATCAAATAAGAACGAGAGAAGGAGACGAGTGGAATACCGCCTTCAAAACAAAGCTAGGCTTGTACGAATGGTTAGTGATGCCTTTCGGTCTTACTAATGCACCTAGCACGTTCATGAGATTGATGCATGAGGTACTCAAACCTTTTCTTGGAAAGTTTGTTGTTGTTTACTTAGATGATATCTTGATATATTCGAAAAACTTACATGATCATCTAATGCATCTAAGAAGTGTGTTTGAAGTGTTAAAGGAAAAGAAACTTTATGCTAAGCTTGAGATGTGTTATTTATTGGTGCCTAGTGTCACTTTTCTTGGCTATGTTGTGTCTAAAGAAGGAGTTTCGGTTGAGAAGTCTAAGGTGGAAGCCATTAGAACTTGGCCTAGTCCTACTAATTCTAGTGAGGTTAGATCTTTTCACGGTTTAGCTTCTTTCTATAGAAGATTTGTGAAGAACTTTTCCAGTGTTGTAGCACCCATGACCGAATGCTTGAAGAAGGAAAGGGGAAAATTCGAGTGGACTAAAGAAGCCCAAGGAGCGTTTGAGCTAATCAAGAAGAAACTATGTGAAGCACCTATACTTGCTTGCCAGATTTTTCACAACCTTTTGAGGTAGAGACCGACGCAAGTGGGGTTGGAATTGGGGCTGTTTTGTTACAAGGGAGAAAGCCTATGGCTTACTTTAGTGAGAAGTTGAATGGGGCTCGTTTGAATTATTCCACTTATGATAAAGAATTCTATGCAATTGTTAGGGCTTTGGATCATTGGAGTCATTACTTAAGACCTAACCACTTTGTTTTGCATTCTGATCATGAATCTTTGAAGTATATACATGGGCAACAAAAGCTTAATCCAAGACATGCTAAATGGGTTGAGCTCTTACAATCATTCAATTTTTCTTCTAAGTACAAAGAGGGAAAGCTAATGTAGTGGCGGATGCACTTTCAAGAAGGTATTCTTTGCTAGGTATTCTTGATAGCAAATTGCTTGGTTTTGAATTGATTAAAGAGTACTATAAAGGAGATGATGACTTTTCTACAATCGTTGATGATTGTTCAAAAAGGGCCGTAGGTTCCTACTTGTTGCAAGATGGTTTTCTTTTCAAAGGAAATCGACTTTGTCTTCCTAAGTGTTCCATCCGAGAGCTAGTTGTTAGAGAGGCTCATGGAGGAGGAATTGCTGGTCACTTTGGAATTGCAAAGACCTTGAATATGTTACAAGAGCACTTCTATTGGCCTAAAATGCTTGCGGACATACAACTAGTTATTGCTAGATGCGCAACTTGTCAAAAGGCGAAGGCTACTTTTCATCAAGGCTTGTATACACCCTTGCCTATTCCTAATGCACCATGGGAAGACATTTCTATGGATTTTATTGTAGGGTTGCCGAGAACACAAAGAGGGAAAGATTCAATCGTGGTGGTGGTGGATCGTTTTTCTAAGATGGCACACTTTATTCCTTGCCACAAGGTGGATGATGCTATGAAAGTTGCGAAACTTTACTTCAAGGAGATTGTTAGATTGCATGGAGTTCCGAAAACCATTGTGAGTGATCGTGATACAAAGTTCATGAGTTTCTTTTGGAAGTCTTTATGGAAGCTCGTAGGTACTAAGCTACTCTTTAGTACATCTTATCACCCACAAACGGATGGACAAACCGAGGTAACTAATAGAACTCTTGGTGTACTTTTGCATGGATTAGTAAGCAAGACACAAAAGGATTGGGATATTAAGTTAGCTTATGCTGAGTTTGCTTACAATAGGTCACCTACATATGCCACTAATCATAGTCCTTTTGAGGTTGTTTATCGGGTAAATCCAAAACTACCCATAGATTTTGTTCCATTACCAAAAGGCGAGCTAGTACACAAGGATGCCGAATCTAAGCTTAAATCAATGCTCAAGTTACATGCTCAAATTCGTGCAAGAATAGAGAAGGTTAATGACATGTACAAAGCAAGGGTTAATAAGCATAGGAAGCAGGAAGTCTTCAAGGTAGGTAACTTGGTTTGGTTGCATCTACGAAAAGAAAGATTTCCGAGTAAACGCAAGAACAAGTTGATGCCTAGAAGTGAAGGACCTTTCAAGATTGTTGAGAAGATCAATGATAATGCATACAAGCTTGAACTTCCGGGAGAATATGGTGTAAGCGCCACTTTAAATGTTGGAGATTTGGCTAAGTACATTTCGGATGAAGAACTTGAAGATTTGAGAACAAATTCTTTCGAAGAAGAGGAGGATAATACGAGGATGAACTAGGAAGATTTGATAAATCAACATGAAGAAACATTAGCCCTCAATTTGGACTCAAATCACGCAATTCATGGTCACTTCATGGGTCATCAAAGTAAGGCTACGGTTTGCCTTGTAGCCTTCCTTGGTTTAGCTTGATATTGGAGTCTTCTTTACTTAGGTTTTTGCTTACAAGTTTATACCTTTCACTTGAAAGGATTTTTCTTGTTTTAAGCACTTAGGATTTCTTATTGCATTAGGAATTATTTTAGCTTAATAAGTTCCTAGATTGATTAGGACTAGTTTTAGCTAAGCAAGTTTCTAAGTTGATTAGGATTTGTTTTTAGCAAAAAGAGTTCCTAAGTTGATTAGGAATTGTTTTTAGTCTAGTAGGCGTCAATAATAGCTTGGAGTGCAAGCTTGAGTTAGGATAAAATAGGCAAGTTTTATCTTAAGAGTAGTTAGAGTTTAAGTAGGATTAAATAACTAAATTAAAGTTATCTAAACTTGATTAAGTTATGCAATCCATAGGTTTTTGTTAGGGGATTAGAATTCTAATTCAACTGGGATTAGGATAGTTGATTGAGTCTATAAATATAGGGTTGTAATCTGCGAATAATATACAAGTTTAATCATACATTCATAATAATATTTCTTATTGCTTTTGTTTAAGTTGGATTACTTAAACTCTTGATTGGTGGATTCCAATTTGTTGTTTTGTTTGTTTTAGTTAAAACAATCATCTAGGTTAATTAATTAGGTGGATTCTTGATTAATTAATCTAAGTTCTTGCTTAATTCTTGGTGAATTTTCTGTATAGATTTAGGTTAGATTCATATCTTTGTGAGGCTTAGTTTTCGGACTAAAAATCACATCAGTATTTGTGCCTGTATTTACCTTAATTTGGCTGCTAGTAACTTATTTGAGTTATTGGCCGGGGAATGCATGATTAATGAATGATGAACTACGTTTGGTAGCCTATAGAGTCCCATAATTTTATTGCCTAGTAGTGGTTGCAACTCAGTTCATGTGCATATTGTATATGAGTCCCTAATAAAGGGTTATGTATGTGCAAAAATTCCAAATGATGAAGGGACTCACTTTGAGTTGGATTTCTAGGTTTGTTTTGCTCCAAAAAGTTTCTTTTGAACTTGTTGTTGAGGTAACATCCTACAACATTCATTTGAAATTAAAGTAACCTTTCTGATGGAATTCATTTTCTATTCCAACTGTTATTCCGTATTCATTCATTACAAAACTAAAAGATACATTAGCAGAGTCCCTGTGCTTGATCATTCATTACATGACTGCCTTAAAATGTGCTAGTTTATCTATCAAAATACACATAACCAAACCTTAATAAGCATTAACAAAATACAAAAGCTTACTTAAGACAAAAACCTGTTATGAGTCCTTCTTTTGTTATGTGTGTCACTCATATTGGCATCTACTACTGATTGACGAGGGTTAAATCGGTCGCTACAATCTAACTCTCAATCAAACAATACTTATACGAACACCCTATAACAAAGTACAATGGAAAATAAAGGTTTGGTCCACGAGGAACGAGAGTAATTGCAAATCAATCTTAAACCTAAGCTAGTTCGAAATCAATGGAAAATGGTGTTCTAAAATACTACTAATAAGATGGAATAAATCAATAAACTAAGACACTAGGGAGAACAGGAATTCACCAAACCATCGGTAACTACGCAACAAGGAATCACAGAGACAAACGGGATATGCAAAGACTATATGTCTGATCAATATCATGTGATAGGAAGACAACGGGCAATACTAAGCTTGGATTTCTCATGCACTTAACATTACTCGATACATAATCAAACCATTCAATAATGAAATACTCAATTCACAATCTCTTGTTCAAATCAAGGATATCATGCAATCAAATTCAAGATTCTAGGTTAGCTACTCCTATTATAATGAATTAACATGCAATCGCATATAATCAATTTAATCACAATCCGTTTATCAAAATCAATCCTCAATTACATAGATTACCTAGGCCGGGTTTCATCCCGAAACCCTAGCTAGGAGACTACTCACACATATTCATAATCAAAGCAATAATGAATTCCAAAAGCATAATAGATATAAACATGAATTCTGATTAAGGAATAATAAAGCTTGATTAATAAACAAGAATGAATAATACCAATTGTATTGATGCGAATCAATGGAAAAGTTCAGAAATTTGATATCCCTCGTCAATGAATAATACAAAGAATCTTCACAAATCTTGCTTCAAATCAATCCAAGAAAACTAAAATCGCTAGAATAATCTCTAAGAAAACTAATGAATCTCTAATACTAAGAACGTTCTTCAATAACTCTCTACAAAGGCTCTCAAAAACTATCTCTCAAACTCTCCCTTAACCCTTACAATCGGGCTATATATATATGTTTTAAATCGGAAAGTAAATCGCAGGCTGCCCTTCGTGAATCGGCACGGCCGTGCTGGAAGTGGCACGGCCGTGCAAGCATGGCAGTAGCTGATCCGCAATATCTTCAATTATGGCACGGCCGTGCTGAATTTGGCACGGCCGTGCTAATGCCTGGCACAACCGTGCTGAATCTGGCACGGCCGTGCTAATGCCTGGCACGGCCTTGCTGAATCTGGCACGACCGTGCTGAATCTGGCACTAGCACGGGCATGAAAATTGGCTTGGCACGGCCGTGCTAATGCCTGGCACGGCCGTGCTAAAAGTGGCACGGCCGTGCAGCATAGGCAGGAAGGTTGCAGGCACTTTGGTCTTCTTAAAACAGTCACAACTTCTTATCCAGAGCTCCGTTTGAGGCGTGCAATATATCATTGGAAAGCTCTTCAAGTCTACTTTCCAATGCAATTAGAATCACTCCATTATCATTTGTATACCGAAAGTTGTAAGCAAAATAGTGAACAGGTGTCATATTTGTGAACTGTTCTGCCTTGCCTGCTACTTAACTTGCCTTTCAAGGCCTTGAGAACCGCAGCAAAGCCTTAGCTTGGTGGACTAGGATCGATAATAACCTGATTACGCACCAATGGTTCGGGACTCGGCATAACTTGGTCAACTATACCTGTTAACACACCAAAAACAGACCGAAACCCGTGAAGCACGTAATATGAAGGAAACGAGTGTAACAAGGCAATAAACGACCAAAACAGGCCTAAATACATCCAAAATTACCCATTTATATGCCTTAAAGCGCGCCCTAATGTGCGCTTGTCACTGATCTTCAGTTACACGTAGTCTGCGTCTACCTCCATCTAACTGTATTCTGCATTGCTTGGATCTGTTAGAATGAAAAGTGTGTTGAGGTGCTCAACTGCCTGTTGTATGAGTTCCCTTTCAACCTCCAACTGCTCAGGTAGTAGACCTAAGTTGTCCAACCTTTTTCTTACCCATATGAGGTGGATTAAAGTTGTTTCCTCCTTCCTTCCCCAAAATCTTTTTCATTACTGTCTATAAAGTTATCCATGTGTACTTGTTCACTATTGGATCAAACCACTCTTATGCTTCATATACTTTCTCAAAGAGTTCATCTATGGTTGTGGGAAATGGCTGGTATTTCAAAGATTGAATGACCTTGAATAGCCTAAGATCTAGGACATTAAGATCTTGAGATTGAGCTAATTGAAAGACCATTTGGATGTTGAATCCATTACCAGTACATGCTGCAATGAATTCCTCATCCCTGGGAATTTGATGTGGCCTTACATTATCCATTGGATGAAAATGTCTTTAGAAAGACTAGGATGCCATTGCCTATGTATAAATGGAATGGGTGTTGTTCAATAGCATCTTCCTGATTTATTCTTTGGTGACACTCTGAACTGCCTTTGTCTGAAGAACACCTGCATCTCTATTCTTTCTTTTCTTCTTAGCCCTTTGTTAGTAAGTAAATGGAAAAATACCATACTAACCATCATGCAACATATTTCCTTGCATATCATAAAGTGGCTTACCAATCATCCCCATAAACATAGCTTTCACTTTGAATCTCTTGGACTGTTGACATTTATATGGATCTTCTTCTTTGGGTAGGAGGTATAAATTCCTTATTTCAGGGTTCATATAGAACCATTTTTCATCTATGTGTATAAACTGTTGCATGTCCATGAATGTTGGATCTCCAACTGGTGGGATAGGGTGAATATGCCCTAAAGCCCACTTCATACTAGCAACTTTGTGATTTGATGTGAGTGTTGGATGATTGGTGCTTGTATGTGTTCTTAATCTGCCCTTTTTCTTCAAGTTATGGAGGATTCCATGTGACACTTTTTAGAGCAGCTGTATAACTCTTTTCTACTGTACGTTTGTATAATGGTATTGATTACAACCACTCATCAAAACAAAGTTTTCCCAAGTTTTTTGCTCCTGACATCAATCACATTCCCTTGGGCCATCTATTCCTGTATGTTCATCCATAACCTGAATGTTGTGCTTCTATGAATGCCATATTTGATTGCCAAGTGAGACAAAAACCGGCTTTTTAATTCCCCACCCTACATGTTGACAAGTATGTCATCTACTGTTTGGCGTTTTTTATTCACATTCAATTGCTTTCTGCTTGTCACATGTGGTACTGCTTCTTCCTCTACTTTCCTGTTATCTGACTGATCATCCTCATCGATTCTTTCATCATCACTGTTGTACTCTTCTGGTTGTTCCAATTATGGTTGTTCATAAAATTCTTGATCAAAGAAATCTTCCATTTTGGTTGCGTACAGTTTTTTTTTTTTTTTTTTTTTTTTTTTTTTTTTTTTGCAGATTTGAAGAAAGGTGATGAAGTTTTTTGGCAGTTGTTGTTTTTTGAAGTGGTGATGAAGCAAAACCTAATGATACCCTTAGTTTAGGACTAATTACAGATTAGGCAGGTAGATTTTGACTAATTATGGATGTAATTAAAGGGATTCTTTTGGACAAACATTGTTGTGTATTTAATGCCCATGGTGACTAGGTATGTAATGAATGTGAACAATGAATGGTTAATGCCTTTTATAAGAGGCATAAATGGTTGGAAATATCCCTTGGAAGGAAAAAATTGAAGTGAAATGAAAAAAAATTCAAACCTTAGGTGAAATTCTGAAAATTCAAATGTTTCCCAAAAAAATTGAGAGGGAAAAGTACATTCCATCTTTTTTACTCTGATTTCAAGAAAACAAAAAAAAGGGAGGACCACGCCATTCCCTCCTTTTGCCACTTAATTAAACCCACTCAAAGTTAATTACACCCCATTAAAAGTTTTGCCTAGAATTCCGCAAATATTAGGTTTGTTGCAGACAATAGTGGGCGGAGGGAGTAATAGATAATTTAGAACTTTAATCATGTATAAACCCATATGGACTATAGACCCACACGAATTAATGCCAAACTACAAAGAGAACCATCACATATTAAGGGACGCGCGGGCGCGCCACCTAATAAGCCTTGCGCGCGCACGCCATGTGGCTTCCAACACCAATCTTAACGTTTAAATCTTAATAAATTTGTAATTAATAATCCTCTAACTTAAACTATATCAATTAACTACACAAATCCAAACGACATAAACATGTGAAATACTTATAAGCACATTTACATTATTACATAAATGTTCCAACAATCTCTAGATTGGTGTAGACACCTAAAAATGCCTCCCCGACCAAAGCCTTGTGACGAAACAACTTTCATTGCCTAATTTGGTCCGGTTCGCATGATGGATCTAAGAATAACTTGAATAGTCCTTTTGTTCTATCCCAATATAATTTCCTAACCATTATAGCCATTTTAGTAGCCTAAACCTTTTTCTTAGTAAAAAAAAACCATAAGTCTTAACCCATTTTCCTCTTTTCTTAACTACAGCCCAAAATTGAGCAAATCTGTTTTTTATGCCTCATAATTTTAATCCAAATCTTACATGGTTGGATATCCTTGAAATAAGCTTTCCAATGATATATCATAAGCCCAATTCCGATTTGAAATGAAAAAGATATGATCAAAATACCAAACTCTGTTCAAAACTGACACCATTCCACTGTTTCAATCATATCTTGAAATCTACAAAAGATATTAATCTAATTCTAATTAAGTTGGAAAGTAGACTTCCAGAGCTTTCCAACGATATATAATTTACTCCCAACGTATCATACTACTTGGGATGTTGGGGTGGACATGTAGTTTAAGAAAACTACAAGTGGGTCCATTTAAAACATTTGTTTGTTATATAAAGGATTCTCTTTTTTATTTTTATATTGTAAGAAAACAAAAGGTGGGGGAGGTAGGGGTAGTGAGGAGTGAGAAAATGATGGATTTAATTGGGTTTTGTGGTTTGTGGTCCCAAAGAGAGTGTAGGAAAATATTTTTTTATTAGTGGTCTCATTCCATATTTAGTAACGTGTCAAGTATTTTGTGACGGACGAAAATGGTAACCGTGTCAAGTATTATGGGACGAAGGGAGTATTTTATTTCAAGTTGTGATCAAAATTTATGATAAAAACAAAAATCGCAAATTAAAAAAGTTGACCCGCACGATGCGTTTTTAAAAATCTATATTTACCTGATTTTAAGCCTATAAATACCACCCTTATTTATGATTTTCAGAGGTGAATTTGACATCCCTGCAACTATTTTCCAATCCCATACAATCCAAAAGTCTTAGACGTAAAGCTTCGACGAATAATTTCTACTGTTCTTAGCTTTTATTTCGAATCTTATATTATTCAAGTAATTCAAAATCCAAAACAAGATTTAAAGGTTCTACCTTTTTTACTAAGGCGTGATGGCATAATCCCGAGAATGATATTAATTTCTCTAACTCTTTTATTTAATTCTTTTTCTTTACTATTTTTATTGAAGTTACTAACAATTTATTCATGATGTAGTAGTCAAAAGTTGCACATTCGGAGTAAGTATTTAATTGTCTTGATTGTATTTACTCTAATTTATTTTTATTGCTTTTATTACTAGCATCATGTATAGGGAATTATTCTAAATTATTAGTATCATGTTTAGGCGTTATATTAATCTTGTTAGTATCATGCCTAGGATTTTATTAATTAATAATTATTTAGTATTATGTTTACGGATGCAGGTTAGGTTTATGTAAACTCATGTTAAGCCCTGTGCCACGCACTGTTATTTTAATTACTCCATATTTTTTAATTAAATTAATTAATAGAATAAAAATAATAATTGTTTAAAAATGTCTTGAATAAAATTGAAGTATTTGATAAAATGAAACATGGAATATTTTGTTAAATTAACTTGACATTCTATGTTTTCCAATGTGTAAGAAATCAATTCATAATAGGGAAGGGTAAGATTACAATTTATTATAGGAAGATATACGAAATAGGTTAAAATTAAAAGATGTTTTTTCCCCCCTTAAAACCATATAGGAAAAATAAAAAAGATAAAATCTTGCACCATAAAATTCTTATATGTGGGGGGGGGGGGAAAAAAACTTCTTTAGTGTTATAAGGGTTATTTCGTCAGTGTTATAGGGGTTCCTCGTTAGAGTGTTACGAGGGTTACTTCTCAGTGTTATCCTTACTTTATTTTTTCACAAGCGGCCACATGGTGTGGCCAGCCGCACACATAACGCGCTGAATGTTATATATATGTGTAATGATTTTATTTTTTATTTTATGTCTATTATATAAGTAAGGGAGGAGAGGGAGTAAGAAGTTCGTGTGAGTTTGCATAATAATGTGAGTTTCCAAATGTAAATATGAAAACAACCCATTTTATCACAATTTAAAATCTTTCAAACATATTTTGCTTTTTTTTTTAAAAAAATAAATAAATAAATATCAGAAAAAAAAACCTTATCTCATAAAAAATTATCAAGCTTTCTGTCAAAAAAAATAAATTATCAAGCTTGCATCAATAACTATATATATACTAAAAGCAAAATCAGGAATGACACATGTCATTTCCTGGTTAAAAATTTTCCCACCCATTTTACTTTTCTTTTTTTCGCAGATTCTTCAAAGATTTTATCTCATAATAATCCAAAATATCTTCTTTCCAGTTAACATTCTTAACAATAATTTTTTTCCATATACACTCAACCAATATATTTTACATATACGTAGTATTTTATATTAGGTATTTTTTTGATAAAAAAAAATTGAACATATATGTATTATCTTAGTTTCCGATAATACTATCAACTTCGTTTCCATCCAATTTTATTAGCAATAATGTTTAATTCAATTTAATTAACATCATTTGGTTAACATATACATTATATACTTTAATTTTCTACTTTTAAAAGTCGTATCAATAATAACGCAGCATGCACGGGTATTATCTGTAGACATCTACAAATGTCTCCCCAAAACCAAACCCGATGATGAACAACCTTTCACCGCCATTATTGGTCGAGTCGGGTATTTAATATCGGGAGTGCTTAAAATCCATATTCAGTCGAACACGGCTTACAAATCAGTCAACAGATCAGCCCAAGTATTTAGTCAAAGCGTAGTCTAACCCTCTTTTTAGCCCAAACCATTTTAATCCATTTCATTTTATTTATTAATTAAGCCCGATTAATAAATATTAAAACCCTAAACCTGAAATGAGTCCGGAACACTAAAACGACGCCTAATTATCCCGTACTTAATGAAAAGTAAAAGATAAAAAAGAACTTAGACAGAATTTGAGGCAATATAATATGTCGCGTCACGCTAGCATTGTCGAGACATGGCAAAACCTGCCGCGCCACGGAAGATATTGTCGTGCCACAGCAATTTGCGCCGTGACACGGCAATTTTTAGGTTACATTTTTCCATGGCGCTTCAATTCTAGGGTTCCGTACCTCACGCTCATATTTTTTCTATAAATACGAAGCTGATTTCTCAGTTTCGGGGCACCAAAAATCTCTCTCTCTCTCTCTCTCTTTCTCTCTCTCATGCTCTAGCCTAAATACATGTATTCGCTATTCTTTCATAATACGTACATTCTCTAAGCACTTCCCGGAGTCCGTACTTCACCTGAACTTCTAAACTTAAACCAAGGCGTTAAAGGTAAAGTTGTTTGAGGGTTTGGCCCCAAATTAACTTTACTTTTAATTTAATTTAATTTCCATTATTGTTTATTGTTTTCCTTGAAGTTACTAACGAATTTATTGTTTTATAGTTGCAAGCAAAACAGTTTTTGTTATGTTTTTCATATACTAGTCATTGTTGTTATGGTTAAATTGCTTCCAATGTTAATGATGATTTTATTATTGTATTGATCATCATATTGCATGTTAAAGGGAATATGTAATTGAATATAATGTCTAATAATATAATTCAGTTTAGGTTCCTTTTTAATCTTGTTGTTTAATCAAGTGATCACTAATAATTAGAATTATTTGTTGCAATAACATTCAACCAATTTAGCTTAATAATAGTTTGGAGCAAATTGAATCTTTGTTTGTATGCCTTTGAGATTGCAGGAATACTTTTCGCTATAAGAATCATGTAGAGGTCAATACGGGCGAATGTGACTCCATGACTCATTTCGTACCATCATCCCCGATCCTCCTTTCGTGGTTCCAAACCATATGGATTTAGTAATCTCATGGATATGAATGGGGCGTAACCTTCACGGGTCAATCGTTGTTGCCTTTCGCTGTCCCTTATCGTGGTTGCCTTATAATGATCCATGAACGGTTTACAAGTTCCTTAAAAACTTGTTGGCGGCTCCCTACTTTGCTTTGTCCCTAATCGTATAAGTCAATTTTCATTTCCTATGAGTGCCAAGCATATTCACAACATGCTTAACATAGGCGCGCCTCAAATGAAGCCTACACTATCCTTAGTTGTTTTTTTTTTAAAATAAAACTTCATAGACCTTTTTTTTTTATAATCAAGTATAAGTGTCAATAATCTTGACATTGGAGGTATAAATTCAAGTTATATTTATTTTTGAATAAGTATTATGAGTATGATTTTATAAAATTTAATAACAACCCTTTATAAAAATTTTCATAACAACCGTGCATTGCACAGGATTTAAGCTAGTATAACAATAAGCTAGGAAACACATCATTCATCATATATTATTACATGCTTAACATTAAATCCGAGTATAAATTCTTAAAAAAAAAACACATGTATATAATAGGGACTAAATACAATGTCAAAAACACTTAATTAAACGAGGCTAATAAAGATTTCGTGCAATAGGATAAAAGGTTTAGTATCCCACTAAATTATGTTTTTATACATTAAACTTTTAATTTTTCTTTGTATATGCGTGACAATATTGAATAAATAGTTGAAGTAAATAATTTTTTAAATCAATGTACCTTTGCTAGATAATATAGGCTTTGAGCAGTCAAATAGTTTTTAAATTCAAAAAAAGATTGCGAAAACCAAAATATTCCAATTCTTGCCATACTTATCATATATTAGAATAGTATCATAGTAATAATAAAACCTTGTTGTCAATTATTACTCCCTCCATTTTTTTTAAGTGTTACTGCCACATAGTTTTGGGTGAATTAATTGACTTTAACATAAAAAGATGTGAGTAAGGTAGTTGGGGTTAGGGCTATCAAACGGGTCGTGTCGTGTCAGGTTCGTCTTCATGTCAATGTTAAACGGGTTGAAAAACCCTTGACCCAAATCTTACCCGTTTATTAAACGGGTTGAAAACCCTTGGTCCAAACCTAACTCGTTTAGTAAACGGGTTACCCGGGTAACCTTTTACCTACATAATATATAATAAACTAATTAATATTCAATATACTGTCAAAAATTAAAGTGATTTTAGCAACAAAACCAATACATAATAATTGTCCCGACCTTCAAAATGACAAACTATCAACTACTAAAACATGCATTAGTAATTAATTTCCCTTAATTTCCTATCCATGAAATTAATTTACATATATGGTTGACTTTGCTTAATTGCGCTTGCTGCTCCACTTCCACTGCTAGTTACATCATTTGAGCTTGAAGGAGATGAAAGATGGCGTGAGAAATGATGAACTAAAGGTAGGTAAAAATGTTAAATGAGAGTAAGGGTAAGACACTAAGCATAGGTCTCAAAAATCCTCTAAAAGTCTAAAGTGGAAAAGTGAAATGTTGAAAAGTTAAATTTTTAAATTTGACCGCCTAAGTAAACCGTCAAAAATTTACCAAAATTTATGATCGGCGCCAAGGCTTTTTACAAAACTACAAGTTTAGAATAAAAAATTTCACTTTTTTTTTACTGCTTAATAATCAAGTTAAGCGTGTTGGTTTCGGGTTAACGGGTTATCGTTGAACCTATTTATATAATTAGGTTATACGTGACGATTTCAGGTTGAAAATATCAACCCAACGTAACCCGTTTAATTTTGTGTCGGGTTCGTGGCGACCCAATTATTTAAACGGGTCGAGAATTCTTGACCCAAACCTGTTTATTTCGTGTCGAGTTAACTTTTGACAAGCCTATTGTATTCCTAGATTACACTTATCATCGTCTCATTAAAAATTCGAAAAAAATTGTGTAGGACGCGTCCATACAAAGGATGGCGATCATTTCGAAGACGGCGAAACCGATGACTTCCAGCGAATCTGTGGTGGCTTCACATAAGTCACTATTCTCGCCAGATCCTTTCGACATCGTTGATTTCGTAGCTGGAGATAGTGCTGGGTTGGATTGTTGTGGTTTGTCTGGGACGATGTGCTTGCCGACGAGGAGTCCCACGCCATTTCCACCCAAATTCAACAATGGAACATCAATCAAGCTCTGACCCTTGGCTAATAAATAAAGACTCCCAAAGTCGAGTCGGCGGTGAGTGAAAAATCAAAATCAAGATTTAGTATTGAAGTTGGTAGCAGATTTGATAAGAGGAGAGAGGTAAAGAGCCATGACAATGGAGGTAAGGAAGGAGAGAGGAAAAGAGTTGTAAGCCCCTAAAAATATTAATGTCAGGTATTAGATTTATTGGGTTTCGTAGCGTCCAACGCTACGCGGAAGAGAAACCCACCCAAGACCCGCTCACTAATTAAAGTAACTAAATATTTAATCACATAATTAACAACATAAAAGAGAGAAAGGGAAATGACATTCTTACCCTCGACGCGTGCTTCGCTCCTATAGAGCTCGGACTTCAAAGCCTTAGCTCCGCAAGCACGAGAGCCTCTGACGGAGTCCACCTTCGAGACCCGACCCGAACGGCCTCTACCCCAAAGGTTAGTCGGGGCTAGACCAAGAAAAGACTAGAGTATTACGAACTTAGAGGTTTTCTCACCTAAAGGGAGATGCCTCATTGAGTTCAACTCAAGTGTCCCTTCCCAAACCCAAATGATGGGTATTCATAAGGAGGGGAGCTCTTGAACTTCAATCTCCCATCCATGTGGGAGAGTTGGTAAAATGCAATTTATCCAATTTATTTTTAATTCAAAAATCAAATTGAAATGCAAGTGAATCAACAAATGACAAGTATCAAGAGGTGAGCAAAGGTAGGAGAGGACCACTAAGGGGGGGGACTAAAAATCCCCTTGCTCCCAAAGCAAGGACACAAAGCATCGGTCCCTACCAAGACTCAAGAGCAGCCTGCGCATAGCTGGCAGCCAGCCTGCCTTAGCTTGCCAAGGCTGACTAGTTGGCGCCTGGCAGCCACACATATAATGCGGGCTGCTTCTGCTGTGTGTAGCATATGCTAGGCGCTGCCTAGCACACATTCACGCTTAGGCTCAACACGTAGCATGCTGCGATGCCTAGCACGCAAGCATGCACAGCCACAACGCATAGCACGCTACGATGCGATGCGTGGCTATGTGCAAGAGGCTGCGATGTTAAGGCTGCTATGCTAGCGCACATCGCCATAGAAAAGCACACATAGCGCGCTGCTGCTGTGCTTGAGCTAGTGATGGTGCGGATGGTTGCGTGGCTCAGCACACTAGCACGCTAGCATGCACTAGTTGCTAGTATGCTTGCGCCTCTATACACCAGCCTTGTTTAGCTTGCTTACGGTATGCCTAGTGATGTGCATGGTATCTTGAGCTAGCCTAGGACTCGCATTGCCAGGAAAATGTGAGGCTACGCTTTGCTCGAACTTGTCACTTGCTTGATTTCTCGTCTCGTCGAATTCTAAATTCGACTTGACTTACAACGTTCGATCTCGACGCTCTAAGCTCGATATCCGACATCTTTGTTTGTAATACTCTAATGACTTATCTAAACCTTCGGATTGATTCGTTGACTCGGATCAGTTACTCGATTGGGTGTGACCCGAAGGGTTCAGTCAAGATTAAGCTGTAATATTACTTACAAATTAATATTACCGATCGAAAGCGGCCTTTACTTAGGAATTCCGATCACTTGACCTCACTGAAGAATTAGCTTTCTAATAATTCTGAACCCTCTATCGGAATAATACACTTGTTGGAAGGACACCATTCCTTTCAATCTCCCACTTGTCCTTCCGGACAAGTGTGCAATTAGTGTATAACCCTTTTTCCTATGTCGCTTAATGTCTTTTCATGAACTATAAGGTAAGATTCTTCGTCATCATTATTACGTCTAGAATTGTTTCTCGATTCCCGAGTTCAACTGTCAATAAACAAATGATTTCTATAATCCATCTGAGCACGGCCATGCATTTTCACAGTCTCGCTCTTCGAGAGGCCTTGTAAACAACAAAGACATATTCCCTATTGTTAATAAGGGGACATTCCCAGTCTTGTACTGTAAGCTTCTCTTACTAAGACGACCTAGTTGCCTGAGTGTTGCCGTTATAATCCCCATTTACGGCAGACGTTTGACAACATCAAAACGACTAGTACTCAAACAAGAGAACTTGCAATACTCATGGTCGAGGAAAAAGGTTCCGATAGCTATAATGAGAAATATAATTATGACGATTTTTAAATCTCTTAAAGTAATCTCATAGGTCGATCCGGTACAGTTCCAAACTAGTACCTGTGCAAATGATTTATGACTATCATGTCCTCGTAGCACAAGAAACGGTGCTATAAATCATAATACACACTAATCTCAAGTGGTCATTAATCGTCCATCATTTAAATGACCTTGATTAGGGATAATTTTCGATTGTAATATTCAATGTTCACTTAACAGGTGTTTCTTTATCCAAGACATGGTCTTGATACCCTGTTTTGAATATTCTCATAAATCGAATGGACTCATTATTTAATTCTAAACCACAATTAAATAGTTAGTGGAATTTTATAAGTAAAATTTTATTCCACCATGAAACTTCCAAACGTTTCATCTTATGATAAATGGTTTTTCCCCAAATGTTTTAAGAGTAACACTCTTCACAAAACATTTATAGAAATCACACCCATATTTAATATGCTTGATTTCTTTCATGCAATCTAGTGAATGTTGTCGTTCACTTATTGCATAGGTTTAGCTACTATTACTTTGAAAATCTTAGAATCTTCATTATCGAACAATTTCATAATAAGATGATAAAATTTTGAGTATGGATCATATGTGATTTAGGATTTATTGTCCAAGTGATGGCTCCAACTCATTTTCAAGACTTGAGATCTTTCAACTTGACAACCTACAATCAATGTTCTACAACGAACTTTCCATTGAACACTTTCTTATTATTGCCTTCCCGGCAACAATATTCTCAACATATATTTCAGTAAACATTCTGATAGTGCTTTGCTCGGATTTCATTCCGAACGGCTCACAATGATTTGGGAGACCCTAATCACTTGTGATTATGGAAATTTACCTAAAATATCCGCACATTATACATGGATGCACGTCCATGTTACCATTCTCAAGCCACAACGCATTCTAGCTCGTGCTTATAAACGACTTCCTTATTAAGGATCTAATCCTTGCTAAGGATGTTCTTGCAACATCAATTCTCAATTTACATTTGTTTCCATGCGTCAAGAACTTATCCCCTTTTACTTATCAAAGTACTTTGGATTTTTCTTGATCATAATCTAACGATTCATCACTTATATTTAAATTGATTGGTATTTTATACTTCTCATGCTCTAAGCATGTAAGTTGAGTGATGACTCCATATCATAGCATACATATGATGGTTTTAATTGCAGAATTATTCCCAATATGTTCCATTTATGTGACCTTTTAGCTCATCCAGTCTCACTGAGTCTTGCTAAACTGTTTGCTATGTGATACAGTTGAAAGTCTCTACTAGAGTCTTTCTTGTTTGACTTAGTATTTGCCTAGCTTATACTTAATTCAACATTTACTTAGTTTTATTCATATGGGTCGAAAGCCTTTTCAAGTCCTTCATGTTTAACACGGTACATTCCTCCACTCGTTTAAACATTTCATTAAGTCTATCCAATAGATCTTAATTCCCACTATGTACTAAGTATCGCCTTTTGCTTGGTCCATTGTCGAAAATCCTTTCAGATCTAAGCATTTAGCATTTGATAGTCATTTCACAATAGAGTTCATAACCTTCTTGTTGGACCATACAAGATTGACTCTTGCTCCCACTAAATCTCTTGTTTATAAGAATTTCTATGATTCTCCATAAGCCAAACCTTTTATTGACTTTATGAGAATACATGTTCCAATTTCTACATGCAATGCTTCATTTAATCCCACGATGGATTTCTTGAGCTTGCTTTCAAATCTAGCATTATTTAGAATTACAAAACCCTTAGACTATTTCCATAGTCTCTTCCAAAATCCAATTTTAGGAAGGCGGTTTTGTACTTTGCCATATTTCATATGCACAATTTTGCTAGAACAATCACGAAAAGACTTAAGCGTTCCGATTGGTGAATAGGTTTTTATTAAAATCATTGCCGTGAATTAATTGTATCCTTTTCAACCAATCTAGCTTTGTATGCACTATGCATTTCACATTTGTCAGTTTTCTTCTTGAAAACTTATTTGCGATTGATGGATCTTTCACCCTTCATGCAAATGTATCAAATTCTAAACATGATTTACAAACATGGAGTCTATTTCGGATTTTATGGCCTCTAACCATTATTGGGAATTTGGATTTGTCGTAACTAATTTATCAGACACTATTCCCTCACCATCCAATGGTTAATAGTATGTGATTAGGGGATTTTTCCTCGCCCAATCGGAATGCGCCACGTGGACCAATCAGGTTCTGCCAAGTGTCCTCCATTTGGACCTCTTAGGGCCTGTCACGTGTCACACAGCAATTGTCCACCATGGACCAGTCAAGCCATGCCAAGTGGCCTATTGACCGCCAGCTTGGAAGGAGGCCACCAAGGCCCACTTTCCGGGAGAAGCCCAGTCAGCCCTAGGGTTTACCAAAAACCCTAGAATCAGGCACACTTCCCAAGGATATAAATACACTAATTAATCCTCATTAAAAGGGTGTTAAGCAATTAATTACACTCACCTAGAGAACCTAAACACCTAGATCACTCCTCACCTAGGGGAACCTGATCTTCCACCTTTACTTTTCCGCACTATTCACTCCTCAAACAAGTACTAACTTGATCGTCGGAGGCAGAACTCCCACCCTAAGGAGTCTCCGTTGTTTTTTGCAGTTACAGGCGCAAGGATACCAATCCTGGAATTGTAACTCTCCCGTAGGACATCAGAAAACCCCGAAACAGTATGCTTGTAAGTCTTAGGTTTATAGAAATTTATAGGATTCAATCCAAGCCTTTGGTGAATCCTATACCTATACGGGTAATTGCGTCAAACACTAAGTTTCAAGGTTCTTTTAAAGCCCTTTGATTATATTGATCTTACTCCATCACTTCTAAAGTTTTGTGAGTATTGAATTCTCATTTAAGGCACTTGTAAAGTCCTTTGAGTATTCTTGATCAATCATTCTCATGAAGCCCTTCTAAAGTCTTTAGAGATTCTCAGTTTAAGTTATTTGCTAATCTCGATGGTCATCGAGTTCACTTTCCTCCTACTTGTTGTTTTGGAAATGTGTTACTTTCTAGAAAGACACCACTTAGAGCAACAAATACTATGTTCTTAATGAGGTTGTAGAGGTAATACCCGTAGTCTCACTTGAATGCTTACAAAGAGACATGTATACTGTCTTTGGGTAAAAGTTCGCTGTGAAACAAACAGTTAGCTTTTTCTCGAGCTACCTTAGCCCTTATTGAGCCACTTAGCTCCCACTGAGTCAATCAACTCCCACTGAGCTAAGAGCCCTAAGACATATACTTGAAAAGACGCTAGAAACTATTTCTATCCATAACTGAATATGGTGTCCTTTCATAGCTTTGACAATTTTGTTTAGCGTAACATTAGTCATTTGTGAAAATCTTTAAGAACTTTATAGGAAGGGATGTGATCCATCATCATTCGAGTCATTTTCGAATGGCATCGAGATCTCCGTTAATACATACTATATTCTTTGTGGAGCTTATTATGAGATTTCAATTTCATAAGATTGATATGATCACTCTTGGCTCAAGAAAACATCGCTCAATCTAATTTAGACGTTTTAATATCTTGCCAAGTCGATTCTATACTTCACTGAACATTTGAGACACTCAAGGTCCAGTTTGTTCACATTTGATGAATGTAGCAAAATTCTTTCAAATTCTTGTGAGACGTTGAAGTAATGGAATCCTCTGTAGCTTTTAGAGTCAATTGTCTATGCCAAGCACAATAACTCCTTTCTTTGTCGATTTCAACAAGTAAGACTTGCTTGTCTTAGAACGATTCCGAATCGTTTAACTATCAAGATTCTATCTAATAGAGCCTTGAGTATGTTCTTGTCGATGTGACATTGCTAAAGATGTTTGCAACACAAATCATGTCCATTATTTGAACTTTTGAGTTTTCATGTCAGGGAAATGTTTGTTTATAATCAAGCATTCTTGACTCATGGGTTAGAAAACCATGCCATTCAAATAAAACATGCAACTATTGCTCTTTTATTGAATGTGAGTCTTTCCATGTGTAAACGGATCGTTTGCTGATTATGGAACACAATAACCATTATTCGTTCCAACCTTGGCTCAAAAGGACTTTAAACAAAACAAGTGACCTTACAACTGATGTAGCACTACTTGCTTCATTCTAAGCTTGTAAGTCAATAACTTAGCTTGTCTTCAATGGTTTGAGGTCACTTTCAAAGCGGAACACTCAAGCAGTATCCAATACTTATGAAGATAACGAATTGCTAGATTGACCATAATAACATGAACTCATGGGTAGAAAAAGAATCTTATTCGTTTCTTTTGTTCCTTGTTTCCTATATTTCTTATCATACACCATCTCATAACTTTAAGAATCATTTATTTAAGTACTTTGACCTTTACACTTTGTTAGGCAAAATTAAGCATCTAATGCGTCGTGAAACAAAGTTCCATCTTTTCCTTCAATTCGTACTTGAATTGCTACATCAATGAGTCCTACTCATTTGTGTATGAAGCGAAAAGATATGTTCGTTGTCAACTATTGACAATTTGAGTTTTCCAACTCAATATTCCATGTTCATCAAAACTACCCAGTATTTTGAATACATGATATCCAACCGTCCTTTTGGACTTAAGTCATTTATGAGAGGTTGTATTTTAGAAATGTCTTTCCATTCTTTGAGAACCATTTTCAAAAGATTTCCTTTACCAATCATTGAAAACAATATAATTTTATTGAGAATTCTACAAATATAAGTGCAAAGTATAACCATTTATCAAGTTCATAACATAATAAGTTTGAAATTCATGCAAACTTTCAATCTTGTTACGCGTCTTATCCACGCATTAAAAAATTGTCCCTTTTAGGCAAGAATAAAACGATTCCAAGATCCCAAAAATCAGAAAGTGATTAAGAATTCTTTGGCTTGTCTTAACACTTAATATTTTAGGGTAAGCAATCCAATTGCTAATAGCTCCAAGCTACTCTTGGTTCGATAAAACGTCGCATCTAATGCTTCCTTGACATTTTATCTCCATTGCCACGACATCTAAGTTGTACGTCTCGTATGATAGATGCATGTTTAGGTTTTCAAATGTTGCGATGATTAATTGATTTCACTTAAATCAACCAACATCGAAACCCTTGGTCCCTAAAATATTGAGCTAAAATATGTCATTCCAAGAACAACACTTACCGAACTAATGCGCGTATGTGATGGGCTACGCCAAAGCGAGGCATCACTACTTCCCTAGGAACGTAAGGTATACAAGATATACAAGTTGTCTTGGTTAAGTTCAACGATATCGGTAAGGAGTCCTTAGACGTCGTGGCAATGGAGATAAAATGTCAAGGGAGCATTAGATGCAACGTTTTATTGAACCAAGAGTAGCTTGGAGCTATTAGCAATTGGATTACTTACCCTAAAGTGGGAGATTGAAAGGAATGATGTCCTTCCAACAAGTGTATTATTCCGATAAAGGGTTCAGAATTATTAGAAAGCTAATTCTTCAATGAGGTCAAGTGATCAGAATGCCTAGGTAGAGGCCGCTTCCAATCAGTAATATTAATGTGTAATTAATATTACAGCTTAATCTTGACTGAACCCTTTGGGTCACACCCAATCGAGTAACCGATCCGAGTCGACGAATCAATCCGAAGGATTAGATGAGTCATTAGAGTATTACGAACAAAGACGTCGGATATCGAGCTTAAAGCGTCGAGACCGAGCGTCTTTAGTCAAGTCGAATTTAGAATTCGACGAGACGAGAAATCAAGCAAGTGACAAGTTCGAGCAAAGCCTTACGTTCCTAGGGAAGCGGTGATGCCTCGCTTTGGCGTAGCCCATCACCACGCGCATTAGTTCGGCAAGTGTCGTTCTTGGAATGGCAAATTTGGCTCAATACTATAGGGACCTAAGATTTCTATGTTGGTTGATTTAAGTGAACTTAATTAATCATCGCAACATTTGAAATCCTAGACATGCATCTATCATACTATTCAATCATATACAAACATAGTTATATATATATAACATAAGTAAATGATGCATTTGGCAACTAGCATGACCCCTTGAGTCTTCAAATCTTCAAGGGACTCCGATGCAACTTCTTTGGCTTGTCTTCTTAGAAACGCCGTCTTCAAGACACCTCCGCCAACAATGCATCTTCTAGCTACTACGACTGGGAATAATCTAAATATTAAGGTACAAAATACGCAACGGTACGCAGACCGTATTTAGATTTACAAAAATACATAACAGATCGTAGTCCGTATTTACTATCCTAGTCGAGCCCCACTAGTTGTCATTTTCACAAAACCTTTGAAACAATATTCATTCCATTCATCCATTCACTATATGTGAATGATCCATGAATTTTACAACGAAAAACAAGTAACAATGCATAACACGCGTAATCTAGTAATTAACTTAGGTGGTTAATCCAATTAACGCGCCTAATTAAAACTAGTCAAATTTGTCAAATATTTTATGTGATTAAAACGCAATTAGTTCATGCAATTAACAAAGCTCCCACTAAATTTCGCATCTAACTTAATTAATCTAATTAATTAACTCGGTTAACCCAAATTTTGTCAAAAATATTTTGCAAGAGCCGGAAGAACCGAGGCCTAGCCTCGTTAAAATAATTAAATAAAATTAAAATTAAAACCGGATATTATTCATTCTCCCACATTGGTTGGGGAATGAAAATCAAGGGTTCATTTCCCTATAAATACCAAAGTTTGGGTATTTGGGAAAGAACACACTTGAGTGGAAAAGTAAAGGAAACTCCATTATTGAGTATACCTTGAAATTCGTAAAACTCCAAGTTTATATTTTGTCTGGGCCTTGACTAACCTTCGAGGCTTAAGACGATCGGGTCGGGTTCGAGGGTACGATCCCGTTGGAGGCCTCGCATTATCAAAGTTGAAGTAAGAGCTCGGTGTAAGAGCGAAGCACGCGTCGAGGGTATAATTCTTATCCTTTCTCTTAATTATGTTTTAATTATGTTTTGCTTGTATTACTTGCATTAATTATGGGGGCGGGTCTTGGGGGGTTTCTTTTCGCGTAGTGAGGGTCACTAGGAAACCCAATAGCGGTATCGGAGCCATGCTCCTTTTAAAGTTTGCAATTATTTATTAATTAAGGTGTTTTAAAGAAGATTTACTTTCTGGTTTTGCTTTTCTAATTAGATTAGAAGCTCGTTTTAATTAATTTCAAAACTCGTATTTTTCTCGTTTTGGCTGTCGAACCTAGATTTTGGCTAAACAATAGTGATTTTTGGGTGGAATCGACATTCTGAAACAGTTTCAACCCTCTTCGAAAACTGTCCAAAAGACAAATTCGAACCAGAAACCCAAGTTTTTGGGGTTTTTTTCGTTTTTCAACGAAAATTTTAAATCTTTTTAAGCCTTGATTAATGCAATCATTACAAGGTTAGATTAAATGCATTATTGCATCCCTAATCTACTGCTATTTTAAATATCCTTAAGCATAATTATGGAGTTTTAATTAGTGCTTGAGTTGATATGCTTTTTTTCACACAAACTTGATTTTTCACAATTATGCAAATAAATTGCATTAATGTGTGAATGTGTAATTTTAAGATCCCAAGTATGTAAAACATCTAATCTTTAAAAGTTTAAATGATTGGAACTTTAACCCTAAATTCCATATTGAACAAAGTTTGGATTTTTTCATTTTTGGTTGATTAAAATCCATGAAGTTCAATACTTGTGAGTAAAATTTTGATTAATCTTCATATTGGAAGATGTAATCTTGGTATTTTACACAAGTATGAAAGTTGGAAAATTTTATCATTATATGGTTAATTTATTTTCCAACTCCCATTTGTCAAATCCATTATTAATTTGCATATGGGCTAAATTAATTATGGACATAGCTCATTCAATTTTAAGCATAAAGGAAGACCTAAATTGTTTCAAAATAAAATTTTGGACGATTTAGGCTTGTGCACCATCAAATTGAATTTAATCAAGTTAGACTTATTTTATTTTCATTTTTGCCCTAAATTAATTCTAAAATAAATTTGGAATTAGTTTTGTGTCACACACAAATCGAGATTAAAATCCCGAGAAATTGCACGTAAATCGAGACAAAACCCCAAGCGTCACCAAGGCCAGTCGGGCTGCTGGGCAGCCCGCATGTAGGCTGCCTATGGTGCGCACAGGGGGTAAGCCAAGGTGCTGTTGTGCGATGCTGTGTGGTGAGGGATGCTAGGGGCTGATGTGTGTAGGGCAGTGGCTGGCAGCTGGCTTGCGACGGGATGCTGTTGGGCAGCATGGCAGCAAGCACCAGCCCAGCGCACCACTTGTTGGCAGGCGCCAGCATGCTAGGTAGGCTGCTGGTGCTAGCAGTGTGGCTTGCTGTGTTGGGCGTTGCATGCTAGCACCACGCACCATAGCACAAGGCATGTGCTGCCTAGCAGCCATGGTGCGCACCCACCAAGCAATTGTGTGGGCTATTTTGCTTAATTTTGAGTTATGTATTTTGCAAAATTTTGCCGCTTTTAAAATATTTATGTAATTATTTTATCGAGGTTAAAACCTCAATTTTTTCGGTTTTTGCAAAATTTTGACAAATAATGGGTTAAGCCGACTTAATTAATTGGATTGATTAAGTATGGATGCGGAATTTAGTGGGATTTTAGTTAATTACGTGAGCATTTTGCATTTTAGAAATAATGGATTGAACAACTTTGACTAGTTTTAATTAGGCGCTTTAATCGGATTAAGCACCTAAGTTAGTTACTAGTTTCGCGTGTTTAATTATGTATTTCGTAATATGCATGGGCCATTCACAAATAGTGAATGGGTGAATGGAAGATTGTTTTCAAAACAGGTTATTA
This sequence comes from Chenopodium quinoa, assembly GCF_001683475.1. NCBI lineage: Eukaryota > Viridiplantae > Streptophyta > Magnoliopsida > Caryophyllales > Amaranthaceae > Chenopodium > Chenopodium quinoa. Next base: position 736,989 of record NW_018744780.1, read on the forward strand.
AAAAAGGCAACTAGTAGGGCCCGACTAGGATAGAAAATACGGACTGCGTTCCATTATGTATTTTTGTAAATCTAAATACGGTCTGCGAACTGTTAAGTATTTTTGTACTTTAGATTAATCTTAGTCGTAGTAGCTAGTTATTTTATTTTGGCAAAGATGTCTCAAGACGGCGTGTCGATGAAGATGAGCCAAGATGAAGACCCTTGAAGATTTGAAGATTTCAATGGGTCATGCTAGTTGCCAAATGCATCAATTTATGCTTTATATATATTATTGTTATATATGAATGTTATATTCATGTCTAGGATTTAATATGTTGCGACTATAAGTTAAGTTCACTTAAATCAACCAACATAGAAACCCTAGGTCCCTTAAAATTTTGAGCTAAAAATTTGTCGTTCCAAGAACAACACTTACCGAACTAATGCGTGTATGTGATGGGCTACGCCAAAGCGAGGCATCACTACTTCCCTAGGAACGTAAGGTATACTAGGTATACAAGCTGTCTTGGTTAAGCTCAACGATATCAGTAAGGAGTCCTTAGATATCGTGGCAAAAGAGATAAAATGTCAAGAGTGCATTAGATGCGACATTTTATCAAACCGAGACTAGCTTAGAGCTATTAGCAATTGGATTGCTTACCTTAAGATATTTAATGTTAAGACAAGCCAAAGCATGCTTAACCATTTCTTGATCTTTGGGATCTCGGAATCATTTTATTCTCGCCTAAAAGGGACATTTATTAATGCGTGGATAAAATGCTTAATAATATTGAATTTTTGCATGAACGCTTTTAAATTTCAAACTTATTGGTTTTATGAATGGTTTTTCATTTCAAATTCTTTCAATTGTAGAACAATATCTGCAAGTAACTCAAACAACAACCATATGTGTCCGGGTCTTTCCGATAAGTTGGCTATCAAGCTTAACTTGACAAACCTTGAAGAACGGGAAGAGGAACTCAAGAAAACTCTCCGGAGTTGTTCCAAGGAGTATGTTCTGGATACTTCCCTCCCAACCCTCTGTGCCAAGAAAGACTTGAGTGACGAAACTTATTGTGCATGGTCCAATGATTGCAAATTAGTGTCACAACTCATGGCTAACTCCATCCCTGAAGAATGGAAAGAAAAACTTCCTTTCTCTTTTCGGGACTTATTCCTTGGAGGACTAAGGGATGTTGTCGGTGTGAGATTCTCTAAGAGTTTCAACGACAACAATGATGGACTCTTGTTTGAGGTGACTAGATCACTTACAGACATGAATGTGAAGCCATCGGATCAAGGTTGTCTTGCTAAAGAGAGGTACCATCTTTGGTCTACAGTCTGCAACACCAAAGTTGAGACCGGGTATGCCCCTCCGACCCCATGTGGCAAGAATGACTAGGCTCTTCAAGCACATGGAACTCCTCGGAATTCCATTCGAAGATGGATTGACTGGTCATATTATGCTCAATTCACTCTACTCAGGATATGATGCACTAAGGGCATATATTTCTGAAAGAAAGGAGACACATTCCTTGAAGAGTGTGGTGGAGCTACTTCACCGAGCCAATTCATTTGGGGCAACCAAAACACCATCAAAGAGGAGGGATTTCAAGGTCAAGGCAAAGATGCGTTTCTTCTATTGTGGTACGCAAGGCCTCATAGGTCCAATTTTTCACATGTTTTAGATGGGTATCTAAGCTCATTTGATTACAAAATTAGAGATCTTTGGTGCATATTTGCATTATTTGCTTAAGTTGTGCTCTACTACTCTTCGTTTGTGTGTTTTGATGAATTTCAGGAGATTAATATGCAAATGGAGTATGGTTGGCTAATCTTGAGTATAATAATCATGGAGTATGAAAACATATTTCTTAAGAATATCAAATCATGTGTTCGAGACGAACTTGAGTGAAAACGAAGCAAAACGTTGATGAAATACTTGACAAATATGACACCTGTTCACTATTATGCTCATAACCTTTGATATAAAAATTATAATGGAGTGATTAAAAATGCATTGGAAAGTAGAATTGAATACCTTTCCAACAATATATCACACGCCTCAAACAGAGCTCTGGATATGAAGTTATGACTGATTTAAGATGAGTGATACGCGCAGCAGAGAAGGCACGTTCGTGCCTCATCGCGAAAGAATTAACCCAAAGTTTCTGCCATAGAGGCACGTCCGTGCCTCATAGGGGCACGCCCATGCTTCAACGAAGGGCTTATTATTGATTTGAGAGGCACGCCTACGCCGTACTTAGTACATTTAGTCAATTTAGGATTTCTTTATTTCCTATTTACCTTATAACTCTTGATTTATTATAAATACTCCTTAATTATTTTATTTTAGGGAGGTGACTTTTAGACCTAGTTTTCTCTCTAGTTTTTATATTTTCCTTTGTATTCAAGATCCGGTATTTTTCTCTTCTCTTTATTTATTCATGTTTTCTTTATTATTTATTGTTCTTGTTTTTTTTTTAATATGTTAGAGTAGATTGTTGTTCAAGATTTAGGTTGAACCCTAATATGGTTAATACTTGATTTATTCTTTTAAATTCTCAATTAATTATTTATATTGTTCATGCTTAATTGATTGCGCTTATGCAAATACTAGATTAGAGATAATTAGTATTGTTATTATTCCATTGTTTTAATCGCAGCGAGAGTTGGGTTTTAATGGATTTGAATAGATCAATTAAGGGTTTGATATTCATCGCGGAGAATAGTTGAATGGATAATCAGGAAGTTAGATTAATGAGCTTAATGTCTATAATTTGCATGATTCCATGAGAATAGGCTTGATTGTGGGTTAGAGAAGCCAATGATAACTCGAGAGAGACCATTGGTATTATCTAGGGATTACTTTTCCTTGTGAACATATAATTAATTGGTTGGGGTAGGAATTTATCTTGTATTGATTATATTAGCGGTGATACTTAATTCTAGAGTCTTTATTATTATTAGATTTATTTTGTTAGTTCATAGTATATATTATTCAACTCATTATTCTATCTTGATTCGGCTATTGCAATTCATAGAAACCATTGTTTAGTCCAACCTTCCATGTGGGATCGACCCTGACTTACCCTACTACATATTAGGAGGTTTAGTTAGGTTTTTATTATTTTTGTTAGGTGTGCGACCGCCTATCAAATTTTGGCGCCGTTGCCGGGGAAGGTAACGGATTAATTTGGTTTTCTTTGAGTTTATTAATTTAGTCTGTATATATTTTATTCTTATTTTTATTTCATTTTTTTTAGTAACTATTTTATTTTTCCTTTTCTTTTTATTCCTTGTATTTATTTGTTAATTAATCATGGATTGGAATCAATATAACGGGGGTTATTCATATGGTTATCATGAGGGGTATTGTTATAATGATTGGGATTACCATGTTTCTGATTTTGATACATCTTATTGTCAAAATTCTCAAAATTTTTGCATGGATTCCTATAATTTATCTCGTGTCCCGTATTGTGATTCTTATGTGCATAATTATGACACCTCCTCTCATCTGCAAGAGCTCATATCTTCCCTAGAACTTAGTATGAAAAACTATTGTGAGAGTTTTGAGAGATCTACACAAGAGATAAGTGCTGGTTATACTAGGATGAGCTCTCAATTATCATCTATAATTCGTGAACTTGAAACTAGAAATGCTCAATTGAATGAGGATGGAATTCTTGAAGAGTCTAATAGATGTTCGAATGAACATGAGGCTAATATTATAATTGTTGATCCTTCTGAGTTTACATGTATAGATGATGATGGTTCGGGGAGTGTTTTGGATGAAAGTCAAGTTGTGGAGGGTAATTTTTCGAATCTTGTGGTTTTTGAGGAACGGAAGGATGAAGTAAATGTTTTTGAGGAAGAAAAGCCTATTGAGGAATGTAAGGTTTTGAGAGAGGAGATTAGTGAGTCTTTATCCAAGACGTTGTTTTTTGAGCCTCACGTCCCATTCTCAAGGAAACTTGATATTCCTACTTCTCTACCTTTCTATCTTCCATCTTTCGTCCTTTCACCTCCATCAATCCATGATACTTTTGCGGATAAGGATTCTCAATTGGGTGTAACTAATGTAAGTATGTCTTTTGTTATTCCAATCGAGTGTAATAAGATTGTAAATAATTTTTCTTTTTATTTTGAGTCTTCTTTTGAGTCTTATTTTTCTTTTTGTAAGTTTTCTAGGGTCTTTGGTATTTTGTATATTCTTTCTCTTATTTTTTCCTATCTAATATATTGTGAGATGCATGCAGATGCATTTGACAAGCTATTAAGGGCATTGATGAGCTATTTAACAAGGCGAACCAAGCTTACTAACATTGTTTTTCTTTTTATTTTATTTTATTTTATTATTAACTAACTTGTAGTGTTTATGCAAGTGATGATCTAAGAAGAGTTCCTACTATGGTTCATTGCAGTTTATTTCTAGGTCCTTGATCTTATTTCAAGAGGTTCACTTACGGGTTGTCACCCACCACACCATTGGTATACTCTTTCCTTTATCTATCATTTCAAGTTTGTGAGAATCTATCATTCTTTTTCCCATTTCCTTTAATTGGTTTGACTTGATTATGTGATTAGGATTTGTTCATGTCGTGTAGTATTAGATGTCATCCTTGTCCTATATGAATTTCCAAATCAATTTGTGAAACAAGTGATTATGAATGAAAATAATTTGTTTTTCTTTGTTTTTGTCATGAGTTGATTGACATTGGATTGATTATTAATTAAGTAAGATGGTATAAATCCTTTAATGACAATAATTTGTGGCCAGGATGGTATCCCCACTCTACTTATGTGAATAGCTTGTACCTGGTGAAATTTTTGAGCCAATTTTTGACTGATTACATTCTAATTCAGTCGCATTCTTTTCATGTGTGATTAATTGTCCTTTGTGTAATTTGAGTCTTGGATTTGCTTTTTGACTATTTGAGACTTAATGGTGCATTGTGTGAAAAAATTATTGAATTTCCTTCGTAGATATATAGAGCCTCAACATCTTAGGTTCATAAAATTTTGTTTTATTTTACATTCACTCGTAGGATGAGCCATTTTGAGCCATATTTACCCTTCCTTGATACCTTACTATTAAAGCCATAGAGCCTTTTTGTAAGTTTATTTTGAAGGAGAGTTACATGTATTTTTAAGCCCCGATGAGTTGTGTGTGAAAATAGGGAGTTGAGTGCCAAAAAAAAACAAAAAAAAGGAAAGAAAAAGAGAAATAAAAAAAATAAAAAAAAGGGAAAAGAGACAATGAATTCGATTTCTCATCTGTGTTTCAAGTTCAAAAGAAACTCCCAAAGTCATTCAATATTTATCCTTAGTGAGAGTTCAAGAAAGGAAGAAAAAAATGATAGTTTCTTTACAAAATTTAAATTCAAAAAGAAAAAAAAAAGAGAAAAAAAAAGTGAAGGAAAAAAAAAGTGTGAAAAAAAGGGGCAAGTTTGTATGAAGTTTGGAGGAAATAAGGTTGGTTTGAACCCATCATTTGATTGTGTAGCGGGATTAGGATTTTCTCTATATTTTAAGCACCACATTCCCAAATGACATCATCCAACCCTATAATCAACCAAGCTTACCCTTTTCTAAGGAATTTATGATTTTTGCGCATGCATCGGTACCTTATTATAAGTGGAGAAAGTCAATTTGCAAGTCTAAAGAGGACGATTACATGAAGTTGATAAGTGTTTTTACGCATAGGATGAGTGATCTCTTATATTAACCCATAAACACATGAGTGACTCTTTTATTTTATCTTTGCACAACTAAAGTGAGAAGCTATTCACATATGATTGAGTTGGTTAGGGGAGATGTGTGGTAAGATTGGTTGGTCATTAAAAGGGTGCTATGCATATTTATTTCATCCATTTTATTAATTTGTGAAAAGAAAAAAAAAAAAAAAAACGATTTTTCTATTTTTGTTTTTCAAATTAATTACTTGGTTTAGCAGTTTGGTTTGGAATTTCATGATTAGGCTTTGTAGGTACGCCTTCTGAAAACCTTCACGAGACCTTACTCGTCCACTAGGGTAGCCTAGGGGTTTAAAGGGCTTGTTGCATACGCTAAATGCAATCGTGATTCCTACGACAGTGAGTATTAGGTTTATTGCTTTCTTAGATTAGTTTTATTTTTCCTTTTTAAATTACTTTACTCGAGGACGAGTAAAGGCTAAGTGTGGGGGAATTTGATATGTCCTATTTTGCACATGTTTTATGTGGGTATCTAAGCGCATTTGATTACAAAATTAGAGATCTTTGGTGCATATTTGCATTATTTGCTTAAGTTGTGCTCTACTACTCTTCGTTTGTGTGTTTTGATGAATTTCAGATGATTTATATGCAAATGGAGTATGGTTGGATAATATTGAGTATAATAATCATGGAGTATGAAAACATATTGCTTAAGAATATCAAATCATGTGTTCGAGATGAACTTGAGTGAAAATGAAGCAAAACGTTGATGAAATACTTGACAAATATGACACCTGTTCACTATTATGCTCATAAATTTTTATATACAAATTATAATGGAGTGATTCAAATTTCATTGGAAAGTAGACTTGAAGACCTTTCCAACAATATATTACACGCCTCAAACGGAGCTTTGGATATGAAGTTATGACTGATTTAAGATGAGTGATACGCGCAGCAGAGGAGGCACGTCCGTGCCTCATCGCGAAAGAATTAACCCAAAGTTTCTGCCATAGAGGCACGCCCGTGCTTCAACGAAGGGCTTATTATTGATTTGAGAAGCACGCCCATGCCGTATTTAGTACTTTTAGTCAATTTAGGATTTCTTTATTTCCTATTTACCTTATAACTCTAGATTTATTACAAATACTCCTTAATTATTTTATTTTAGGGAGGTGACTTTTAGACCTAGTTTTCTCTCTAGTTTTTATATTTTCCTTTGTATTCAAGATCCGGTATTTTTCACTTATCTTTATTTATTCATGTTTTCTTTATTATTTATTGTTCTTGTTTTTTTTAATATGTTAGAGTAGATTGTTGTTCAAGATTTAGGTTGAACCGTAATATGGTTAATACTTGATTTATTCTTTTAAATTCTCAATTAATTATATATATTGTTCATGCTTAATTGATTGCGCTTATGCCAATACTAGATTAGAGATAATTAGTATTGTTATTATTCCATTGTTTTAATCGCAGTGAGAGTTGGGTTTTAACGGATTTGAATAGATCAATTATGGGTTTGATATTCATCGCGAGAGTAGTTGAATGGATAATCAGGAAGTTAGAGTAATGTGCTTAATGTCTCTTATTTGCATGATTCCATGAGAATAGGCTTGATTGTGGGTTAGAGAAGCCAATGATAACTCGAGAGAGACCATTGGTATTATCTAGGGATTACTTTTCCTTGTGAACATATAATTAATTGGTTGGGGTAGGAATTTATCTTGTATTGATTATATTAGCGGTGATACTTAATTCTAGAGTCTTTATTATTATTAGATTTATTTTGTTAGTTCATAGTATATATTATTCAACTCATTATTCTATCTTGATTCGGCTATTGCAATTCATAGAAACCATTGTTTAGTCCAACCTTCCATGTGGGATCGACCCTGACTTACCCTACTACATATTAGGAGGTTTAGTTAGGTTTTTATTATTTTTGTTAGGTGTGCGACCGCCTATCAAGGCCACTACAAGAGAGAATGCAAGCTCTTTCGGGAAGAGGAGGAGAGGAATGGAGCATCTGCCTCAGGTATCTTCCTTAAACACTTGTGAATTAAGCTTATCATTGGTATTATATACCAAGTATCACTCACTTTATGTTGCCTTTTCAGGAACCAAGTGAGAAGCTTATCAAGTGTTGGTGAAAGGACAAGTAGACGACGAAGATGGTTTTTCGGTCGTGCTTGCATGCACTATTTTGTCTATGAAATGTAATTAAGCTAATCTTAGTTTTCATCATGCTTTTGAACATACTATGATCTATGGTGTTGGACACCTAGTTATTTTGAATGTAAGACTTTGACAATGGTTGTTTCAAAATTGTCTTGCAAATATATGTTCAATGGAAATTGCATGTTTTACATATGATTAGGCAAAAGTTGATACCGCGAACTAAGACATCTAAGAATTCCGACGATTTTAGTAGATATGGCTATATCTACTTAATGTCAAATAAATCTGAATCTTTTGACAAATTCAAAGAATTTCATAAAGAAGTTGAAAATCAACTTGGCAAGAAAATTAAAGCACTTCGATCGGATCGAGGTGGCGAATATTTGAGCCATGAATTCGACGATCACTTGAAAGAAAATGGTATTCTTTCAGAGTTAACACCTCCTGGAACTCCTCAATGGAAAGGAGTATCCGAACAGAGGAATCGAACCTTGTTAGACATGGTTCGATCAATGATGGGTCTTAGTGAACTTCCTATCTCTTTCTAAGGACATGCGCTACAAACCGCGGCACTAACACTGAACCGAGCTCCGTCAAAAGCTGTTGAAAAGACTCCATATGAATTATGGACTAAGAAACCTCCTAGGTTGTCTTTTCTCAAGATTTGGGAATGCGAAACATATGTCAAACGATTAATTTCGGACAAACTTCACCTCAAATCAGACAAGTGTTTCTTTGTGGGATATCCAAAAGAAACCAAAGGGTATTACTTCTACAATAAATCCGAGAAAAAAGTGTTTGTTGCTCGTGATGGTGTCTTTTTGGAGAAGGAACACCTTTCCAAAATGACAAATGGGAGGAAAATTGAACTCGACGAAGTTCGAGAGGACGAGCAACAATGTCAACCTGATAAAACTGACAATCTAAGTGCTTTGGAAGTAGCAGAGAAGATTGGTCAAAATCAAACAGACAATGTAAATGCTCAACCCATTACCCCTCGTAGGTCGCAACGGCAAAGATCTCAACCAGACAGATACCTTGTTATTGTCTTAACCGATGATCAAGACATCCTAGTTATGGATGGAGATGAGCCAGCGACATACAAGCAAGCTATGATGAGCCCCGACTCTGCTAAATGGCAAGAGGCCATGAAATCCGAGATGGACTCCATGTCTGAAAATCAAGTCTGGGACTTGGTGAATTTGCCCGACGGTTACACACCCATTGGTTGCAAATGGATCTTCAAATTGAAGACAGACAAAGATGGAAATGTATCAATATACAAATCTAGACTAGTGGCGAAAGGTTATAGACAAATCAACAGGATTGACTATGATGAAACCTTTTCACCGGTTTCAATGCTAAAGTCTGTCCCAATTATTCTAGCGATTGATGCATATTACGATTATGAAATATGGCAAATGGATGTCATAACCGCCTTCCTAAATGGGATTTCAGAAGAAACTATGTACATGACACAGCCAAAAGGTTTTGTTGATCCGAGCAACGCTGGAAAGGTTTGCAAGCTTAAGAAGTCCATTTATGGACTAAAGCAAGCCAGCAGGAGTTGGAATCTGCGAGTTGATGAAGCCATCAGCAAGTTTGGTTTTATCAAGAATCCAGATGAATCTTGTGTATACAAGAAGGTCAGTGGGAGTGACATCGCATTCCTAGTCCTATATGTCGATGACATACTGCTCATTGGAAACAACACAAAATTACTGGAGTCCGTAAAGGATTGGTTGGGAAAGTGCTTTTGAATGAAGGACTTAGGAGAGGCACATTACATATTGGGCATCAAGATCTACAGGGAAAGATCTAAGAGGATGATTGGATTGAGCCAGAGTACTTACATTGATAAGGTACTGGCACGATTCCACATGGAGAATGCCAAGAGAGGGCATCTACCCATATCCCATGATGTAACTCTTAGCAAGAAACAGTGTCCACAGACACCTGTTGAGCGAGAGAGAATGGCTCAGATTCCATATGCTTTGCTAATTGGGTCGATCATGTATGCCATGATATGTACCAGGCCAGATGTATCGTATGCTTTAAGCGCTATGAGCCGATACCAATCAAACCCAGGAGAGGCGCATTGGACTGCGGCCAAGAATATCCTGAAGTACCTGAAAAGGAATAAGGATAAATTCCTGGTTTATGGTGGCCATAAAGACCTGGTTGTTGAAGGTTACACCGACGCTAGCTTCCAGAATGACAGAGACGACTTCAAGTCACAGTTAGGATACATATTCTGTCTGAATGGAGGAGCGTTTAGCTGAAAGAGTGCCAAGCAGAGCACCACTGCAGATTCTACAACTGAAGCCGAATACTTGGCTGCTTCAGAAGCCGCTAAGGAGGCTGTTTGGATTCGCAGGTTCATCAGTGAACTTGGTGTTGTACCCTCCATCAAGGGTCCGATAGATCTCTATTGTGACAACAATGGAGCTATCGCTTAGGCTAGAGAGCCAAGAGAGCACCAGAAGGTCAAACATGTCTAAAGGCGATTTCAGATGATAACGGAATGGAAATCCGAAGGTGAAATCATAATTTGCAAGATCGGCACGGATGATAATGTGGTCGATCCTTTGACTAAACCTCTGCCTCAAGTGAAACACAACAAGCACATTGAGGCAATGGGAATCAAGCACGTTGGAGACTGGCTTTGAAACTCCCTATACATGTGTTTTAATTAAACATGATGTTTTAATGTAAGACACTGTATTGAAACCATTCATTAATGGAGTAATTAATTTTAATGCAAAATTATTTTTCACTCCATTGCTATTTAGTTATGGTTTAGAATTAAATAATGAGTCCATTCGATTTATAAAAATATTCAAAACAGGGTATCAAGACCATGTCTTGGATAAAGAAACACCTGTTAAGTGAACATTGAATATTTAAATCGAAAATTGTCCCTAATCGAGGTCATCTAACTGATGGACGATTGATGACCACCAGAGATTAGTGTGTAGTATGATTTACAACACCGTTTCTTGTGCTGCAAGGACGTAATGGTCATAAATCATTTGCACAGGTGCCAGTTCGGAACTGCACTGGAAAAACCTATTAGAGTACTTTAAGAGATTCAAAATTGTCATAAGTACATTTCTCATTATAGCTATTGGAACCTGTTTCCTCAACCATGAGTGTTGTGACGTTTTCTTGTTTGAGTACTAGTCTCTTTGATGTTGCCTAACGTCTGCCGTAACTAGGGATCATAACAGAAACACTCAGGAGATTCGGTCCTCTTAGTAAGAGAAACTAACAATGCAAGACTGGGAATGTCCCCTTATTAACAATAGGGAACATGTCTTTATTGTTTACAAGGCCGCTCGAAGAGCGAGACTGTGAAAATGCATGGCCGTGCTCAGCTGGATTTTAGAAATCATCTGCTTGTTGACAGTCGAACTCAGAGATCTAGAAACACTTCTGAACGTTATAAGGATGACGATGAATCTTACCTTCTAGTTCACGAAGAGACATTAAGCGACATAGGAAATGGGCTATACACTGTATGCACACTTGTCCCAAAGGACAAGTGGGAGATTGAAAGGAATGGTGTCCTTCCAACAAGTGTATTATTCTGATAGAGGGTTCAGAATTATTACAGAGCTAATTCTCCAGTAAGGTCAAGTGATCGGAATTCCTAATTGGAGGCCGCTTCCGATCAGTAATATTAAGGTATAATTAATATTACAGCTTAATCTTAACTTAACCCTTCGGATCAAACCCAATCGAACAACCAATCCGAGACGACGAATTAATCCGAAGGATTTAATGAGTCGTCGGAGTTTTACGAACACAGACGTCAGATATCGAGCCTAGGGCGTCGAGGCCGAGCGTCGCAAAATCACAAGCAACAAGTACAATCATAGCCGTAGCATCACATTGTCCTAGCCATGTGAAGTGCTAGGCTAGGCTAGCTCATAGCAAGCCTAGGCGCACCATGTGCATGCTAGGCGAACCATGGTGTGCTAGGCGAGCCATGAATGCTAGGCGCACAAGGCAGCCCATCGCAGCAGTATGCCTGCGTATGTGCGTTCCTTCGCATGGCACAGCACCGCAGCATGCATGCTTGGGTGCCTAGGCACAATCGCAGGCCCCTCGCACAAGCACAGCACTATCGCATGGCTAGGCCAGTGCGTATGTGCGTGTGCGTGTAGGGCATCGCATCAGCAGCACTAGCCTCGCTTAGTGCGTTTGCATGCATGCCATCGCAGCATCACTAGCACAGCACCAAGCATCGCATGCTTGTGCGTGTGGCTAGCGAGGCGATGCCCAACATGCGTGGCTCGCTAGCAGCACGCATGTTGGGAGTGCGAGGGCCTGGGTGTGCGTGTGCGTGCGAGTGCGAGAGCCAGGCAGCCAGCAGCACTTGCTAGCAGCGCCTAGCAAGCATCAGCGTAGGCATCACCCAACACAGCAGCACGCGGCGCGCATGGGCTGGCTGGGCTGATGCATGCTGGCTGGTGCTAACTGGCTGGGCTAGCTGGCAGTGCTAGCTGGCATGCTGGCTGACTGCCAGCCCAATAGCCCTAGGTGCCGGTTTTGTGAGGGGTGGGGACCAACCTTTGGGAAATGCCTTGGGGAGCAAGGCAATGGTCCCCCCCCACCTATATATTCTTGGTCCTCACTTAACTCTCTCTCCCCTTGACACTTGTTACATTGTGATTGATTTAATTATTTATTTAATTTAGAATTAAATAAATTATCAATATTATTCATTCTCCCACATTGGTAAGGGAATGAAAATCAAGGGTTCATTTCCCTATAAATACCAAAGTTTGGGTATTTGGGAAAGAACACACTTGAGTGGAAAAGTAAAGGAAACTCCATTATTGAGTATACCTTGAAATTCGTAAAACTCCAAGTTTATATTTTGTCCGGGCCTTGACTAACCTTCGAGGCTTAGGACGATCGGGTCGGGTTCGAGGGTACGATCCCATTGGAGGCCTCACATTATCGAGGTTGAAGTAAGAGCTTGGTGTAAGAGCGAAGCACGCGTCGAGGGTATAATTCTTATCCTTTCTCTTAATTATGTTTTAATTATATTTTGCTTGTATTAGTTGCATTAATTATGGGGGCGGGTCTTGGTGGGTTTCTTTCCGCGTAATGAGGGTCACTACGAAACCCTACATGCATGCCTTGCTACCCAGCAGCATTCGCAAGCATCTCCCAGCAGCCACACACCACACACCAAGCACACACACAACGTGCACCCAGCCCGCCACACATCAGCACACCCTCGAAGCATGGCAGCCCACAAAGCACCTTGGCAGCCACATGTGGGCTGCTATGAGCAGCCCGGCTAGCCCAAGAGTGCAATTTGGGCGATTTACCTCGATTTGCGTGCACTTGACTCGAGATTTTAATCCCGATATATGTGTGACATAAAATTAATTCTAAATTTATTTTAGAATCAATTTAGAGCAAAATGAAAATAAAACAAGTCCAACTTAATTAAATTCAATTTTAATAGTGCACAAGCCTAAATTGTTTAAGAACCATTCTTTAAATCAATTTAGGTCTATCTTGATGCTACAAAATTGAAGGGCTACACTCATATTTAATTTAACCAAATATAAATTAATAATGAGATTTGACAAAATTAAGGAGGTTGGAAAAATAAACCCTTTCAAATTTCAAACAACAACTTGTGTATAATTGAAAAATTACATCTTCCAATACGAAGATTAATTAAATTTCAATAACAAGATTAGAATTTTAGGACTTTAATCAACTCAAAAATGATTAAATTCAAAAATTAGTTCAACATGGAATTTAGCAATCAAAGTTCCAACCAAATAAACAATTAAAGATTGGATCTTTAAGCTATATGGACTTCAAAATTACAAGTTCACTATAAACATTCACACTTGAAGCAATTTATTTGCAAAAATGTGAAAATTTCAAGTTTATGTGAAAAATGAACTCACCAAATTAAGCACCAATTATGACTTCATAAACATGCTTAATAAGGTTTATAATTGTAGTAGATTAGTGATGCAACCATACATTTAATCTACCTTTAGCATGCCATAATTAGTCAAGGTTTAAAGATTTAAAAATTTTCGTAAAAAACGAAAAACCCATCGAAAAACATGTTTCTAGATGAATTTCTGCTTTTGGACAATCCTACCCAAAAATCACTATTTTTGAGTCGAAAACGATTTAGAACATCGATTCTACCCAAAAATCACTATTTTTGAGTCGAAATCTGGGTTGTTGGCCAAAATTAGTAAAATACAAATTAAAACTAATTAAAACGAGCTTCTAATCTAATTAGAAAGCATAACCAGAAATTTAAATCCATTTTAAATCACCTTAATTAATTATTACTTACAATAATTAAAATGAGCGCGGCTCCGATACCGCTGTTGGGTTTCATAGCGTCCAACGCTACGCGGAAGAAAAACCCGCCCAAGACCCGCTCACTAATTAAAGTAACTAAATATGTAATCACATATTAACAACATAAAAGAGAGAAAGGGAAATGACATTCTTACCCTCGACGCGTGCTTCGCTCCTACAGAGCTCGGACTTCAAAGCCTTAGCTACACAAGCGCGAGAGCCTCCGACAGAGTCCACCCTCGAGACCCGACCCGAACGGCCTCTACCCCGAAGGTTAGTCGGGACTAGACCAAGAAAAGACTAGAGTATTACGAACTTAGAGGTTTTCTCACCTAAAGGGAGATGCCTCATTGAGTTCAACTCAAGTGTCCCTTCCCAAGCCCAAATAATGGGTATTTATAAGAAGAGAGCTCTTGAACTTCAATCTCCCATCCATGTGGGAGAGTTGGTAAAATGCAATTTATCCAATTTATTTTTAATACAAAAATCAAATTGAAATGCAAGTGAATTAACAAATGACAAGTGTCAAGAGGTGAGCAAAGGTAGGTGAGGACCACTAAGGGGGGGGACCAAAAATCTCGTTGCTCCCCAAGCAAGGCCACCAAGCATCAGCCCCACCAAGACTCAAGAGCAGCCCACGCATAGCTGGCAGCCAAGCTGCCAATGCCTAGCTGGTGCCTGGCACCTTGGCTGGGCTGGCTAGCTAGCCCGCATACACATGCACGCAGCCAGCAAGCCACACATACAATGCGGGCTGCTGCTGCTATTGTGTAGCGTATGCTAGGCGCTGCCTAGCACACAAGCACGCTTAGCCTCATCACGTAGCATGCTGCGATGCCTAGCACGCAAGCATACACAGCCACAACGCATAGCACGCTACGATGCGATGCGTGGCTGTGTGCGAGAGAATGTGATGCGTGAAGCTGCTATGCTAGCACACATCGCCATAACACAGCACGCATAGCGCGCTACTACTGTGCTTGAGCTAGTGATGGTGCGGCTAGGTGCGTGGCTCAGCACACTAGCACGCTAGCATGCACTAGTTGCTAGTATGCTTGCGCCTCTATACACCAGCCTTGTTTAGCTTGCTTACGGTATGCCTAGTGATGTGCATGGCATCTTGAGCTAGCCTAGGACTCGCATTGCTAGGCAAATGTGAGGCTACGCTTTGCTCGAACTTGTCACTTGCTTGATTTCTCGTCTCGTCGAATTCTGAATTCGACTTGACTTACAACGTTCGATCTCGACGCTCTAAGCTCGATATCCGACATCTTTGTTTGTAATACTCTAATAACTCATCTAATCCTTCGGATTGATTCGTCGACTCGGATTGGTTACTCGATTGGGTGTGACCCGAAGGGTTCGGTCAAGATTAAGCTGTAATATTAATTATACATTAATATTATTGATCGGAAGCAGTCTCCACCTAGGCATTCCGATTACTTGACCTCACTGAAGAATTAGCTTTCTAATAATTCTGAACCCTCTATCGGAATAATACACTTGTTCGAAGGACACCATTCCTTTCAAGATTATTATTGTTAGTCATTAAATTAGTAATGTCAGGTATTAGATTATTATTGTTTGGTATTACAATATTAATGTCAGGTATTAGATTATTATTGTTAGATATTAAGATTATTATTCTAAGACATATTGGACTAACGGTGAGTCCGATTTCACGCAAAACCTTTCCTTAAAAATTTTCCCGCTAAAAAAAATTGAAGTTATTTTAGAAGTTAGTTTTATTGAGTAAACGATAAGATAGAAAATTCTTACTACGTATTTAACGTTTACCATCCTATATTCATTCAATTTTGACTGCATAGAAAAGACGAAAGGTTTGTTAAGTTTGATAAAATCCATCGACTAAGTAAATCATTATACAAAATATAAAAAAGTAAATCATCAAACAAAATTCTTTTTCCATATTATGCATAAAGCTAATTCAACCATGTTTAAAATGAAAAATCTGGTTCCATATTATGCATAAAGATAATTCAACCATGTATAAAATGAATAAACCGAACATAGCTCGAGCTTTAACTTGGTATAAGAAAAGATAGTGAGATTAATATTTTATAGAAATGTAGTAGAGATTTGATTGGGGATCATGGGAGGAGACAAGTATAATATTTCAATTGGAAACTTTTTTTTAAAAAAAAACAGAAAAAAGTGTAACACTTAAAAAATGGACAATTTAATAAGTGTAACATTTAAAAAAAAAAAAACGGAAGGAGTAACATTTTTGTTGATCTCAATTGTCATAACTCATAAGTCATAATCCATGAAGCTTGTATTCTTTTTGCCATGTATAAACTTACAATATAATGGATGAAAAAGGAAAAAAAAAAAAATCTATACACTTTATTAATTTATACTCTCTATAAATAGTCCATAAGAAATCAATTTATGTAGATAGATTGATTCATTAGATTTTTCTACGATTTTATAAAATGAAGAAAAGATGATACTCACTTTGTTTCGATATAATGGACAAATTTGATTTCTTTTTTCCCTCGATTTTAACTACGGAGTAGTGGAACAATAAGTCTTAGTTGCACTCTAGTGCAGCTAGAATAGCTGCACCACTGTCTATAAAATGAACATGTAGTAAAAAAAATACACGTAAAAATAAATGAACATTCAGTAATAAGGAAATGAACACATAAAAAAATGAACATTTAGTAATTAAAAAGTGAACATGTTTAAAAAAATGATAATTTAGTATTAAAAATAAACATGATAACCACAAAATTGCTAGGTCACGACCTTAAAAATGAACATTTAGTGTAAAAATAATTATGAGCATGTAAAAAAAAAAAAAAACAACATTTATTAATAAAAAATGAACATGTCAAAAATAATTATGAACATTAGGATATCAAAAGTGAACATTTATCATGCAATAATAAAATAGCTGGACCACACCTAATAAAATGAATATTTCATAAAAATATATGAACATATTAAAGAAAATGAAAATCTAGTATAAAAAAAATGCACACGTGAAAAAAATTATGAACATTTATTTAGTATATTAGAAATGAACATGATTTTCTTATATTCATATAAATTCAAATTCATTGTATATAATTATTAACAGAAAATAAAGATAAAATAAATTATTAAAATTGTTCAGTTTTTATGGATTAAATGTTCATTTTTAATGTACTAAATGTTCAATTTTAAAGTACACCGTGTTCATTTTTTTTTCCAAAAATTATACAGAAATATTAGCAACTTAATTAAAAAAATCGAAATTCATAATAACAGACAAATTAAGATGCAGCACCTCAAGAATTCATCACAAAAACTCATTAATTATATTAACTAGATTAGTGCCCGTGCGATGCACGATTGTAAACTTGTAATAATCTTTTTCCCATAATTAATTGTGATATAATACAAAAATGATGCAACTCATGTGGAATAAACAAATGCAACGCATATAGAAAAATAAAATAATAAGACAAAAATTATCAAAACTACGATTGAGGAAAAAAATCTATACTAATATATTAAAAGACGTTTCTAAGAACGTCTATGCGCCATGTAGACCCCCTTTTGCCACATCACTTACTCAATTCCTCAATATGCCACGTCATTCACTCAACTCCTCAATATGTCACGTTATCCACACAACCAACAATACTCCATGTTGTCTCAACTATATTGAAAAAGTTATATGGATGAGAAGGTTCGAACACTTGACCTCTTAGAAGAAAAGTTATTGTATAACCATCAGGCTAATTGTTAAGTACGCTTTAACATTGCACAATAAATAATATTATACTACAAAGTATTGAAGACACATACTACATACAAACTATTAGATGCTCTTATAAATTAGTAGTCGCACAACTATAAAAGTAGTAACCGGGGCAACGCCCGCGCTACTCACTAGTTATTGTTGATTAGTTGTGTTTATAATATTTAAAAGTAGTATACAATATATTACATTAATGATGCATATTATTCCCAATAAAACTATACAATCTAGTGACTATATGACTAAAGACTTATTAATAAATGCTTTTTAATAAACATGAAAATATTACTCAAACAACAGAATAAAATCTACAATAAGATTATTAGCACAAGATATATGTAAATATAAAAATTACAAATAATATATCACATACAAAGTATAATTGTTAACTTAATCTTACAAAATTTAATTTATACTTCATATTAGAAATATCTTAAATTAATCTTACAAAAAAAAAATCAGTTCAATTTATACTTCATATTAGAAATATCTTAACTTAATCTTACAAAATAACATTACACATACAAAGTATAATTGTTATCACTCACTCAACTTTTTAAAATTGTTACACCATTTTTTGTTTTCATTTTTACTTAAGCGTTACACTTCCTTATCTTTGGTAAATTAACTACCATTGAATTAAAGAGTATAAAATATTATTATTGTAGCAAGTTGCTTATTTATTTAAAAACTAATTTAATTTTAATAATATGCAACTTTACGAAATATTTTTTGGTTAAATTTGTGCATCGCACGGGTACTAATCTAGCACTCTATCTAAAACATGTCCAAGCGTTAATAAAAGTATATTGTACCTAAATTAGTGACTCGCTTTTTCTATAATTAAAAAAGAGTTGGAATACTATTTTAGGTAAATTTGTATGGAAGAATAAGAATACGAAATAAAAAGAAATACATTTTATGTAAAGATAATATATAAGATTTAGAATAATATTATTATAGTTGTATTATAAAAATATTCCAAAAATAAAATATTTTTTTCCTAAAAGGGGAAGGGGTGTTTTGGAGGGAAAACACAGCACCAGGAAGTGACACGTGTCATTCCTAGTGTCTTGTTTAGTATTATGTTATTCATATTCATAAAAAATTCAAAAATTCAATTGAAATAGTCTAATTCACTAGATTCATCAAAAAGTCAATTGAAATTCATCAAATTCCTTAAATTGAAATTCACCAATTAAAAAATCAGAAAAATCAATTACAACTTCAGCCCAAATCTAACCTAGTAAAAACTAATTAAAAATCAACAACACAAAAACTAACTTGCATTGATGATCTCTTTTGAATAACAACCAAATCCATAATAATGTAGAAAACAAAGGAAAAAGAAAATGGTGAAGATCGCGACGAAGATGATGGAGAATGCTACAATGGTGAGGAGTTGGAGAATATCCAAAGTAGGAGCATAAAAGAAGATTAAAGATTGAGGGAAAGTGAGGTAAGAAAGAAAATTTACTTATAAGGAAAGGGGGAAAAAAAAGAGAGAGAAAATTTTGAATGGAGAAGAAAACAGAGAGAAAAATTAATGGAGGTATGGAAGAAGAAGAGAAAGAAGTAAACATAAGGAAGGGAGAAAAAACGTATGTTCATTTTTGATGTATTATATGTTCATATGTATGGTTGTTACAGTAGTTTAGTTGTACAAGTATATAGCTAAGGTACTCATATTTTATTACTACTAGACGGACCTGCCCATTTTTTTCTGGGCCGGGTTAAGGTTTTTAATGGGAGCTCCAACCCATTGAAGTATTGAACTGCTCTGAGCCTCTGATTGTGAATAAGAAAAAAAAAAAAAAAAAAAAAACCTCAGTTCATTGAAGCGAACTCAACG
Source organism: Chenopodium quinoa (assembly GCF_001683475.1). NCBI lineage: Eukaryota > Viridiplantae > Streptophyta > Magnoliopsida > Caryophyllales > Amaranthaceae > Chenopodium > Chenopodium quinoa. The sequence goes on from NW_018744780.1 coordinate 756,831, forward strand.
TTCTCCATTTCTGATACTTGTATCCCCCATTGAAGCAGCTTCCGAGGTATTTTCTTGTTTCTATTTGTAATCATCCTGTGAATTTTACAATCTAGGATGTATCGTTGATCTAATTTAATTTAATTGTCGGTGTAGTAAGTTTAGGGTTCGAAAATTTGAAGTATTGGTTCTAATTACTAAGATTATATGAAAGATGATAACCAACAATTGAATCAAATATGTCTTTCTTCCCTAAAATTATTGATGTGATAATACAATCAAATTTTGTTGCTAATGTGTTGAACCCTTTAATGTTAGAATTGAATTATCAAATTAGATTGTGATTTTTCTGGGTTGAAGTTTAGTTTCATCTTATTATCGGTTTTATAGGGGTGCTAGTATAGGGTAGTCTTAGTACTGAAATAGCTGGGATTAGTTATTAGTTGAATTAGTTTTGTTTCATTTTTTTATAAAAAGCCTAAACTTTCCTTCATACCCACTGTGGGGGTCAAATTGGAGTGTATATGACAATTTCGAGATCAACCATACGAAGAATATTGGAGTGTATATGACAATGTTGCTCAAATTCAAGTGGATGGATTCTGTAAATGAAGTGAACATTCATGAACAATACAAACTTGTTGAGATCAACCATATGAAGAAATGCTCAAAGTACGATCCGTTTGTGTTGTCATACCGAATATGTCAAGTGTATTTTGCACTCTAGCTGTGTTTAAGATGAAGGCTAGGTCACTCCTGTTGATTTAGTTGCACTGGAAATACATTGGTGATGATGAAGCTCAGAGTGACAATGATGTTGTCGAGGGGGGCCTTTCGGATGATGTAGAGGATGAGTCTAGTTTTGATTCAAGCGATAGTGGTGATGATGAGGATGATGATCTTGATTTGTTTTGTTGAGTGTAGTGCTCATCTGTATGACTTTATGTGTAATTTGACATTAGTTTTGATATGTATAGATGTATTAGTTTTTGAGATATGATGAATGCCTTTATTTTCTTTACGCTTGAGTTCTTAATTGTTGTGATATTTGTAAAACCTTTTGTTTGTGTGGATTATGGAAACAAACCAAGCAAACATATTTGGGTGTTCATTCAATTTTTTAACCCCTGTAACAGGTACAAATGTTAAGCCGATCACGAGGTTTTGGTGGCAGTAAGAAACGGGGTCGTAGCGGTTCCCAACCTATACCAGCGCAAAATTTACAGGACATCTAACTATTAGATGAAGATGAGACCCAGGATGCTGGTGCTATCGAAACCGTACATATTTTAAGCCGATCACGAGGTTTTGGTGGCGGTCAGAAACGGGGTCGTAGCGGTTCCCAGCCTGTATCAGCGCAAAGCACACCCCTAATTGTATCATTAGATGAAGAGGAGACCCAGGATGCTGGTGCTACCGAAATCGTAGTTTCTGAGACTCAGTTCGAGCAAGGAGAATCCTCACCCAATTCCAGGGAGTTGGACCCCGATGGCTTTTGGTATGGTTTAAATTGGTTTGTGTATGTTTTTGTAATTTAAAGATTGTAATTGTATAACGCACCCCTAATTGTTCCCTTTCCTTCTATGTCAGGTTTGATGACAACCGCGTTAGTCGGTCCATTACTGAAATATTTCAGGGATACTTACGAGAATCGTATAGAAATTACACAGAGGTTGATGACGTCACAAAAGCACATTGGTGGACCTTGTTTGAGGTTAATTGCATGTTTTATCTTATTGTGAACAAATGATCAAAGTTTCATTATTGTTTAACTTTGAAGGTGTGAATGTGGTTTGACATTGCAGCGTCAATTCACATGGAAATCTGAGTTAGACGCTGAGGTTAGGAGGGTTTACTCCATTAAAGCTGCAAAACGCTTGAGGGAGCTGGTTTACTATGTCACTCAGAAGTGCAATGGTAAGAAGCCGAAATGGCTAGCGGAACATGTACATGAAGGTTGGATGAAAATCCTTGAAGATCCTACATTCAAAGCAAAATCAGAGCAAGCTAAAAAGAACCAGAGGGGCGGTTCCCTATCTAATCCAATCGAACTGTCCCATTTCCAAGGTTCTATTTCAGCTAAGGAGCATGCTAGGCGGCTGGTAAGATCAAGATAGATATAACTCATTTTATAGTATCATTGTTGTTGTTTTTATTAACTTTGAAGTGCTTTAAATTACAAAGCTGTCAAGAGTAATGGCGTACTTCCTAATGCGGGAGACCTATACCTCAAAACACATTTTAAGGAAGTGCCTGGCAAAGGTAGTGTCCCATGCAGTTCAAAAGCTAAGCGAATCACGGTAATTAAGTTAACTTCGTGTTTCATACATTTATCCATTTATTTCTACTTTGGTCTTACGTGCTCCCAAACCTTAGTAGTGTGGTATGTTTATGTGATTGCAAGTCTTAAAAACTCATAACTAAATATATGTATAACATGTCACGGGTGTTAGTTCTTTCTTTTGATTAAAAGCATGAAAAATAGGAAGGATACATGTCATTTTAGACCTTTTAAGTCCTATATGCCTTAAAAACTGAGTAACTTTGCATTTTCATGTGGTTTCAAGTCATACAAACTCATAACAAAATATATTTGGCATGTCGTGGGTGTTAGTTCATTCATTTGGTTAAAAATATTGAGAATGGGGAAGGTAGAAGCCATTTTGGTCATTTACTTTTCCCCTTTTGGTCCTAAATGCCAACAAAGCTTAGTAATTTGCCCTTTTTATGTGGTTTTCATTTACGAGTATAAAAACTCATAATTAAGCATGTTGGAGATGTTATGGGTGTTAATTCATTCATTTTGCTAAAAACATGGAAAGTATGGAGGGTAAAAGCCATTATTGTCCAATTTTGGTCCTATATGCTCTCATAAGTGGTGTAAGATCATTCAATTGGCTAAATACATGGAAAATGGGAAAGATAGAAGCCATTTTGGCCGGATTTAAACCTTTTTGGTCCTATATGCTCCCAAAACTTAGTAACTTTGCATAATCATGTGGTTTAAAGTCATGGAAGCTCATAACTAAGTATATTTGGCATGCCATGGGTATTAATTTATTCATTTGACTAAAAATATGGATAATGGGATAGGTGGAAGCCATTTTGTCCTTTCCTTTTTTTTTTTTTTTTTTTAAAAAAAAAAAAAAAAAAACAACCTTTTTGGTTCTATATGCTCCTTATACTTATTAGCTTAGCATATTCATGTTTCAAGTCATAGAAACTCAACTAACTATATTTTGCATGTGATGGTTGTTAGTTCATTCATTTGATTAAAAACATGGAAAATGAGAAGGATAGAAGTCATTTTGGCTTTTTTTTTTTTTTTTTTAATCTTTTATGCTCTTAAATCTTAGTTTATTTTATATGTATATTCATGTGGTATTAAGTTATAGAAATTCATAACTAAGTATATTTGGTTAGTCATAGTTGTTAGTTCATTCTTTTCGCTAAAAACATGGAAAGTGAGAAAGGTAAAAAGCAATTTTGGCTATTTTGACCCCTTTTTATCATAAATGCTCCCAATATTTAGTGTATTCATGTGGCGTTAATTCGTAGAATATTATAGCTAAGTATATTTGGCATGTCATGGATGTTAGTTGCTTCATTTAATTAAACATGTAAAATGGGAAGGATATAAGCATTTTGGCCATTTTCGAATCTAAATTTTTTTCACTTGTATTGTGGTTTTTAATATAATAGGAAGCCTACCTAAAGGCAGTGGCGGAATGTAAGGAGAAGGGTGTTCAGAAGGATCCGAATCAAATGTTTTTGGATGTGGTCGGTGGTAAAAAGAGAGGGACGGTACCGGGTTTGGGAATCAGTGTAGACATGTACTACAGTAACGGTAAGCGCTCCCGACTGGTTCGCAGCTCATCCAACACTTACTGCCCATCTGTTGCTCAATTGTCCTCTCAGATACAAAGGGAACAAGAAGAAAATGAGAGGAGGTGCCAGGAACTGAGTACACAGCATCAACAACAGTTGGAAGCTTACAAGGCACAGATGGAGAGACAATTGGAAGAGCGGCTGCAGAAGGAGCGTGAAGAGAATGAGAGGAGACAGCGGGAGTACCTAGAAGAGATGAGGAAAATGATGATGAAAGTCATGTCGCAGTTATGTGGTGTGTCCGATTCTGCAGTGTAAAGTGATTTTAGTTTGTTGTTGATACTACTTTATGCTACGACAGTAATGTTATTACTGTTGCTGATTCTACATTTATCGGCTAATAGTGTAAATGCATGGAATGATGACTGGTAATGTTACTGCCCATCTGACTGGCTTTAAAACTTTGATGGTGACATGATATGGGTGCTTCATTTGCCCAGCGATACCTCTAATCTACACCCAGAAAGATGCAGTTAACTCAGTCTGGATGCAAATTACAGCAGTTAAAGAATATGTTTTATCATAGGATGCGAATTACAGCAGTTAACCTCAGTCTGGATGCGAATTACAGCAGTTAAGAATATGTTTTATCGTAGGATGTGAATTACAGCAGTTAACTCAGTCTGGATGCGAATTACAGCAGTTAAGAATATGTTTTATCGTAGGCTGATCACAGTGAAACTGATAGACATTACTGTTGCTGTACAGCGCCTGTACTGCTGATGGATAAAAACAGTGCTACTGCATTAGGTTTGATGAAAATCGATGATTATTGAGTTTGCTGAGAAACTGAATGGAGATCAATTGAAAGTTATTACTAGTATTATTAGTTGGCGTTGATTTTATGTAGTTTTAAACTTGTAGTTAATAAAAACATCAAGGTGGAGGTGCTAAACTTAATAAACTTCATTTAAATTAATTTAATCATCAATATATAGATTCGTTTATCAATATCTAATTAATTTATCCAAAACATAGTCCTTATACTTCGTCTTGATGCAAGGAAACACGAGGCAATGCACAAGTATGGGAAGGGAACCAGTTATTGACCACCGAAGTGTAGTCAGTTGAAAGAGAACCAATTATGGTCCACCAAAGTCTGTTTACTGAACAAGGCTTAGTTAGCCTAGTGGTAAGGTTTTGGTCTCATGACTTGAACGTTTTGACCCTTTTCACCTCTTGCGATCAAATCCCCACTAGGAGTTGTTTAATGGAAATGATTTTCTTATCCTTACATAAATGAGATGTTGATTTAATGAGATCCATCTCTTTATCTTGTCAAAAAAAAAAAAAAAAAAAAAAAAAGTGGCAGCTGTTATTCCTATACGTAGATAGGCACGAAGTATCATTTTACGAACATCCAATAATTGTTTTCGCGAAGGACCACAATAACCGTTGATAAATGGTCCTTCTTTGGCAAGTTAACTAGTGCATGGTACAACAAGCCAAACGGTATTGAAATAGGACTGACGCATTATGTCCATTACAATCGTATGATTCTTACCATATAAGTTTTGTTCATATCCTAAAATACAATCAAGCTTGCATGCTATTGTTGCCGATCAAATGCATAATAATGCGATTAATATTGTGCCGTAAAAGATACGAGTATATCAAAAGGTGATCATGGTAATACAAAACACTTATTAATTTGTTATACTTATCTACGGCTCTATCTCTATTGTCCGTTTTTATATTATTATATTAATCAATCATACTACAATTTTTCAAGTGGAAGAAAAACAGGTTCCCTCTAGGTTTTTCTCCTTGGAAGATTTTTTTTTTTTTTTACTTTAAGGTTTCTCTCTTGAGAGGGTTTTTCTAGCCTCCATTGCTAGGTTTTTTCAATTTTTTTTGAAGGTTTTCCTTCTCTGTTCTCTCTTTTCTCTCCATCTCTACCATCTCTTTCCTTTTGGTCTCAGTTGTGAATCTTTGTAGGGGTTTTCACTGGTGTTCTACCAATGGTAAGCCCCCAAAAACTTTTTAATTGCTTTCAATAAATAAATCTCATTCTTGGATGATGATTTTTCTCTTGAGTTTATTTTGTTTTTATGTTTGTATGGCAAATATTGAAGATATAGGGTTTCATAATCTCTATAAGAATCTGGAGGACCACATGAGTATTTTCACTCAAACGACTACGTATCAGTGGATTTCAAGCCAAATCAATGCGAACTCACAGATTGAATTGATTCTAATGAAGTTTATTATTAAGACGATTGTTAATCAAATCTACGATGTATTAGTTTTAAGGTGTGTACTTGTGTTGAAATTCTTGATGTCTTAGGAATTATATGTAAGTGTCGTTTGGCTATATTTTATTAACGGAATTCCTTTTTCTTTTTGTCAAAAAAAAAAAAAAAAAAAACAAAACAAAACAAAAATTTTCAAGTGATATGATCCTTTTTACAAATAATTCTCTTTTAGCTATGTATGATATGATCATGAGTTAATTTTAAAATACCAATTTATTTTGTTAATATATAATTACTTTTGGCTTTACATATGCAACCGTGTTTATATCAATTCCCATTATTTTAGGCGTGTAATATAAGGAGCAACAATAAAAGTAACTCCGTATTAATGTAGGTAAGATATGTTTTCATGTATTGACTACTTCTTCAAGACCTTTGACCTTTAACAACTATGCTAAGTGATAAACATGACTCCGTTCAAAAAAAAAAAAAACAAAAAAAAAAAAAAAACCAAAAAAAAAGTGATATACATGACTTGGATAAAAAAAAAAAACAAAAAAAGAAATGAGAACACCTCAAAAAAGTTTATGTTAATAATATCTATCTTTTTCTACTTGGAAAGTCCCTCGTTCCTTTATTTGGTTGGATAAAAGGAATGGAGGGTAGAGTGAATGAAAATATTATGGTTAGCCACCCTCTTCTGGAGAATGAATTGGAGGCAAACGGGAAGAATAATTCAACAAAAGAAGGGAACTCCTCTTTCTTCGAGGCTTTCTTCAATGGCCTAAACGCTCTTTCAGGTTTTTTCTCTTTTTACATTCTACTACGTAAATGTTCATGTTTAGTTATATACTAATACATATATATGTAAAAATTAGAAGAAAAAACAATCCTCTTGTTTTGTTTATGTGTAAATAACAAGTCAACATCATTTTGACTCTTCATCTTGAGTTGTTTATAAAATCTCGTTGATACGGAAACTTCGTGTCTAATTAAAAGAATTAAGGATTCGTTCGATATTACTGTGCGGGCTGCTAGTTTTCAATCTTTTTTGTTTTTTCCTCTTGATTAGAAGAGCAGTTTGATCTTTATCTAATTAGGAGGCCTATTGTTAGTTTGTTTTGTCAACTAACGAATTAACCTTAGTGTAATTAATACTCCGTAACTTTTAGTCCTGATTGGCAAAGCCACGGGCTGCTGGAGGCCGGCCCCCGTGCCCCAACTGCAAGTATCTTTAACATCAAAAGTTGGTCTCCTTAAAACGAATTTTTTCCCAAATTGAGCTTTATTTGAAAATTATTTACCAAATTGGTCTCGTGGCAAAAGTATTTCCCAAACTAAGCTTTTGGGGTGAAACGTTGTCTCGGACAGCGTTTTACCCCCAGTTTTTTTTAAAAAAAAAATTAAGACATAAAACGCTGTCTGAGGCAGCGTTTTATGGTGTTGACCTGTTGGTATGTATTTTGGCAAAATATACTAGTATATTTTGCCAAATTATACTGGAATATGTATATGGGCTCTAAAACGCTGCCTGAGGCAGCGGTTTTCTGCTTGACTGCATCACCAGCACCAATTGTTGTTTCTGTCCATCTGCTGCTGCCCCTACACATCATCCTCACCCAGCAGCCTCAGCCTCAGCCCCACCATCAACCACCTCCCCCACCACCACCGGCCGCCACTCTCGACCACCCCTATGCAATGCAAAACACCCTAAACAACGCAAGAGCATTCCCACCACCAGCCCCAACCTTTCCACCACCACCGACAACCATCAAACACTGAAAACAACTCCAACAGCATGATAACCATCGTGAAACAACACTTTAAGTGCAGGAGACCAAATATATGCTGCTTGATATATATAACGGCGATAAAAGATATAATTTCACTAGCAAAAGTCAAATTCGGACACATAAGGGAAATAAACTTCAAATTGTACAGAGAGTCATTTAGAAAACATTTCTTGTATTAATAATGTAAGCGTTATATACAACATTGTTAAATATCTGAGTACCACAAAAAGATCAACTAACTAATACTATCCGGACTCATGTATTGGAGTTAACTGATCTCCATCCTGTGTGTCCTCCGTCCGTCTACGAACATGCCTCGGATGCCTCGTGTAATGCTGAATGGTGGTGAATGGGTCTCGGGACGGTGGAGGAGTCAGCTGGCGAGACGATGAGTCATCCTGGCTGTGGCCGGGAGCGGTGTTATGGATGAAGTAATCCTCTGCCTGTGTAGAGCCTGAAGTATGACCTCCATCATTACTCTGTCCGAAGTCGAACTCTGAATGGAAGGAGTTAGGGTCATGATCGTCCCTGGGGTGGACGAGATGGCCATGGCCATATCTCTGCAAGCTATGTATGCCCATATCTCGCACCCGCTCGACCTGGGCTCTGGTGGGTACGGCTGCTAAGGCATCTGAAAGTGCATCAACCATCGCACCCATATCCCCCGCCTGCAGTAATCATCCATGACTTAGTAATATGATATAGAATTTCAAATAGTTTTGGAAAACAAGAAAATGAAATAAACTCACAAGTCCGCTGATAACATCATAAGCTGGATGGTGGTGCGTGGATGGTGGCGTGTAGGTAGGGTTGATGAAAAGGCGTGTAATCTGCCTGTACCATACCATATAAGGATCACGCGGATCCATAACACCCTGAAACAGGTGACCGTCAACGACGGACTCCAACCGCTGGTCCCAAAGCTCAATGAATTGATGATGCTCCTATGCCCAGTTTGTCTCCAACTTTCCACGACGGTCAATGCCGTGGAGGCGGATACTAGTGTCACAGGGCATGGGGATAGGTTGGTGAAGTCCGAACTGTCGCAACACTCGGTCCAGTAGGTGACTCTCCACGACCTCAAAACAGATCATGGTGGTCCTGGCAAGCCACTCAGCACGATGCTCGAGCAAGTGTTCCGGCATGGCCTCGACCAACACAGCAGAGTAGGGATTCTATGTCATCTGCAATAAGGAAATATCGTAAATAGGTTAGGGCAATGCCAATAAACAATATGAGTAAACATAAGATTACAAATTTATTGCAAGATTCCACCTGTTCATCCGTGAGTCGGTCGATGGCGTCACGGTAGTAGAGTAGACCTCTTGCTGTATGCGCATGTGTCAGCCTGAGAACCACCCACCTGTGGCAACAAATTATTTAAGAAGTTGTACTAGCTAATTAAAACAAAATGCGGCAACACAAGTGTAATGTTACGAACCTACAACCGTATGCCTGATCGGGTTCAGGGAGCGGGGGAGCATCGTACGCTGCGTACTGATCGTCCTGGTCCAGCTGCCCCGGACGGTGTACAACATGCCTACCTGGTCTCCCTACGTGGATGTGCTCCCAAGCCCATAGTTGTTTAAAAAATAAAAATATAAAGGTGAAGCATAAATAACGTCAAGTCATTATCAAACTAGGCTTAAGGATAATGATGAGGTTTACCTGTGGCACAACCAAAGGACCTCCGATTAGCTGTGCTCCACGCTGTGATGCTCTACACAGATGGCGATACAAGATCGCCAAACAAGCACTACCCCAACTGTATCCACGGATCTCATCCAAGTCATGTCTAACAGCTGCAGGTAAATAATCTGAAGATGGCTTCCGCTCTTGTTTCCAAAGAGCACGCCCAAGATGAGCAGGAACAAGTAAGCTCGGGCGTATCTCTGCACTGTGGCGTCGTCAGCGTCCTGAGGTAAATGTCCAAAAGTGTCGCGTAGCCAACCGGTCCTCAGCGCGCTGCCCCTGATCTCGTTTGGCTCTGGCTGAACCCCTAAAACCCGACCTACTAAACCTGCGGGGTCAACCACCACTCCCCCTGTCACCGCATTCCCATGTATGGGAAGGCGTGTGAGTATCGCGACGTCCCGCAGCGTGACTGTCGCCTCCCCCACAGGAAGATGGAAGGAGTGTGTCTCCTGTCTCCATCTCTCAACTAATGCAGTGATAAGACCTCGATCTATTTCTCTGTAGCCCACGCGATGAATACCACCGAAGCCAACCCAGTCGACGTACTGAAGAACGCGTGGATCGATTGCCCATCCGGACCTCAACTGCCTGCACCCCAACATTTCCGCTATGTCCACCTGGTAATTCATTTAAAAACCGTAAATAAGGGTCAAGTATACAAAAAAACAAGACAAATCTGTACATAAAATGGCACGTGAGAAATTACCGTCTGCTTCCATATGTCAACACTCCGATGTCTATCCTGCAGTGTAAGGGCAGAAGGGTCATGTGGTCCTGGAATTCGATCGTGACCGGCCATGATATTTGTTCATTCAAAACAATATGGCCAAACCAATTAAAAAACAGAATTACTATCCAATGAATTTAACATGACTGTCACAGGTAAAAGGCAAAGTCGAAAAATAGGTCACCAAATCTCAAATATAATCCAAGTGTTACAAATGTTACATAACGTCAACAATCACCTACTACATGAATCTGTTGTGCTACTACTATCGGGTAAAAACAAAACCAAGCTTATGTTTCGGTTGATCTAGCTGGGCACGTTTTGCGGTTGTGACCTTGTTGGTGACAGCGGCTGCATTTAGTCCTAGGTCGGTTAGCGTCATCCATTTCATTGCGTATGCGCTTTGACTTTGGCCGACCTTTTCCTCTTACCATGTCGGCGTCCGGGATGATTCTAGGTCCTGTGTACTGCATCCAAGTGGTCTCACATGGAATAGGCCAGAACTGTGGTGCATACGTGTTCATATACGCATCCGATTGCAGGAAATGGTCCACCCACGACCTGTCTGATAGTGAATAAGTCGCACACTCTGCTAGAACATGAGAGCATGGAAGGTGGAATATCAAGGGTTTGTTGCATGTACAGGTTCTCAACTAGAAGTTAACAGTGTGTCTATGACCTCCCTTTCTATCAACTCGCTCCCCCCTATGTGTCGTCACTTGGTAAATGTGCAACCGACGGTTATAGGCATCCACCTTGTGGTATCTTTCTTTTGTTGTGTTCTTCTCCAAAATAGCAGTGACCTTTGGGGGATATGCAAGTCCCTGTTCGGCCCTGGACTCGGCAGATTCTCTTCTTAAGGTGAAGTACCTGTTAACTCTGTGGAAAGTTAACTCAACAAGGGACATAACTGGCATGAACCGAGCACCTTTCAAAACATTGTTAAATGTCTCAGAGAAGTTTGTTGTACATATCCCATGTCTGCGACCAGCGTCGTGAAACAAAGACCACGTAGGAAACGGCACTTGGGCAATATACTGTAACGATTTTGTACATGTCTGACCAATCGAAAACAAATCAGCTTGCAGTTTTCTTTCTTGTCTTTGGTACGCAGCAGCCTTGAACGTATCTCTCGTGATGGTGCTTCGCACGTGAGATTTCAAGTTTGAAGCCAAGTGACGAACACAAAACCTGTGATAGGCTCGGGGTTGAGTGAATCCAATGTTAGGATCATTCATTGCTGCAATGATCCCTACATGTCGATCAGATATAACACATAGGCCATCTTGTTGCGTAACTTTATCTCGAAGGCAGCTCATAAACCAAGACCAGCTGGAAATGTTTTCCCCCTCAACCAACGAAAATGCCAGTGGAAATACTTGGAAGTTTCCATCCACACATGTAGCAACCAAATGTGTTCCTTTATACTTCCCGTACAAGTGCGTCCCATCGATACAGATAACAGGCATACAATGTTTGAAACCATCAATACAAGGACCAAATGCCCAAAACACTCGTTCAAATACTTCCATGTTGCTGGTATACCTACCCTCCACAAGAGCTTTGTGTTTCCATATGACTACGGTTCCCTGGTTTGACTGTTGCAGTGCTTGCATGAACCGAGGAAGTCTGTTGTAAGAACTCTCCCAATCCCCAAAAATTTGAGTGATGGCTTTGTCCTTAGCATACCATGCTCTTTTATACGGAACTTCAAAATGGAATTGCTTGGAGATGAGTTCCTGAATGAATTCAACTTTTAGAGTCGGATCTTTCTGCACAAAGGACTTCACAAACTCAGATATTATGGACGAATCCAAGTGTGGGTGATCAGTAGACAGTACTTCGGTAACACAGTTCTCCCGGTGCGAGCCTTTGTATGTGACTATGGTGAAGCCACGCGAGTGCTCACTTGTCCTGGTACCCCTTAGAGACCATCCACAATTCTTCTTGCAACGCAGATGAAGGACACTCTTATTTGAGGTCACTGTGGTGTAGAATTGATTTCTCTGTATAGAATACATCTTCACCATTTCTTGAAGCGTTTTCTTACTGTCAAAGTACATCCCCTTCTCGAATTCTCCCCCTGGAACAAATGATGTATGACTCCCTGAATTGGCCCAATACTCATCAACTTCATAATTCTCATTTATCTAACTAAACCAGGGTACTGCAGTTCTAACCAAGAGCTCATCAATTTCCATCTGCCCATCATCCTCCTCCCCATTATCGTCCTCATCATCTGTATCCGCATACACATCGTACACCGACAATTCGTTATTCACAATATTATCAAAATGACTTGGGTCTTCTTGAGACGGTGATTCTTGAACCTCATCTCGCATCGGTGACGGAGCCACGGTGTTTGATGTCGAAGGACCGGATTGGCCGAACATTGTCCCACACCCCCCCCCCCCCGCATGAACCGGTGAACCTATATGCGTACTAAACGGCATCTGAAATTGATCGTCATGCAGCAAGCGACTGAAAGTTTTCATCCCATATTCATTCGATGGAATGTGGTTTGAAGGGCCTTGGAAGGACGCGGTGTTGTAATCGGAGACATATGTAGGATGTTGTTCTGCATATATCTCATTGGGAACACCCTTCATTGCAACAATGCTTCTCAAAGCTTTTAAATGTTTGTTTGTAGAGACAGGTAACACTTGAACCCCATGGCTAGTCTCACACCTCATTTTAAGGTTCAATTCAACATTCATTGGGTTTGAGCCGATACTACTGTGAACCTCATTCATTAGATCATTCACAATTATGTTTGGTTCAAGTGTTATAAGTTCCATATTCCCTCCATTGTACTCAACATTTGATCCATCGCATATAATTTCACCTCCCCACCGGCATAACAACACTACATTTTGTGAAGCTATATTCTACATACCAACCAAAACACATTTAAGGATAATCGAATTCTAAAACAACGTCAAAAAACCCTAATTTAACAATACATAACATACATAGCTTTGATAATGGAAAGTTATATCAAATTTCGACAACCTACATGTGTAGCTAATATGACAACAATGAAACAAGTCCATTCTCACTATCAACATTTTCATCACCAATTTCATTAACTCTTAGTACCGCATACAACTATCAACATACTAATACCGCATTACCATCAACAATTTTATCATTATTTTCACAATAATAGACCACATTACCATCAACAATTTCATCAAAAACAAACCACATTATCATTGACAATTTCATGAAGAATTTCGTCGAATTTAATCAACAATTTCGTCTATATTTTTCCTCAACAATGTACCACATTATCATCAATAATTATCAACAATTTATCACATTTCATTACTAATTAGCAACAAATTAATACAATTTACATCACAATTTGCTACAACATACAACAACTATCTACTACCAACTATTCAATGTAAAATTCAACATTGTACTACGAATTTAGGGTTTACCCGGATTTAAAGAGTGAGTGAGACAATGCAAGCAACAATTTTCGTTCACTTTGGCGGCGGCAGCAGCGGCGGCAGGGGAGGCGTTGGCAAGGGCAGTGGATCTTTGTTTGTGACAATGAGAGTTAGTGAGAGAGAGAGTGTAAGTTGCGTTGGTGAGATTGAGAAAAAAAAAGCCACTGGAATTCGTTATAATTCCCCGCAAGAAACGCTGCCTGAGGCAGCGTTTATTGTACAGAATAAAAACGCTGCCTCAGGCTGCGTTTTATTCTGTGCATTAAACGCTGCCTGAGGCAGCGTTTCATTTAAAGATATAAACGCTGCCTCAGGCAGCGTTTACCTGTATAAAAAAAGTATGAAAATACGAAGTTTGAGAAAAAGTCAAACTACCATAAAACGCTGCCTTAGACAACGTTTTATGTCTTGAATTTTTTTTTTAAAAAACTGGGGGTAAAACGCTGTCCAAGACAGTGTTTCACCCCAGAAGCTTAGTTTGGGAAATACTTTTGCTACGAGACCAATTTGGTAAATAATTTCCAAATAAAGCTCAATTTGGGAAAAAAATCCCCTTAAAACATTATTATAAACAATGAATTTGCATGCTAATAATGCCTTGTAATCCATAGCTCAGTGGTAGGAGTGGTTATATGACACAGCTCATTGTCAAAGAGAGGTTATATAAGATCGAGTCTTGTTTGTGTAATTTGTTTTTATCCATTCAACATTTCTTTTTGTAAATTTGCAAAGTTTCTATTGATTAGTTTTGTTTATTTTGTTATTCCAATCTTTCTTATAATAATTTCGCCCATATTCTGAATTGACTTAATTGTGTAGCGTAAATTTAATTCTTGTAATATTTTATATTTATCTTTAATCTTTAGTGCAAATGAGCTACAATGGCAATACATAATACAAATTGGGAAAGAAAAAATCAAAATCCAAACATTGTACACAAGCCCTCAATCTTAATCACTAACCAAAATCTTGTTGGTTTTATATTATTTTATTTATTTTGGTGCTCCACCCGGTTCACCCTCTAGGCTAATCCAGATTCGGGATCAGTTTGGGTGGTTAGGTTCCAATCCCCTCCTAATTGTTGTTGTGGGAGATCGAACACGCGGTCCCCTTTACCAAGTGTAGCCCCAATCACTAATACACTAATACACCAATAGCCAATTGATATATTTATTTTTTTTTATGTAATCTTGATTATTTTGATGAATAACAGAGCAATGGGTTAAAGATATTTTGTTGAAATTAACTACGAGTGATAGTTTTTCCTTTTTATTTAATTATAATCGATCACAATGTTTTGAGTTTTGCACGATTGCACTTATTAGCATATTGTACAGATTTGACCATATGTTTGATAATCAAAATGGTTTATTTGAAACTAAACATTGAGTTTAATCATAGTACGTACAACCTATTAGCTAACAACATTTGTTTTGTTATACATTAGTAAAAAAAAAACGGCTATTTCACCAAATGCCACTGAGTAATTGCGAAATTCACCAAATGCCATCCGACTTTTCAAAATTCACCAAATGCCACCTAGTGCCATTAATGAATGACAACCGTTGTTGACCGTTAGTAGACCCCACCACTTGCCACGTGTCACTTTTCTAATTGGTCCGTTTTAAAAAAAAAATTGATTAAACAAAAACAAAAAATTCTACTGCCACCACCAGCCTGCCACCAGCCAGCCAATGAAGCCGCCGCCGCACCCCTTTGCCGCCGGGGCTAGCACCGGCAAGCGACCGGCCGCCGGCGACCCCTCCCTAGCCATTTCCCGTCGCAACCCCCTCCCCTAACCCATCGCAGCCCCTTCCCCTCCCCTTTCCCGTCACAGCCCCCCTCCCCTTCGCATCCCCCCATCGCAGCCCCTTCGCCTCCCCTTTCCCGTCACAGCCCCCCTCCCCTTCCCCTCCCCCCCGTCGCAGCCCCCTCCCCTTTCCCGTCGCGACCCACCGGTGAATCCCCAGCCCCCACTGTATTTCGACCCAAAAATCCCTAGCCCCATTGAATTCCGACCCCAAATCCTTAGCCACCCCTGAGTTCCAACCCCCTCACTAAGCCGACACGCCTGCCGGTGCAAGCCTTGGCGGAAGGGGTGGTGGCGGCTAGGGTTTTGGGGTGGGCAGGGAGGAGGTGGTGGCTGGCCACTTCTTAATTTCTTTTTTTTTTTTTGTAAATTTTTTTTTAAAATTTTTTTTTACTATTTTTAAAAGTGTTTAATTTTTATTTTTGTTATTTCTTAAAATATTTTTGGTTTTTTTAAAAATTTTAAATTTTTTTTTTTAAAAAACGGACCAATCAGAAGGTGACACGTGGCAAGTGATGGGGTCAACTAACGGAAAGTGACGGTCAACTATCGAAAATGGCATTTGGTAATATTATACTAAAACTCAGTGGCATTTGGTGAATTTTGAAAAGACGGATGGCATTTGGTGAATTTCGAAATTACTCAGTGCCATTTCGTGAAATAGCCGAAAAAAAAATATAGTCGAAGCTAATTTATAATAATGAAAAAGAAAAAAGTTTACAAAAGAAAACATATGTAATAGTATCTTAGTAAAATGGCATTTGGTGATATTATACTAAAACTCAGTGGCATTTGGTGAATTTTGAAAAGTCGGATGACATTTGGTGAATTTCGAAATTACTCAGTGGCATTTCGTGAAATAGCCGGAAAAAAAATATAGTCGAAGCTAATTTATAATAATGAAAAAGAAAAAAGTTTACAAAAGAAAACATATGTAATAGTATCTTAGTTCATATAAGTCTCCTGAAAATAGGAGCCGAATATTTTCCTAGGTTCAACTGGAAAAGTGGTTAATCAGCCTAACACAATCACTTTTAGGGATATTCATATAACAAACTAGCACCAATCACATTTCAATATAAGCAAACTAGATTAATTAGTCCAGTGTGTTGCAGAACAATCAAAATAAAGGTAGTCATTACTCTTTAATTAGAAGATATGTACTCATAATCTCAATAATTTTAAAGAAGTCTTTATTTTGTTTTAGAATTTGAGTGAAAAAAATAGATAATAAACGATGTCATAATTAAGTAATTTAGAGGGGAAAATTTCCCATAAGAATTTTACACCGTGGGTATTAAATGATTTCTGCATTGGCTTGTTTTTGTATTCCAATATTTATAGATTATCCCATAATTTTATCCCAAAGTGTGGTTACTAATTTCATGGAAAAATAACATCATAACTTTACAAGAACATTTTAAGGAGGAGATCTAAGAAGGTATTTATAAACTTATACTTCGTAATAAAGGGGATGGAATTTTTTTATTTATTTTTTTTTTTTAAATCATGGAAATATTTTTTTAATTCTTAGTAGTTTGTCCTTTCTTTACAATAGTAAGTAAGAATTTAGTTTATAATGAAGATTGATTCATTATAGATTTATACGTTTTAATATAGGTTGGACACTATTTTTTGTACTTCCTCCGTTTCATAATAATTGCAACACTTTGATCGGCACACATGCCAATGCACAATTTTGACCATTAATATTTGTAATTATATATTATTAAGAAGTATCAAAAGGTTAATGTAATGAAAAATATATTTAAACACTAATCTAAAATTATTTTACATGATAACATATGTTTTTTATATATTGGTAAAAAACAAAGTCAAAGTAAGTATATGAATAGTGCAAAAGTCAAAGTATTGCGATTATTAAACAGAGGGAATGAATAAGAAGAGTAATACAACTATGTAAGTGAATCACTTAATTTTATCTTTTTTTTTTAATTATGAAAAACTCCATATTGAAATTTAGTATGTACTCCGTATAACAAATTCTTGAAGAAAATACTACATAATACATATTAATTTGAAAGTTGAACAAAGTTCTTTCAAAGTTATATAAGATAATTCTTAAAGTAATAAATTTTAATAGTTAAGATTGAAGTTTCTTAAAAGTTATTCTCGTTTCCATATTAACTAATTGCATATAATTCTTAATAAAAGGCCTAATAATATTGCACATTTATAACAAAGATAATTTTTTTTTTCTTTGAAGGAACAAAGATAATTTTTAAATTAGATTCCTAAAATATTTTTTTACCAAAAAAAAATGTGAAAAAATAAAAGAAATACCAAGGACATACAAGAAATTTACATGTGTCAATTTTTTATGCGTTGTCTTTTTAGTATATATAATTACTAGATTAACTCCCGTACGATTTATAGATATAATAAAAAGAATTTATAATTGTGTAAACTTCAAAGACATATCAGTCAAAACATGTAAAATCTTTATATTACATACGATATTATTAACATAAACCAAACTACAAAAATTAAAATAATATAAACAAAAGACAATTCATGTCTACAATAAATTTAGCGAACTTTGTAATTAAATGGAGTAATCACATATATAAGAGGCAAATTTGCACCAAAGGATCTTTTAAATGCACTTGTTTGCAAGGAAGGACCTTATAAATCTAAAGTGGTGTAGGAAGATCTGTTAAACGTTTTTTGTGGTAGCTGGGAACCTTGGCGTCGGAAAGTGGGAATTGACCATAAAAGTCCGGCGTTGACCACCGCGTAATAGGCACGTGACTTCTTAAACCTTATTTATTTATTCTTTTTTCCATTTTCCCCTCCCTTTTCCCCTAACTGTTTTAGTTTCCCCCGAAATTTTCTCTCTCTCCTCTGTTCTATGTATCCACTCGCAAATTAGCCCAAAGTCCCACCCCTTGCAGATATTTCAACATAATTGAGCCACGAATTTATCAATTTAGGACATTTCGTGCCAGGTAAATGACAAATTTTCCATGTATTTTGTTCAAATCCATTGTTATCGAAGGTTGTAACAAAAATTAGGGTTTATTTATTAAGTATCTAAATTAAGGCATTATTTGTTTTTGTTTGATGAAATTGCTTCTTGCAGCATGTTTTCGCATAGAAGAAAGATAACAAAGTGCAATAATTGTGGGCTTCCTGTTGCTCAAAGAACCTCATGGACCACTAAATGTAACAGATTAAAATAAAAATCAATTGAAACCCTAAATTTCTACAATTTTGACTTAAGGGAATTAAAAAATTCATGCATTACCTAGTTTTCATGTCCTTTCTTTGTTTTCGCCATGGCAGAGCAACTCCAGAAGCTTTTGCATGTACAAAAAAGGAAAAGAATATGACAGAGGAGAGAGAAAAACATATGCGTACCTCACCAAGTAAATCTTCATCACTTCTGAGTGGAATTCAATGTGCAGCAAAGGGGTAGATTAGGGGGAGTAATTGATTCCAATTGAAATTGAATTCTGGGTTCACTTTGATTTTGCAGAGGAGAAATTTGGGGGAAAATAAAAGGGCTATGGGGAAAAAGGGAGGGAAACGTAGGGGAAGAAAAAAAAAAAAAAAAAAAAAAAGAGGTTTAAGAAGTCACGTGCCTGTGGTGGTCAACGCCGGACTTTTGCGGTCAATTTCCTCCGACGTTAAGGTCCCCAGCCACTACAAAAAAATATTTAAAAGGTCTTTCTACATCACTTTAGATTTATAAGGTCCTTCCTTGCAAACAAATGCATTTAAAAGATCCTTTGGTGTAAATTTGCTTATATAAGAGGTTGATATTTGTTTTCTGTAAGATTTTTAAGAGAAAAGGTAATGAAAACTAAAAAGTGTAATGTACTATATTAAACTACTTTGCAATTAGTATTTAAATTTTAATAAAAAAAAATATGAAAAGGAAAAAAAAGTTTGGGCGGGAAAAAAAAGAAGGAAAAGCTGACACATGTACAATTTAAAAAAAGGGATGATGTCAGCGGTTGTTATTTTAGTAATATTTATAGATAGATAGATTGATCTGCGTAGGGTTTTAGAACAAGAGAAAGACGCTCATTCAATTCATAAATTGACAAATTTTGTTGGAAGACACTTTTGAGTGGGGCAAAAGAAGGTTTGTGTATGTAAATGAACCACCTTTGACACATTATTGTCTTAGCTATATAGTTTTGTGTAATATCCTCAAATGAGGGATGAACCACATTTATTGTCGATTTTCTCAAATATTCGAGAAATATGCTTTACCCATGTGATTTTTTTGAAAATATAAAATTTTGTTTTATAAATTAAAGACACTATTATGAGCAACAAACCCTTAGTGCTCTATTAATTATATAAGTAGTATCCTTTATACATATAGGATAACCTATAAAAATACATCTTTTACATAAGCATCACATTTCAAGTTCCCAAAGTCTTACAAAGGGCGTATCTTTACATTAGCCATCAACCATGATTATATAACCAGTTCTCTTCTCCTTAAAACAAGATTGAATCCTTCTTTTTTATTTTTCGTATTTAATTAGAATCGTTGGTGATTAGGGGATTTTGCTCCCACCAATCGGAATGTGCCACGTGGGCCAATCAGGTCCTGCCAAGTGTCCCCCAGTTGGACATCTCAGGGCTTGCCACGTGGCACACGCTTATTCGTCCACCCTGGACTTATTATGTCATGACACGTGGCATACTCCATGCCTAATGGAGAAGCCGGTCACCTAGGCCCAACTTCCGAGGAAAGCCCAATCAGCTCAAGGTTAACCTAAACCTAGATTGGCACGTTTCCCGAGGTTATAAATACCTCCCTTAATCCTCATTAAGGGAGATTACGCGAACAACGCAGATTACACACATTAAACACTCTCACCTAGAGAGACCCAACCACTTTAATTTCCGCATTAATTACTCCTTAATCAAGTACTAACTTGACCGTCGGAGGCGGATCTCCAACCATCCGGAGCATCCGTTTGTTTTGCAGGTACAGGCGTCCGGGTCCAGTCTCGGAATTGTAACTCTCCCGCAGGACATCAAAAAACCCCGAAACATTTTGGCGCCGTCTGTGGGGAGAGTACTTCTGAGATGGCACCCACGTTTGTACCGGCTCCTGAAGAGAGACGTCCCCTGGACGATCCTCTAGTTCAGTCGGACCGCGATACAGAGAATGAATTTGAAGTTGAAGCTCACACAGCTTCAGACGGGACCCTAAGGGCCCGACGTACCCGTCATACCGAAAGGAGGGAACGGGAACATCTTCAAACTGGAAGCGAGCCAGCAGGCGCACCGCCTGTTCGGCAGCAGCCGACTGATGGGTCTGCTCCCATCACAAGGGACGAACTCATGACCTTCATGAGGGACTTCAAGGGAGAAATCCAAGAGTTGATCAACAAGAAGCCGCCTGCTCTGGACAAGGAGCAGTCGGCTAAGAAACCCTCCACTTCACGGAAGAGGAAGCCAGTTCAAGGGCGAGAGGCGACCCCTCATCCTAAATCTAGGAAGTGGGAGCCACCTGCCCTTGATTTCACAAAATACTGTTTTCCTACTCCAGGAAATAGGAAATATGTTCGTCATATTTAGGCGGACGGGTCGAGGAAAACATACACAGACGCTCGGCTACTGCTAGAGCAGAAGAAGAGTGACCGATTGTCAGAGTCGGCCTCTACTTCATACTTCCAAGACAGTCTGCGAAATACCTCGATGAGGCATACTCAGTCGTATCATGAGGGTCAGTCAGGCGGCACCTCCCGTCAGCCCGGCTTTCATAGCGACCTGGCGTTACCAAACTTACCGTTTGTACCGCAACAACATTATTTTTTACAGCCACCTCCGTTTGGTGGACATGCAGCAAAAAATGTCCAACCTATGGACTGGCAGCTACGGTTGCTTAGACTTGGTGAACAGCCGTCGGCCTTCTCCAAGGAAGTTACTGAAGCCGCTCAGCCGGCCAAAGTGAAAAATGTATTAGTAGGCGCCTGCCAGTCTCAGGAAATTACTGAAGCCGCTCAGCCGGCCAAAGTGCAAGTGTTTCCCAGCGACTCTCAAAGGAATCGCACAACAATGGTTCACAACCTGCCGACTGGTTGTGTAAATAACTTCAAGACGCTTGCTTACTTATTCACCTCCAACTTCGCCATGAACATCCCTGCGAAGAAGACAACCCTTGATTTAGGAACAATTCAGCAGGGCGAGAAGGAGGGGCTTCGTTCTTACATCAGGCGGTTTAACCTGATGAGAATACAGATTCAAGGGTTACCGGATGAAGTAGCCTATACTGAATTTTTCAGAGGTCTCAAAGACGGGTCAACCTTCAAATTTGATTTGGTCCGCAAGAGGGTGGCGACTCTTCAACAGGCCTTGATTGAAGCGGAAGCCTATATACAGGCGACTGATCTTTGTAGTACGGTAAAACAGTCAGACGGGAGAAGGTCCGACAAAAGAGAAGGACGACAGAAACAGTCGTCAAACAAAGACGAAAAGAGAAAAGAGGTCTGGGCGGCTGATTCCTCTAAACAGCCGGCCCAGAAGAAGAAAAAAGAATTCAAACCATACTCCCCAAAGTATGCGTTTAACAAGGATAGCCAATTTATCCTAAAGGAAATCAAGGGACGGATCTCAATTGAGAAGCTGGTCCCCATGAAGGGTTCTGCAAACAACCGGAACCAAGAAAAATTCTGTGATTATCATGAAGATGTTGGTCATCACACCAATGAATGCATCAGTCTCATGCGGTATCTGGACCGCCTGGCTGAGCAAGGTGATCTTGACACTTATGTCAAGAAATCTACGGGGAACACTTCCTCGAAAAAGCAGTCGGCCAAAAAGAATCAACAGGCCGACAGCTCCGATACAGATGATGCAGTCATCTACACCATTGCAGGCGGCTTCTCTGGAGGCGGCCCCACTATTAGGGGCAACAAAGACAATATCAGATGGTTAGATGTAAATTCCGTTCACCAAGAACGGCCCTCCAAATATTCATTTCCTGAGATTGTCATCACTGAAGAAGATCTAGGAGGGGTAAGAGGGCCGCATGACGACCCTATCGTTATTGAATGTAAAGTGGCCAACCAGAGAGTTGGCCGAATCCTCATAGATACCGGAAGTTCCTCAGATCTCATCAGTAGCAAATGTCTGTCGAAACTAAAATATCAGACTGATTTCATACATCCGGCATCCCACCCTTTAGTAGGGTTTGGAGGAGGAGTCGTCCACCCAGTGGGACGAGTGGATTTACCCATTCGCCTGGGCGAAAAAGGGGAAGGACGACACATGGTAGTCCGGTTCCTGGTAGTAGAAGAACTCTCGGCCTACAACATGATTCTGGGACGACCAACCCTGAATAATTCCAAGGCTGTTATAATCCCATCTCTTACGTTGCTCAAGTTTGAGAGGGATAATGGAACAGTTGGGTCCCTAAGGGGAGATCAGAGGATGGCCCGAGAGTGCTATCTCTCAGATGTCAAGTCCACTGTTATGGCCACTGCGTCGAGAGGTAAAAAAATAGACCTTGACAATGTTAAGGAGAGTGCGCCTGTTCAAGAAGCAAGCGGCAAGAAGAGAAAGGCATCCCAGACAGGGGCCGCAAGAAAAGACAGAAAATAGCAATCATTGACAGAAGAGCGGTCGGATGAATTCCGCCCTCAGCCAGCTGGTGAGCATACGGACCTGATCTTAGATGACTCGCGTCCTGACAGAACAATCAAGGTTGGGACGACTGCTCTAAGGGACCTGGGTGACGACTTGCACAAACTATTGAAGGAATACAAGGACATCTTTGCATTCGAAGTCCATGAAATGCCAGGCATTAGTCCTGATCTGGCAGTACATAAACTGGCCGTGGATCCGAAAAAGAAGCCGGTACGGCAGAAGAAGCGGAACCATGGCGAAGAAAGAAGTCAGGCGGCAGGCGCCGAAGTTAAAAAATTACTTGATGCAGGGTTCATTCGGCAATGTTACTTCCCAGACTGGGTTGCAAATGTGGTGCTTGTTAAAAAGCCGAATGGCACCTGGCGAATGTGTGTAGACTACACAGACTTAAACAAGGCGTGCCCCAAAGACAGTTACCCTCTGCCTAAAATTGATAACCTGGTCGACTCAACAGCCGGCCATGCTTTGATGAGCTTTATGGACGCCTACTCTGGTTTTCATCAAATTCCTTTATGGAAGAAAGATCAGGAGAAGACGACCTTCGTCACTGATCAGGGGTTATACTGTTACACGGTCATGCCGTTTGGTCTTAAGAATACCCCGGCCACTTTCCAGCGAATGATAAACACTGTGTTCTTTGATCAGATTGGGAGAAATGTCGAGGCATATATTGATGATATGATTGTCAAGTCTAAACTTCAGAAAGTTCATCTGTCGGACCTCCGAGAAACTTTTGCCACACTCAGGCGGCACCATGTCATGCTCAATCCCAGGAAATGTTTCTTTGGAGTTGAGTCTGGGAAATTTCTCGGATTCCTTATCAATCAGAGAGGAATAAAGGCGAATCCTGAGACGGTTCAGGCGGTCATCGACATGCAGTCGCCTCGTACCATCCGAGAGGTTCAGAAGTTAACAGGTTGTCTGGCGGCCTTGGGAAGATTTCTAAGCCAATCAGGCGACAAATGCCTATACTTTTTCCAGGCAATTAAGAAAAAGGCAAGGTTTGAATGGGGGCCGGATGCTGAGGCGGCTTTCCAGAAATTGAAAGTTCACTTGCATTCCTTGCCGAGGCTAGTCAGCCCTTTGCCCAAAGAAGTACTCTACATGTACCTGGCCGTCTCTGATCATGCGTTAAGCGCTGTTCTCCTTGCTGAAAGAGACGGCTGTCAGCTCCCGGTCTACTTTGTCAGTCACGTACTGAAAAATGCCTAGTTGAGGTATCCCTTAGTGGAGAAATTTGGTCTTGCACTCTTCATGGCTGTTAAAAAATTGAAGCCCTACTTTTTGGCACATGCAGTCGTCGTGTATACAGACCAACCTATCAAGCGGCCACTGACCATCATGGAGTCGTCAGGCCGAATGATCAAATGGGCCATAGAAATACAGAGCCTCGAAGTTACCTTCGAGCCTAGAAAAGCAGTGAAGGGGCAAGCCTTTGCTGACTTTATTGTTGAGATGACTCGCCCTCCTGACTCTCAAGTTCCAAACCAAGTCTGGAAGGTATATGTGGATGGAAGCTCTACTTCAAATGGTTGTGGAGCAGGCGTCATATGTCAGTCGCCAGAAATACACAGGTACGAGTATGCTCTACGCTTCAGTTTTCAGGCCTCAAACAATGAGGTAGAATATGAAGCTTTACTAGCCGGAATCCGCATGTGCAAGGCGGCAGGGGCAAGAAAAATAGACGCCTGTTCCGATTCACAATTGATAGTGAGTCAGTACAATGGCGAATACGAAGCAACCCATCCGGCCATGATCAAGTATTTACAGGCGGTCCGACAAGCAGTCGACTCCCTTGAGGATTTCCATCTGATCCAAGTGCCGAGATCAGAAAACCCCGAAACATTTTGGCGCCGTCTGTGGGGTTTTCTGATGTCCTGCAGGAGAGTTACAATTCCGAGACTGGACCCGGACGCCTGTACCTGCAAAACAAACGGATGCTCCGGATGGTTGGAGATCCGCCTCCGACGGTCAAGTTAGTACTTGATTAAGGAGTAATTAATGCGGAAATTAAAGTGGTTGGGTCTCTCTAGGTGAGAGTGTTAATGTGTGTAATCTGCGTTGTTCGCGTAATCTCCCTTAATGAGGATTAAGGGAGGTATTTATAACCTCGGGAAACGTGCCAATCTAGGTTTAGGTTAACCTTGGGCTGATTGGGCTTCCCTCGGAAGTTAGGCCTAGGTGACCGGCTTCTCCATTAGGCATGGAGTATGCCACGTGTCATGACATAATAAGTCCAGGGTGGACGAATAAGCGTGTGCCACGTGGCAAGCCCTGAGATGTCCAACTGGGGGACACTTGGCAGGACCTGATTGGTCCACGTGGCGCATTCCGATTGGTGGGAGCAAAATCCCCTAATCATTTTCCCCTCACAGGTGGCACGTGACTGGTCACGTGTTACCTGTGACAGGTATCACCCTGTAACAGGCGACGACCTGCTACAGGTGTCACTCGGCGAGAGGCCGAGAGATTCTCCCGCCAAAATTTTGAATTCTGGAAGTGACCCTTTGCCTTCTCACTTCGCCTATATAAAGGAGTGTTGACTTCGGTCATTTTCACACTTGAAAACTTTGTGAGAGAACATTCGGACCCCTGAACTTGCTCTGACATTTTGGACCCTTTCTGCCTACCGCCTGCTCTGACAAGCCGACTGCAAAGGATTTTCAGAACTTCATCAATCGTCACTCGTTCAGGTAACCGTCGGTTCTCTTACTCTTAATTTTCTCTTTACTTTATTCTTTTTTGAAATGGCACCACGGAAGCACATCACACGACCTAGGTTAGTGATCAGCCGGTCACCGGGGACGGCTGAATCTAGGACTAGGAGTGTCGCCTGCCCTTTTCTGGACCCATCTTTGCCCTTTATACAAATTCCGACTGTATCTGTGTCTATGCAGAGCATGATGGCCAGAACAAAAAAGACTGTCAGGATCTCAAACTCAGACGGCTCCTCCCACAGGGTGCCGATTAGTGAAACATCTGACCAGGCGCCAGATGTGGAAGTGAAACAAAGCGGCTTGAAAGCCGGCAGTTCTGAGGGAGGAGTCAAAGTGACCCTACCCATTTTGCAGTTGACAATTCTACATTCTCTCCTGCTCCTTTTAAAGGAGAGGAGGCGGGCCCCTCCGGGAGAGGGGAGAAGTCGTCCTCTTCGGACTCGTCAGAGGACGATTCCGAGTCTAGCTCTTCTGGCCATGCTTCTCTGGACACAGAAGAGAAAAACAGTCGCCTACAAGAGGCGAGACTTTCTCACGCAGTTGAGAAGGGGGACGATTGGGCGGAGCCATCCGCCTCTCACCGAGAGCAAAATACCCCCTACTACTGCACGGTACCTCGGGGCCGGATCACGGCCATGCAAGAGAAAGTGGAGAGCTTTATCGCAAATCACACAATGGGCCCCGGCTTTTTAGTGTTCGTGCCGGATCCAGAAGATACAGTCGTTTGGCCGGCTGGTACCAGTTATGATGGCACCTGCTTTGGCTGCTACGAGGCGGCCATCAAGGCTGGGCTGCGCTTCCCACTACATCCGGCTGTTCAGCGGATCTTGGATGGGTATGAGTTGGGGTTATGGCAGTTAGCCCCGAACTCCTGGGTCAACGTACTCGGCTATGTGGCCGGGTGCGAACTGCACGGGGTGGAGCCGAACTTCGAGGATTTCGCCCACATGAACTACCTCAGCCGGACCCCTAAGGCAGGCGGTACCGGCTGGTATCAATTGACGAGCCACAGGGGCTACCTCATGACGAGAGGTAAAGCAAACAAATGGAAGGACTGGCGGAGCACCTTCCTTATCATTGAGAGTTCAGACACAGAGCTGAACAAGCGCTTCAACAGGTGGAACAGGAATCCGCCCCTACTTGCTGGCGGCCGCAGCATGCCGCCTGTTCCCCCCAAGGCTAAGAAAGAGATCCTAGATAAAGGACTCTTCAAAGTAGAGTCGAAGGTGAACTCTACTTCAGGGGTACGAGAGCAAGTACCCCTACACTGCGTCCCGAGCTTCAAATGGCTCTATGACTCTATTTAATTAGAATCGTTGGAGTACTCATAAGATACGAGCATCTTCTAAATTACTTTCAATATATAAAACATAATATAGTCATGTTGGGTTGATCTTATTTGATTAATCTCATGTAGTTTATTAATATTCAATTGTTATACTTTTTATTTTTACTAATTTGCAACTATCAATGATTATGGTTTAAATAATGCATGGGCAAACGAGCACATTCAAAATGAGATGGACTTTAAGATTGGAGGGAGTAATATTCAGAATAATTTCGATTTGGTAATGATACGTTAATTTCAGTAAAAATAAGTTTTAATCAATATATCAAATAAATACAATAGTAAATCTATAATAATAAGGAAAAATTCATGGGAATAATCCCACCTTTGCGCCGTTCGTTTTTAATAATCCCACCTTTGGATTATTTTTTAATAATCCGACCTTTACCCCCTATTCTTTTTTAATGGTCCCATTTGACTAGAAACCGGTTAAACCGGTCAAATTTTGTTTTTTTTTTGTTTTAAATACACGTGTCACTATGCAATTTGTCTAAATTTTAAATTAAAAAACAAAATTAAAAAAAGAAAAACAATTTTTTTTAATTTTTAAATTTTGATAATTTTAAAAAAAAAATGAAAAAAAAACAGAAAAAAAATAATCCCCACCACCAATGCCAGGCTGCCACCATTCCCTCTCCTCCCCTTCACGCAGCTCCCCTCTCCCCCATCCCACCACCAGCCCACCAGACGGTCTTCGCAAGGGTTTGATCGCCGTAACTCGCAACCTCCTCAAGCCATTTCTTCTTCTTCTCTCTCTTTCTCTCTCCTCCGACATTGTTGTTTTCAAGCTCCAAAAATGGCGGCGATTTGGAGAGCAAAGATACCCCAAACTCAGCGAATCTCGAAGAAGCTCGTAAAAGAGTTTTTGACTTCTTCAAATTGGCCTGCCGAGCACTTCCTACTGTCATGGATATCTACAATCTCGACGATGTTGCCACCATCTCTCAGCTTCGCTCCACCATTGCTTTTCAGATCTGAAAGAATTCTCATGTCAGAGATCCTAAGGTTATTTTTCATTTATTTTGATTTTCAGATTCGTTTTTTTTGTGAAATGTGGGTTTGTTTTGATGTTGTTGTATTGTTTTATTACATTGATTTGTGTTGTTGTGTTTTGACGTAGGTGGGTGGCTGGTGGGTTAATTGGCTGGAAGTTATGGTGGGTTAAAGAAGGGAAGAAGAAAGAGGAAAAGGGGGTGGTTTCAGGTGAAGGGAGAGTGGGGTTGCGGTGGTTTCATATGAAGGGGATGGAGCTGTGGTGGTTGTTCGGCGGTTTTCAGTCGGGTAGGGGAAGGAGATGGTGGTTTCCGGCTGGAAAGGGTGGTGGCTGAACTAGTGGGTGGGTTTGTAATTTTTTTTTTTATTATTATTTTTTCTTTGAATAAATTTAATTTTTTTAAATTTTTTTTGACCAATCGTAGGCCGCCACGTGTCATGTAACATGTTATAACAGGTTACATGACCGGTTGGGACCATTAAAAAAGAATAGGGGGTAAAGGTCGGATTATTAAAAAATAATCCAAAGGTGGGATTATTAAAAACAAACGGCCCAAAGGTGGGATTATTCCCATGAATTTTTCCTAATAATAATAATTTAATTTTTTTAAAAAAATAATCTAAGATCAGCAAAATTAATTTAATTCAACAAAAATAATTTTAGTTCTACAAGATTAATTTAAGTTTAGTGAAATTTAGGTAAAAACCAACTTTGTGAGGCCAACCAAGCAGTCATCATGGGGGTTATTTCGTTAGTGTTATAGGGGTTACTTCATCAGTGTTGTTAGAGGGGTTACTCGGTTAGTGTTATAGGGGTTACTCAATTAGTATTATAGGGGTTACTTAGTTAGTATTACTTGCGTTACTTGATTAGTTTTATAGGGGTTACTTTGTTTTTTACAAATGACCTTATGATATGATGACCAGTTGCAAACAGAGCCATAAAGTTATATATATATATATATATATATATATATATATATATATATATATATATTTGACAAGCATAAAGTTATATATTAATATATATACATATGCATAAATTTTTTTGTTTATTTATATATACTTGTATGAAGACTTTCCATAAAAGCTATTGCTAAACAAAGAAGCATATAAGAAAAGATTAGGATTGTACAACCAAGATACACCTAATTAAATCACACACCTAGTATATTACCATAACCAAAATTATTTATATAATATTGTAAACTAATTGCACCATAAATATTGACGTATTTCGGTATTTGTTTTGGTTTAGAGAGTTACAGAGAAGAAATGTATGCTTTAGACGAGAGTAGATAACAAATCTTCCGATTTTTAACCAACAAAAAATAGTTCATAATATAGAACGATATCTTTAGTCTCCAATAATTGATTTTTCGAGAACTTCAAGAGCCGTAAAAGTCTGCTTAGCCAATTGCACATTTGCACTATATATGTCCAAAATCTTTGTACCATTCTTACGGTGCACAGCAACTTTGTTCCTAGCAAAAGATCCTATAACCAATCAATCAATAAAACAAAAGTGGATAAAATTCACCAATCAAATTGATCACGTGATTAATATTGCCTTGATATCCATAAAAAAATTGAGCCATCCCGGTCCCAAATTAAGTGCCATATTTTGACTTTATACAAATGTTTTGAAGAACCAAATGTATATAGTATAGTAATTTACTGTATGACCCGAAGAAAAATGGAAAGAAATATGGGTAATTTTGGATAATTTACGGGTAATTTTGTGATTAAAGTAATTGGATAATATGAATAAATTTTGATAGTTTAAGCGTAATTTTTGTGAAAATAAAAGTGACTGGGTATTTTTTTTTTTGGAAAAATTGATTCTAATAATCCCACCTTTAGCCGGTTCGCTGTTAATAATCCCACCTTTGGATTATTATTTTATAATCACACCTTTATAGGAGAACTTCTTCTATTGGTCCCTAACTTGTTGATAACCGGTTTTGATAGGTTAAAATGCCACATCTCGTTTTGTAATTGGTTGAAAAAAAAATTTAAAAAATTTAAAAAATTAAAAACTGAAAAAAAAACCCAACAAAATCCCATCAGCCACCCCTCCACCTGTAGGGTTTCGTAGTGACCCACACTACGCGGAAAGAAACCCGCCAAGACCTGCCCCCATAATAAATGCAATTAACAAGCAAAACATAATTTAAAGCATAAGAAAGGATAAAAGATTATACCTTTGACGCGTGCTTCGCTCAACTATGAGCTCTTACTTGAACCTTGAAAACACGAAGCCTCAGACGGGATCGTACCCTAGAACCCGACCCGAGCGTCCTAAGCCTCGAAGGTTAGTCAAGACCCGGACAAAACAAACTAGAGTTTTACGAATTTCAAGGTATGCTCAACAATGGAGTTTCCTTTACTTTTCAACCAAGTGTGTTATTTCCCAAATACCCATGCCTTGGTATTTATAGGGAAATGAACCCTTGATTTTTATTTCCCAACTAATGTGGGAGAATGAATAATTTTGATAATTAATTTAATTCCAAATTAAATTAATAATCAAATCAATCACAATGCAACAAGTGTAAGGGGGGGAGAGAGAGTTAGGTGAGGACCAAGAGAAGGTGGGGGGGGGGGGGACCATTGCCTTGCTCCCCAAGGCTTTGCCCAAGCCTTGGTCCCCACCCCTCACAAAACCGGAACCATGGGGCTGCTGGGCTGGCAGCCAGCTAGCAGTGCTAGCTAGCCCAGCCAGCTAGCATCAGCCCAGCCAGCACAAGCATGATGCGTGTGGCTGTGCTGGGCAGTGCCTATGCTGCTGCTGCTTGCTAGGCGCTGGGCGCTGCTAGCAAGCTGCTGGCCCTTGCCTCTCTTGCCATTGCACACGCACACGCAAGGCCCCTCGCACTTCCCAGCATGCGTGCTGCTAGCGAGCCACGCATGCTGGGCATCGCCTCGCCAGCCACACGCACAAGCATACGAAGCTCGGTGCTGTGATGCTGCGATGGCTTGCGATGGCCCTAGGCACAAGCACACGCACACGCACACACACGCAAGTGCCCAACACTGCGATGGTGCTATGTTGCGTGCAGCGATGGTGCGACAGGGCTAGGCACAAGCACACGCACACACGCACATGCCTAGCCATGCGATAGTGCTGTGCTTGTGATGCGATGGTGCGATGGGCTGCGATAGTGCCTAGGCACCCATGCACGCATGCTGTGGTGCAATGCGAAGGCACGCACACACGCACATGGTGCTGCGATGGGTAGCCTAGTGCGCCTAGCCATGCTAGGTGCATGCTAGCTCGAGTTAGCCTACCGTTAACATGGCTAGGCCACTGTGATGCTACGGCTACGCTCGAACTTGTTGCTTGTGATTTTGCGACGCTCGGCCTCGACGCCCTAGGCTCGATATCCGACGTCTTTGTTCGTAAAACTCCGACGTCTCATTAAATCCTTCGGATTAATTCGTCGTCTCGGATCGGTTGTTCGATTGGGTTCGACCCGAAGGGTTCAGTTAAGATTAAGCTGTAATATTAATTATACCTTAATATTACCGATCGGAAGCGGCCTCCACCTAGGCATTCCGATCACTTAACCTTACTGAAGAATTAGCTCTGTAATAATTCTGAACTCTCTATCAGAATAATACACTTGTTCGAAGGACACCATTCCTTTCACCACCCACCGTGAAATCATAACCCTTACCCTGCCCCATTGAAAACCGAACGGCCTCCACCATAAACCCCCGAAAACGGCCGGTCAGATTCAAAAACCACCCCACCGATCAAATCCACAACCGAAATTAACCCCTGACCGAAACCCACACTCGAAACCACCACAACTAAATACCTCCGAAACTCCGCCGAAAACCGCCACAAACCCCTAATACTCCATCGAAAATCGCCATAAACCCCCGAAACTCCACCGAAACGAAAACCGCCATAAACCCTCGAAACTCCACCGAAAACCCCCATACACCCTCGAAACTCCACCGAAAACCCCCTCCAACCGCTCTTGAAGGGTTTTTTTTTTCTTTTTACTTTTTTTTTTCTTTATTGAAAATCGGGGTGGTTTTAGGGGGAGTTGGGTCGGTTGCTGCTGGGAGGGGGTGAAAATGGGTGTTCCGGCGGTAGAAATTGGAGTTTCGGCGGTGGGGATGGGGTTCCAGTGGTGGGGATGGGGAGGAGGCGAGGAGGGGTTGCCGGAGGTTGGGGGGTTAGGTGGTCATTGTGGATAAAAAAAATTAGGTTTTTTTTTTTCGACCAAATTTTTTTTTAGTTTTTATTTTATTTTATTTTATTTTTGACCAATTATCTAGTGCCACGTGTCACTTAAATTAAATAAAAAAAATTTACCCAATTTACAGGTTACTGGTCATAAAGGACCAATAGATGAAAATCTCCTATAAAGGTGGGATTATGAAATAATAATCTAAAGGTGGGATTATTAAATAATAATCTAAAGGTGGGATTATTAGAATCAATTTTTAATTTTTTTTAAAGGTAAGATAAAGGACCCTACTGAACCGGCACCCCTCACAGGTTAAGCCTGTTCAGCTCCACAGGTCAACGCTTGAGAGTACGTAGAGGAGAATGTAGTTGGCGGGGCTCGAACTCATGATAATATGAGTAATTTATAAAAGTAACTTTTATGATAATATAGGTAACTTTTGGTATACAATAACCAGATGTACATTAAATTTATTGTACACCCGACACATGCAAAACTTTTATTGGCTGGTTATGTAGGACATATTTATGTACAATAATGTATCAATACATATCAATTATTAAATTTTATTGTGTCAAAATTAAATTAAAATATAAAGAAAATCAGACGTTAAATTTATATTACATCAAAAGAAATAGTTTATTTTAGTGTGTCAATTAAAGAAACAGAGAAAATATATTTTAGTGTGGGAGGGAATACCATATATAATATGATACTATGATATATTCTTACCCATTACAGTTAAACTTATATATGTATGATATATTGACATTACCATAAATTTCTACTATATTTTTCCTTTTGTCAAAAGCACTAACAAACAATTAAAGTTTCTTTCTTTTATACTTGTACTTCTATTGGTAGTTTGTTCAAGTTCCACTTCAATTTCACCCAATATAAAGTTGAATTGTAATAAACTATGTCTAAAAAATATTAAAATTTTAATAAATTTTATGTAGTACAAATACCTGAAATTGTAGAAGTCATTCTTCTCCATCTCCTCGTAATTTTATTGGTTCAATAATATAGCAATGGAGGGAGTTATGGTTAGCCTTAGCCACCCTCTTTTGGAGAATGAGAATGAGAATGAATGGGAAGTAAACCACAAGCATTCAACCAACGAAGGCGACTCCTCTTTCTTCAAAGCTTTATTCAATGGCCTTAACGCCCTTTCAGGTTATTTCACTTTCACTTCTTGTTAGGTTTTTACAGACTACTTTTTATTTTTTATTTTTTATTTTATTTTTTTTAAGCACATCCTCTTGTTAGAATATAAACACGCGGGTATGCAGTATGAATTCATATTTCATAATGCCTATGTTTGATACTTTGGAAATGTAGAATTTCAAGAAGTTAATCTTGAAATATACTCAAATGAATTAAATGAAAATTTGTCTCCTAAAACAGTTTGTATACAGTACTCTTCAACGCACATTATAGCCTAGTACAAGAGACAAACTGCATTGCATAATCGTTTTTTGTTTTGATTGTGAATTGCTAGTTTTCGGACGATAATATCTAAATCTTTCGGGTCCAGTAAAATACTTAATACTAAATTTTTTTTATAGTGAATGGTAAAAATTTTGCTACGTAATTTGATAATTTATTATACCATTAACATGATATATACACTAAAATGAAACATATTCTACATTTTCACACGAAGTATATAAAATATGGAGAGAACAAATAGTTTCATAAAGCTCGTATATTGAGGTTATCATCTATCTATCTATAACTAATATTAAAGTAACAACCTCTGATGTCATCTTTTTCCAAAGCAGTACACGTGGCGCTATCTTATAAAAAATTTTCCCGCTCAAATGTTAAGCCCATCTATCTATATACCTTAACTATATTAGAGTTTTTTTTTTTTTTTTTTTTTTTTTTTTTTTTTTTTTTTTTTTGGAGGGAATTTTCCAAACCTAAACCCTATTTTTTTCGTTTAGATTTTTGCAGAATTATTATTATTGTGTGTAGAAACTTTATACTTTAATTACTCCCTCCGTTTTTTTAAATGCATCTTTTCCTATTATGGTTGTTTTTTTTAAATGCTTTACTTCTATATTTGGTAACGTTATACTATATTTTATTATTTCTCTCTCTTACTTTAAACCTCACTCAAATTATTTTATTATTTCTCTCTCTTCTATGGTCCTAACTTAAATAATAAAAATATTTATTCTCTCTCACATACTTTCTCTTTCATTGTCCCCATTTTACTTTCACTATAATAAATTATTCACCCACTCACAATATTATACGAAGTATTACTCTCCTAAAACTCCGCGCATCACCAAGTAATCATCAATTAAAAAAAACGGAGGGAGTATTTATTTTTATGATGGACTTTTAAATTACATTTTTCATGAGTCTTCTATATTTAATTTCAATTACCCTTAAAAACTGAGCATGACTCGAGTATTATCTAGTAAATAACACTAAAATAGCAACCGCTAACGTCAATTTTGTGCAAGCGTCAACTTTACAAGAAAAATTTTCCCGCTGAAATAAATTTGATGTCATTATATTTTACTTTGAGCACTTAATGAGTACATTAAGTAGTTTTGGATTTTTTTTTTCTTTATTTTATTTTTTATTTTATGCAAGTCTATAATTACAACCACTTGATAACGATCGGCTGATTCCTGGTCAATCCTTATTTATAACAATTAATTGTTTTATTACTATTCCATAGTTAGCTCCTAGACTATAGCTTTGTATATATTCTTTCGTGACTTCCTCCTAGAATTATTATAGTTGCCAGTATCATATACTTTTGTAATCACTATAATATGCTGCTTGTAATCACTATAAATACTCGTAACTTCCCTCAATATATTCTCTCCATTCTCTATATGCATGGTATCAGATTCCTTAATCCTAAAGGCCTATTCCCCTTCTATTTTCACGACTTCTCCTATGGCACCACAAGTACTTATTGCAAATGCTACTATCTATACATTATATAAAAAAAAATTGATTTAAAATAAGTTTAAAATAATTTACAAGTACATTGCAAATAGATGAGCAGAATTTTCGTAAAAACCTTGCGATGCACGGGTAACCTAGTATGATACTATAATTAAACACTAAGTTAGGAGTTGGACCATTTGTGGGTTGGGCGAAGGCCCCAATCTTCATGGGAGCTATAGCGGAGGGGACCGTGTGAGGCTGGTTTCACAAAGCAATGAAAGCCTCCTGCCCGGGCATGCAAGGACCATTAGCACCTAGTTGGCTAAGATCTTAATTTTAGAAAAAAAATCCCTCTCCTCCTATACTCCTAGGATAGTTTTTTTATTTTTTATTTTTTTTTATTATTATTTATTTATCTTTTTTTTATTTTTTAATTTATTTACAAAAAAATAAAATAAAAAATACAGTATAAACTATTCAATGGTTACACTATATTTGTAGCCATTACAACTATTTTAAATCTAAACCCTTAAATTTTATATAAGTAATCTCAACCGTTTATTTATTTGACCAAAAGAAATAAAAATAAATACTCGTAAGAAAATTGAAACAATAATCATCACTTTCATATACAGTACTACAGAACAAAATTATTGACAGTCATTATTCATACTCAATAAACACAGGATGAAGGATAAATTATCAACTCTTTGCTGTGATTCTATGAATCAATAGATACCCATTACACATTGAGTAATTGATCAGTGTGACACGTACTTTTCCCTCCCAAATAATTAAGGAAAAAAACCCAATCAACAATTCCACTAACAAATGAATTGCATGATTTATTTTTTCACCATTACAAAACAAAAAGAATTTGGAAATGTCCCGTCATTAATTGTCCTAATTATGTTGAAAATCTTCCCTCCATAGATGTTTTGCTTAAAATAGGACATAAATTACAAACAGCAAATTGTCCGCTTCATTTCTATGGAAGTTTGAGGAGAATTCAGAGAAATAGATCAATAGATGAAGTGGAAGGCTAGGGGAAAAACATTTTTAACTTTTTTTTCATCTTATTTTATGAATGTATCAGGGGTTGGAATTCTATCAGTACCATATGCCCTAGCATCAGGTGGTTGGTTAAGTCTGATATTGATCTTCATTGTCGTGACAGCAGCATTCTACACGGGTTTGCTTATAAAGCGATGCATGGAAGCTGATTCAAGCATAAGAACATACCCTGATATAGGGGAGCGTGCATTTGGGAAGATCGGAAGAACAATAACATCAGTATTTATGTGCACAGAGTTATACTTAGTCGTTACAGGTTTCCTAATCTTAGAAGGCGACAATCTACATAACCTTTTTCCTGGTCTGAAATTAGAAACTTCTTGGCTGCAACTTGGAGGAAGAGAGAGTTTTGTGCTGCTTATTGCCCTTATCATTCTTCCCTCGGTTTGGTTGGATAATCTTAGTATTCTTTCGTACATCTCTGCTACTGGTGTCCTCGCTTCTGTTGTGATTATTGTGTCGATTTTATGTGTTGGAACGTTTGATGAGATTGGATTTCACAGCAAGGGTGATCTACTAAACTGGTCAGGCATTCCTACATCAGTTAGCTTGTATGGCTTCTGCTATTGCGCGCATCCTGTTTTTCCTACCTTGTACAACTCAATGCAGAAAAAACATCAGTTTTCTAAGGTAAACTTTTTTAGTTAACACTTTATCTATTGTCTATTATTATTTACATCGTTAGGATTGTTGTTAGAGCTGGTAGTCGTCGATTATTTCTATATAGTTAAAAAAAAATTCTTAATTAGGCCTACTTGATTGAAATTTAGCAATAATCATATACAAGCAAGTAATGCGACATAAGAATGTGCAAATCTCTGAATTCTTAAGTTTGTGTTTTCTTATGGCAGGTACTACTTCTCTGTTTTCTCTGTTCGACTATTGGTTATGCATCAATGGCAATCATTGGATACCTGATGTATGGTTCGGAAGTTGAATCACAAATAACTCTGAACCTCCCAACAGATAAAATGTTCTCTAAAATTGCAATCTATACGACGTTGGTTAATCCTCTATCCAAGTACGCGCTGATGTTAGAACCTGTTGTGAATTCTACTGAGAGCTGGTTCCCAAATCATCACAAGAAAAAGCATTTCAAACTTGTGTTAAGAACAAGTTTGGTTGCTACTCAAGTCATTGTAGCATTGGTTGTTCCGTTTTTCGGGTATCTCATGTCTCTTGTAGGAGCATTTCTAAGCATTACTGCATCAATCACACTTCCATGCTTGTGCTATATAAAAATTTCAGGCAATTACATGAGAGGTGAGGGGTTATTAGTGGTAGCTACTGTTGTATTGAGTGTATTGATCGCAATATATGGTACTTATACTTCTTTAGTACAAATCATACAGGGAACTGTTGTTAATTTATAATTTAATTTATTGTTAGATGCTACACATTTTAATGAAAGATTTGTTTGTGTAAATGTGCAATATGTTCAACTAGTTAATTTGTTTTAGCTTTTGCTAGGGGTGAAAGTGATATGGATTAAAATCGAAAGACGAACCGATCCAAACCGAATTAACAATTTTGTTTAGGTTTTTTGGAAATTCGATTTGAATCGGTTTGGAATTTTAAAAAATATGGATTGCGGATCAATTTTGGTTTTGGGCTTCCAAAAAACCGAAAACTGAATTTCCAAACCGAATTTATATAAAGCCCAATATCCCAGCCCATATTCCCTTCATATATATTATCTCTAATCTAGTATTGTTATTATTCCATAGTTTTAATCACAACGAGAGTTGTGTTTTTAATGGATTTGAGTAGATCAATTTAGGGTTTGAGATTCATCACGAGAGTAGTTGAATTGATAATTGGGAAGCGAAGTAAAGTGAAGTTGACATGCATTTTATGCCTAGGTTGAGTGATCTCATATTTCACCCCGTAAATACATGAGCGTTTATTGCTTTTATTTTTCACAACTAAAGTGAGAGCTATTCATGTTTGTGTGAGTTGGTTTGGGGAGATGTGTGGTAAAATGTTTGTCGATTCCAAGTATGAGAGGTTTATGGTGGTTTTATGCACATTGATTCTAATTTTTGCTTTCCTATCGATTTCAAATGATAGCACATTATGATAATTTGAGAAATTGTCTTGCTCTTCCTTTGTGATTCATGGTCGAATGCTTGAGGACAAGCATTAGTTTAGCTTAGGGGAGTTTGATAAGCCGTGTTTTGTGCATAATTGTTAGCTTCTTTTTAGTTGTTCTTATTAGTCTAGCTTAGTATTTTAGTTCATTTTGGTTTGATTTGGTTTAGTTTCGATGATTCGATGCTTTTATGGGTAGTTTCGTTGTTTTTGATGTATTTCAGGATTAACGAAGCTAATTTAGAGATTTTATGAAGTCATGAGACTAAACCGAGGCCCACGGACCTTCACGAAGCTCGTTGGTCGAAGAACGAGTCACTTAGGCCTTTTTGGAGTCAAGCACGACCATGTTTAAGAGAGGCACACCCATGCCCAGCTTAGGCACGTCCGTGCCTGAGCCTCAGAAACTGAGGGAAATTCTTTGGAAGTGAGATACGTCCGTGTCTCATAGAGGCACGTCCGTGTCTCTGCTGCTACCTTCGAATCTGCATATGAGGCACGTCCGTGCCTGGAGTCCAGAAGATTAGAAGAACCTTACTCGAAGTGAGGCACGTCCGTGCCTCTTAGGAGGGTTATGCGCTGAATTTTCTTACATTTTCTTATCTTTTTGTTGGGAGTATAAATACCCCAGACTTTATTATATTTCGGGAGCTAGCATTCCTTTTTAGACCTAGTTTTTCTCTAAAACTTTTACGTTGCTTTTGTAATTCAAGATTCAAGTTCCACTTTTGCAATCTCAATTTATTTCAAGATTTGCTATTTTCCTTTCATCCCTTATTTTCTTCTTTATGTTTTCTTTGATTATTTTTACTATTGCTTATTTCAATATGTGTGAGTAGTTTTTTATATTCCAAGATCTAGGGTAGCCCAATTGTGATTGATGCATGAATTTATTCTTTAAATTCTCTAATGACAATTGCGATTATTTATGCTAAATTGATTGTGATTATGCCAATACTAGATTAGAGATAATTAGTATTGTTATTATTCCATAGTTTTAATCACAACGAGAGTTGGGATTTAACGGATTTGAGTAGATCAATTTAGGGTTTGAGATTCATCACGAGAGTAGTTGAATTGAT
Organism: Chenopodium quinoa; assembly: GCF_001683475.1. Taxonomy (NCBI): domain Eukaryota; kingdom Viridiplantae; phylum Streptophyta; class Magnoliopsida; order Caryophyllales; family Amaranthaceae; genus Chenopodium; species Chenopodium quinoa. The sequence goes on from NW_018744780.1 coordinate 796,440, forward strand.
AATTGGGAAGCGAAGTAAAGTGTTTAATGTCTCTAATTTGCATGATTCCATGAGAATAGGCTTGATTGTGGTTAGAGAAGCCATTGATACTCGAGAGAGGTCCTTGGTATTGATTAGGGTTTGCTTTTCCCCATGTTAATTGGATTTGTATGCTAGGGGTAGATAGATAATTGCATCGATCGTAATTGTGGTGATACTTGATCTTGGATGTTTTAGTTCATTGATTTATCACATTCTTTAGATTTATTGAGTTCTTTATATATTAGTTCTTAGAATATTTCACCATTGATTGTTACTTGCTTAGTGATTAATTGAGTCTATTTAATTAGGTGAACCTTAGTCTCTTGGGATTCGATCCTTACTTGCCCGTCTACATAGTAGTGGTCTCGTTAGGTTATTTTTGTTAGGTACGCGACACGCCTATAAAATTTTGGCGCCGTTGCCGGGGATCGAACCCGGGTCACCCGCGTGACAGGCGGGAATACTTACCACTATACTACAACGACGTGCCTAATTTCCCTCAGTTTCTGAGGCTCAGGCACCGACGTGCCTAAGCTGAGCATGGGCGTGCCTCTCTTAAACATGGCCGTGCTTGACTCCAAAAAGGCCTAAGTGACTCGTTCTTCGACCAACGAGCTTTGTGAAGGTCCGTGGGCCTCGGTTTAGTCTCATGACTTCATAAAATCTCTAAATTAGCTTCGTTACTCCTGAAATACATCAAAAACAACGAAACTACCCATAAAAGCATCGAACCATCGAAACTAAACCAAATCAAACCAAAATGAACTAAAATACTAAGCTAGACTAATAAGAACAACTAAAAAGAGGCTAACAATTATGCACAAAACACAGCTTATCAATATAAATCAAAACCCTAATTCTTTACCCTCTTTTCCCTTTCAGCCTTCCTCACTCTTTCCCTTAGTTTCTTAGGTTTTCCCCCTTTCTTAGAATTCTCACACAGCCATCGGTCCTCCCTCACGACCTTACCACCGATCCTCCCCCACGGCCACCAGTCAAGCAGTTACCACCGCTCGTTTCGCCTCACCACCGCTCCCACAGCTTGTTTCTTCGGCCTTACCACTGCTCTCACTGCTTGTTTCTTTGGCCTTACAACACAACTCGTCTCTCACCACTCATTTTTAGGTAATGTTGATGATGAATCTGAAGTTGTTGATGAGCATAACATCTAAATATTTTTTTTTATTTTTTTTTATTAATTTGTATGTCTTTTAATGTTAATATTAGTGGGCAAATTTAAGCCTTGTAATACAATCATAGTTGATAAATAATATAATATAGTTTTAAAGTTATTTGTCAATTTAATTTGTGTTATTTTCTCTTTTAATTATTTAGTTTGCTTATGAGGTGAAAAATTTGGTTTATGGATCAGTTTCGGTTTGCTTATTAGAAATTCGGTTCGATTTGGATTCGAATTGAAAATTTTGAAACCGAATTATTTCGGGTTGGTTTCGGTTTGGGCCTTAATCCAAACCGAACACCGAACTTTCACCCCTAGCTTTTGCTGCTTTTAAAGCATGGTCAATATCATATTGTGAACAAATGTCTTGTTTCATTCATCTTGATTGATACTTTGCAAATATCTAATTTTTACAATTTTTATTGAGTAATCAAAGACTTAATGCTAAAATAGACACCAGAAATGACACGTGTCACTTCCTGGTGCTGTAGTTTCCTCCAAAACTCCCCTTCCCTTTTAGCAATTTTTTTTTATTTATTTATTTTTTATCTTTTTTTTTTATCTTTACATAATAAAATTTTTTATTTTTGGAATATTTTTATAATACAACTATAATAAAAATTATCCAAATCTTATATATTTTCCTTACATAAAATTTATTTCTTTTTATTTTGTGTTCTTAATTTTTTCATACACATTTACCAAAAATATTATTCGAACTTTTTTTTTTAATAATAGAAAAAGTAAGCCATTGGTTTAGGTACAAGATACTATCATTACCGCCTAGACACCTTTTAGACGGAGTATTATTAAATTTTTCTCAAAAAGTAATAATAAAATTGATTTATAACACTGATATTAAAGAAAATACTTTAAAATATCACTTTAAGTTTTTTTTTTCCAAATACCTCTAATATGTTGTTTCTTAGACTAATGGAGTATTAGATATGACTATAAAATAAATGTTGTGTTCAACAACTATATCATAGGTCTATATCTAGGAAAATGTGAAATATCAATCAATTTTTTTGTTACATTAATATCTTAGTAAATACAAAAAAATTATTATCGTTTGCTAAATTATAGACACGTATCCTTTTTTTTCGATAAATAGTTATCATCTACAAATAAAATTTTAAGCTAATAAAAAAATAATGATCAAACTAGAATTATTGGATACCAAACACATTTTTATATAATAACAAAGAGCGACGATATCATGTAGAGCATCAATTCATAAACTGAAAATGTACTATTAATAATATAGGTTAGTGCTGCCTAATTGTGGATTATAATTGCCTTTAATAATCCAAGTAGTATTTATTTTCATTGATATTATTTTATTGGATATAAAGGTGATATATTATTTGTAATTTATATACTTACATGTATGTTGTGTTAATAGTTTTACTGTAGATTTTATTCTATTGTTTGATTAATATTTTCATGTTTATTAAAAAGCATTGATAAATAAGTCTTTAGTCACATAGTCACTAGATTGTATATTTTTATTGAGAAATAATATACACCATTAGTGTAATATAATGTATACTGCTTTTAAATATTTTCAACACAACTATAATCAACAATAATTTTTTTTTCTTCTCAATTATAGTTTTAATAATTTTTGCCTTATTATTTTATTTTTCTTTATGCATTGCATTTATTTATTCCACATAGGTTGCCTCATTTTGTACTATGTCACAATTAATTATGGGAAAAGATTGTTACTACCGTGCATCGCACAGGCACTAATCTAGTAATTATAGTTAGTTGAAATTTGCAATGACAAGCGAGTTTTAAAGGCGGATAAATTAGTATACAAATTTGTTAAGAGCGAGAAATAAGACTCAAATGACCTTTTTTTTTTGTCCAATTTGGTTTTTGCATATTTTTCAATAGGAAAAATTCAAATGATTAAACTACGGGTGTTCTTTCCATTCTAATTCAACTATTGAATACTTCCTCCGTTTTAGTAATATTGTAATAACTGGAATTTATGCAATTTTATCCCAACTACGAGTGGTCTTTCCATTTTAATCCCAATTATGAGGGGTGCCTACCAAAAATGATCCAGTATGACTTGCAACTAGTTAAGCAGGTAAATTTTTTTTTAATTTTCAATTTTAATAACACATACAAGCCTTTAACACTAAGATATTTTGTATCCTGGAAACTATTTTATGCAATTTAATAGGAGATGAAAGCATTATGGTAGGGTATTTCACTAAAGATTAAGGCCTCATGGGATAATTTTGATAATGAATTTCCACTTTCTTGTTATGAATGAAATAGATGTACATCAGAATTACATTCACGACAAAATTTTTCAAACAGTCCGTCTTGTGCGTGGTATGGGTTTGGACTCAGGAATGAAACCAGAGTGGTACGAGGTTGAAACTTAATTCCTCATATCTCGTGTTTGGTTCATTTCTTGAATGAGTATCATCCCCTTACCTAGTGTTTGGTTCATAATGTTGGAATCAAGAATCAACATATTAAATTTTAGTACATCAAAATCAAAAAACATTGTAGGAAATTGGCATTTGTAACATTCTACTACATAGCACTCCTTTTATCATTACTCTTTGGAGTCTTTTCCTTTTTCATTCTCTTGGATGGAGGAGGTTGTGATTGAGCATCATTTGTACCTAAGATAAGTGACTGAGATATAAAAACAGTGTCATCATCACTTTCATTGTCGAGGGGAATAGTTTCTTTTTCAAGACAATGGATAGTCTTCTGGAAACTCGGATGCTAAGCCATTGGCTCAATCAACACCAAATATATCATCTAACTTGTTAAGATAAGGAAAAGGCTGGAGTCCTCCATAATCCTGTAGCTTTAGGATGAGTAAAAAAAAAACATATTAACAAATTATAAGAATGAGGGAAATATAAATAATTGATCTAAAATAATATGTAAACAATTAATCATTACCTTGCGAAAATCATCATAAGCTTGTCTTTCACACTGGATCATTTTAGTTTCATCATCCCATTGAAACCCAGATGTCTTATTCACCGTTTCTGAGACTATAGCATATTTGTCTTTGAACCATTTGAACTTTGATTTAATGTGAGGGATCGCTTTTAAACTACAGCCTGGAAACTTGTTGTTCAACATTAGTTCTAATTGTAACAAATATCCATTATTAAATCCCCCTTTTGCTTTCCATTGTAGTTCACAACTCAGCTCCAATTAAACAATTAAGGCTTCTTCTTCCTCTTTTACGAAAACTCGCCGGCAAAACTAGTATATTATACACCCAAAAAAGAAACTCATGCAAATATTTACTTTAAAAATAGTTCTAAGCAAAAAAAATTAAAAAAATTGAAAAGCATACCTGACGGCAAATGTGATTTTTTTTTTTGCCCATCCTCTTCATCCCCTGCTTTTTATTTTGATACTTGGATGGATGGTATGGGCTAAACCCACCTCCCCCCAAGGTTTCGATATCTCATGGGTTTAAGGTATGAGTTTGAAATTTATAAAATTGCTTATCAAACACAAGGTATGAGTTTTACTCATTCTAACCCATACCTGATACCTAGAATACTCGAACCAAACGCCCCCTTAGAGGAGTAGTTCTATGAATTCGTTTAAGATTAAGGGGTATTAATAATCAATCCTGCAAAAGACAATCAAAATAACAAAGAACAATACTACAGTAAACAAACAAAGCTTAAAGAAAGAACTAGAGAAAGTAAGTGAAAATACTGAGTATGGACAACTGCAATGGTCAGAATGCATATGTTTTGTATTTAGTTTTCTAGTAAAATATTTGAGTGATTATGTATGAATGAGCTTTATAACGTTTTTCCAGCCATTTATACTTAGGGATTTCTAGGGTTTACACAAATATTCCGTAATCTAATCAAGGAGAGAATAATTGTAATTGATTTCCTTGCTTTGACTTTCCCTTCTTATTTTTGGTGTGATTTCCTTGTCGCCTTCTTGATTGATCTTCTTGCCATACTTGTGCCAATCAAGCCGTTGCTTTGATCCTTCCTTATTTGTCTTGCTTCTAAGTCTTTAGGGCGCAACTTGTGACTTCTGGGCTTCAAGGAAAACACGGGCCCAACAATCACTAATCGAGTAACTCCTATTCTAACTGGCTAAACGGTGTGACCAGCCACATATAAGAATTTGTATTTTTCAAATTGCATCAGGAAAAGACTACATAAATTTTTTGATGAACTGAGCTCAACAATGAACTAACTACTAAAAAGTCAAGATCGACTTTAATTTTTTTTCTTTTTTTTTTTCTTTTTTATGCAGCCAAAAATATTAAAAGCTTTCAGAATTTTAATTCAAGGAGAAAGACACTACCGCTTGAGTGATAGCAATGAACAACAAGCACTACTAAGGCAATGCTTTTTTTTTTTTGAGTTGATAAATTCAGGTAAAATAAAATTATAAGCTAATCACGATGTGCCATGGAGCCCAAGTAACCTGCTACAATAGTTAATGTAGGTTAGGGATCATTTAACGAAGACACCCCAAAGTCGGGATTATTTCATAATAACCCATAATTGAGATTAGTATGAGAACACTAATAATAGTTGAGATTAATCAAGTGAATTTTTCCTTTTCAATACAATATTTTAATCAAAATTTCTCAAGCTACGTGTTACAAAAGAAATATACTAGTAAAAACTATATTTAGTCCATTTTTTTTAACACGCAACACTCTTTTTGACATGCAAATTAAGAAAGTGGTTAGATTAATCAATGCCAATAATAAGAAGTAAGTGTTTAATTGTTACGATTTGATATTTTTAGATTAATTCGTCTATTTACCTTTTCTTATTACTTATTTATATTGGGACTACTTTGATTTCATGACTTTTATTTTATTGTATATATTATCGTATACATTTGTTATAATTAATATTTTTTTTTTAAAATATGATTAGATTTTTTAAAGATATGATTAATAATTACCGTATATTTTGGGAAAGTTATTGTATACACCGTAGTTGGAAGTGAGGATGGTAGTGGAAGTTATGATGAGAAGTGATATTATTTTTAAAAATAAATAAAAATATAGAAGTCAATAATAATAGGGTTTAAATTTTTTTGGAGGCTTGTCATATTAAAAGTTATAAAATTGATTATGCAATTATTAAATAAATAGCATGTAAAGGTTGTTATATATACCCAAGTGCACGGTGCACCCAGGGGTATTTTTTAGCTTATTTTGATGACTGGATGAGTTTATTTAATCATCAAACTACTGATTAGTTCAGGCGTTGCCCCAGGCTACTAATTTAATTTTTAAAGACATTTAATAATTTATACGTATTATATGTCTTCAATGCTTTTGTAATATAACATTAATTTGTGTGTGAACTTAAGCATAATTGGTAATTAGCCTAGATGGTTAAACAATAATGAAGCTTCTAAGAGGTTAAGTGTTCAAACCTCCTCATCCATTTTTTAAATATAGTTGAGACAACATGGAATATTGTTGGTTGTGTAGGTGACGTGACATAATTAGGAGTTGAGTGGATAATGTGACATAATAAGTATTTGAGTGCATGACATGCTGTAATGAGGGGGATTACGTGGCACATGGACCTTCTTAGGAACGCTTTTTAATAGATTAGTATAGATAGATGAGCATAAAATAACCTTAGGTGCTTCTTGCTTGCATCCGGGTGTATATTAAAATTTTCTTATAGCGTACGTGTCAAAGAGGTTTATAGAAATAGATAAGGACTCAAAGCTTACCGTTCATCTCATTCATTGATAAATATATAGCATCCAATTGATTCCCAAAAGATAAGAGATAAAATAAAAAAGATACACAAGATAATATCTTGTAAACAATTGTAGCTATAAACTAGGAAATTACCATAACCGAATTATATGATAAATGTATGAGAAATATCCTCATAATATTCCCAACACCCTCCTCAAGTTGGAGCAGGTGACTAAAGATGCCCAACTTGTGAAGCAATAGATCAAACTGTGACTTGCCGAGTGCTTTGGTAAAAATATCGGCCAATTGTTCATAGGTAGGAAGATAGGTATCACGAACGAAATCACAGTCAACTTTAATATGTTTCGTTCGTTCATGGAAAACAGGATTCTTTGCAATGTGCAAAGCCGACTAACTATCACAAAATAGCTTGATAGCCTTAGGATGCTGCACGCCCAAGCTTAAAAGAAGTCCTTTTAACCACTTCAATTCACATGTAATAGCGGCCATGGAGCGGTATTCTGCTTTAGTGGAACTTTTAGAAACTGTATTCTACCTTTTGGTTTTCCAAGAGATAGGTGAATGACCAAGAAAGAAGTACTAGCCATCCTGTCAAAGATCTACGTGTCATGGGACACGCGGCCTAATGTGAATCACACCAGCCTTGCGAGGTTAAGTCATCACTGTCAGAGCGTAGAAAAATATCTTAACTTGGAGTATCCTTCAAATATCTAACGACTCGTAGAGCCGCGTCACAATGTTCAGTTTTTGGTTCATGCATGAACTGGGACAAAATATGGACTTAGTAGGCCAAATTCGGTCCAGTGACTGCTAAGTAAATTAACCTTCCAACAAGCCCGTGATACGGTTCTGGATCAGAGAGGGTTGAACCACTAGATAGATAGACGAAGCTTGTGATTTTTCTCTATAGGGAAGCCGACTTGCTTTGATTCCAATAATCCGGCTTCTGAAATGATATTAAGAGTATATTTCCTTTGACAAAGGAACAAACCCGAAAAATTACGAGCAATCTCAATACCCAAAAATTATTTTAGAGTACCAAAATATTTCATATGAAAGAAGTTACTAAGATATGCTTTGAATTCCCTTAAAGCAGCGGAATTATTACCAAAAACAATGAGATCATCAACATACACAAGTACATTAAATTTGAAAGGAATGGTGTCCTTCGTACAAGTGTATTATTTCGATAGAGGGTTCGAAATTAATTAGGAAAGCTAATTATTCAGTGAATTCAAGTGATCAGAATGCCTAGCTGGAGGCCGCTTCTAATCAGTAATATTAATGTATAATTAATCTTACAGCTTGCTCTTGACTGAACTCTGTAGGACTTTAGATACTCTAAGCGGACTAGCATGCATAATATTCGTAAGCATCTAATAATCAATATCTATGCACATCACATAAAGAACATATAATTATACCTTTGAAGTGTGATTCCACGTGTGATCGAGCAAGAACATTAAGAGAACTAGAATCCCAAACGTGATTCCTCTACTTGGTCCACGGGCACAAATTGAACCTCCATTAAAGCTAGTTAGTTTGATTGAGATCTACAATCAACATTTTACGGAGAGGAGAGGAATGAGTGAGCCATGAACCACCACACCACCGCCGACCACCACCTTATGGCGTTCGTACCGTATGGACAGGAGGGAGGAGGAGAGAGAAGAGGGCGTGCGTGAGAGAGAGATTAAGGTTAGGGAGTTTGGTTTCCTTGCTTCACAATTTACTGTATGATTAATTGTGACTTACTGTAAAACCTAGGCAAGGACTCTATTTATATATCTATAAATAATTAGAGTCCATGTGAAGCCTAAACAATTAACCCAATTCTAACTACACTAGCCCTACTCCTTTCATGGCTTGTCATTACCTCATGAGGCCCATTATAGTGATCTTATATGGCCCAAAATAATGAACTAATTATCTCCATAATAGTGATCCTTGATATATCTAGTAATTGCACTTGACGAAGACATAAATCCTTCAATCTCCCACTTGTCTGAGACAAAAGTGCAATATTCAAATTTCTTAAGACAATGTGTGTCAATTTGATAATATGATTGCATCTCATGTCAAGATCATATTAATCTACAAAACTTTTCTTGAAAACCGAGTTAGAATACAAAATAAATAATTACTATGTAATCTATTTGAGCACGACCATGCATTTTCTGAATTCTCTCTCTTTAAGGGGCCATGACACATTCCTAATTAAATAGGTAGACTCATCCAATCTTGTGGCAACCAAAGCTCCCACTCAACTTTTGAAGTGACCAAGAAACACTTTTTACAGTCCCCTTTTACGGAATGATGTGTGGGTGTATGTACCACAGTTAAATCAATCATTGAATGAAATTAATGTTCCACTCATGTCAAAGGAACCCACTAATATATCTGGAAGCTCTATACTTGAACTTCAAAGTAGGATAATAGTTCGATCATGCATATCCATGTAATTGACCGAGCATCTCTATGCCCCTATAGCCCATGAAACTGCGCTATCCAATCAATCTTACATGTTAGTCCATTTCGAACTAGGAACTTAAATAATTTATGAATTTAGTTCACCTGTGGGGTTTCATTCACCAAGTCATCAACTTGATGAACCTATCAATTCATAATTATTTTGGACATTTTATTTAACATCAAAAACCATAATTAATTAAGAGAAATGATAAATTTTTGATTAAACATAATTCTGCAAGTAAATGTATTACATATGTAATAAGTTTTCTTAAAACAAATACAACTTAAATTACATCACCTGCTTCAATCTAGTTGCCCTAGTATGAGCCTCATGCTTGGGTCGTGGAATGGGTTTAGTAAGTGGATCAGCAATATTCTCATCTGTATGAACTTTTCTCATCTTGACATCTCGTGTGCCAATGATCTCTCGAATGAGGTGATATTTCCTCTCAACATGTTTGGATTTGATATGTGACCTTGGCTCCTTTGATTGAACAATGGCGCCATTGTTGTTACACAACAACTCGATTCCTTCTTGAGCATTAGGTACAATGTCTAGCTCTGTAAGGAAATTCTTAATCCAAACTGCTTCCTTAGCTGCTTCAATCGCAGACAAATACTTAGATTCTGTCGTAGAGTATGCGACAGTGCTTTGCTTCAAACTATTCCAGCTTACTACTCCTCCATTCAGACAGAAAATGTACCGAGATTGGGATTTGAAATCATCTTTGTATGTTTGGAAACTCGCATCCGTATAGCCCTTGACAACCAACTCCTTTTCGCCACCAAATACTAGAAACATTCCTTTAGTCCTTCTCTAGTACTCAAGGATGTTCTTTGCAGCTGTCTAGTGTGCTTCACTTGGATTTACCTAAAACCTGCTACACATGCTTAGAGCATATGCAGCATCCGGCATTCTACAAGTAGGGTTTCGTAATGACCCGACACTACGCGGAAGGAAACCCACCAAGACCCGCCCCTTAATTAAAGCAATTAACAAGCATAATAAACTTAATCAAACAAGAATAAGAACAAGAATTATACCTTTGACGCGTGCTTCGCTCCCAAAGAGCTCTTACTTCAAAATCCCGAAAAGGCGAGATCTCCGACGGATCGTACCCTCGACCCGACCCGAGCGTTCTATGTCTTGAAGGTTATTCAAGACCCGAACAAAATAACTATGAGTTTTACGAATAAAAGGTTTACTCTTTTCTTAGAGTTGCCTTTTTAATTCCACTCAAGGTTGTTCGTTTCCTAATACCCAAGCTTGGTATTTATAGGGAAATGAACCCTTGTATTTCATTCCCCAACCAATGTGGGAGAATGTATAATTTTCTAATTAATTTATTTCTAAAATAAATTAATAAATGAATCTAATCACAATGCAACAAGTGTCAAATGGAGAGAGAAGGTTAGGTGAGGACCATGAATGGGTGGGGGGACCATTGCCTTGCTTCCCAAGGCTTTGCCCAAACCTTGTTCCCCACCCCTCACCAAAACCGGCATCCCATAGACAGCTGGGCTGGCAGCCTGCCTTGGCTGCCAAGGCTGCCAGCTGGCGCCTACCACCAAGGCTGGGCAGCTAGCCAGCTTGCTGTGCTAGCAAGCAGTGCTAGCACGCAACAGCCCCTAGCATGCTGCGAGCTGCTGGGCGCTGGCGCTGCTAGCATGGTGCTGCTGCCTAGCAATTCCTCGCACACATACTCGCACAGGCCCTATCGTACAGCCAGCCAGCTAGGCCAGCATACGCACAGCCCAGCCAGCGCACTCATGCACGTAAGGCCTAGCATGCGTGTTGCTAGCTAGCTTGTTGTTCTTGGTGCTGCCTTGCAAAGGCACGCACGCAAGCACATAGCTCGGTGCCTCATTGCGAGGCTGCTGGGCGATGGTGCACACGCAAACGCACACATGCATGTGCCTAGCACTGCGATGGTGTTGTGCGTGATGCTAGGGTGCTGCGACAGTGTCCACGCACATGCACGCACACGTGGGTGCTGTTCTTAGTGCGATAGGGTTGCGATGGTGCGAGGCACGCACGCACAGGCCCATGCGCCAGTTCCCAGCACTGCGATGGCTGTGCTTGGTGCGATAGGCTAGCCATGCGCGCCTAGGCATGATGCTAGGGCTGCGATGGCGCCTAGCACTTGTGCCTCGCCTAGCACACCATGGTGCGCCTAGCACATACATGGTGCGCCTAGGACTGCGATGAGCTAGCCTAGCCTAGCTACGGCTACGCTCATACTTATTGCTTGTGATTTTGCGACGCTCGGTCTCGACGCCCTAGGCTCGATATCCGACGTCTGTATTCGTAAAACTCTGCTGACTCGTTAAATCCTTTCGGATTAATTCGTCGTCTCGCATCGGTGATTTGATTGGGTTCGACCCGAAGGGTTCAGTTAAGATTAAGCTGTAATATCAATTGTACCTCGATATTACTGATCGGAAGCGGCCTCCACCTAGGCATTCCGATCACTTGACCTTACTGAAGATTTAGCTCCATAATAATTCTGAACCCTCTATCGAAAGAATACACTTTTTGGAAGGACACCATTCCTTTCAATCTCCCACTTGTCCTTCCGGACAAGTGTGCATATAGTGTATAGCTCATTTCCTATGTCACTTAATGTTTCTTTGTGAACTATAAGGTAAGATTCTTTGTCATCCTTATTACGTTCAGAAGTGTTTCTCAATCTCCGAGTTCGACTGTCAATAAGCAGATGATTTCTAAAATCCATCTGAGCACGGCCATGCATTTTCACAGTCTTGCTCTTCGAGCGGCCTTGTAAACAACAAAACATTTTCCCTATTGTTAGTAGGGGACAATCCCAGTCTTGTATTGTAAGTTCTTCTTACTAAGAGGACATAGTCTCCCGAGTGTTCCCGTTAAGATCCCCAGTTACGGCAGACGTTTGGAAACATCAAAGAGTCTAGTACTCAAACAAGAAAACTTCACAATACTCATGGTCGGAGGAAATAAGTTCCGATAGTCATAATGAGAAATGTACTTATGACAAAATTTAAATTTTCTTAAAGTACTCTCATAGGTCTTATCTGGTATAGTTCCAAACTGTACCTGTGCAAATGATTTATGACCGTTACGTCCTCGCAACACAAGAAACGGTGCTGTAAATCATACTACACACTAATCTATGGCGGTCATCAATCGTCCATCTGTTAGATGACCTCGATTAGGGAAACTTTTCGATTTAATATTCAATGTTCACTTAACAAGTGTTTCTTTATCCAAGACATGGTCTTGATACCCTGTTTTGAATATTTCCGTAAATCGAATGGACTCATTATTTAATTCTAAACCACAATTAAATAGTAATGGAGTGAATGATAATTTTGCGCAAAAATTAATTACTCCATTAATGAATGGTTTTAATACAGTGTCTTACATTAAATATCCTATTTAATTAAAACACATGTATAGGGAATTTCAAAGCCAGTCTCCAACAAGCTTGATTCCCATTGCCTCAATGTGTTTGTTGTGTTTCACTTGAGGTAAAAAGTTTAGTCAAAGGATCGGCTACATTATCATCCGTGCCGATCTTACAAATTCTGATTTCACCTTCGAATTTCCATTCCCTTATCATGTGAAATCGCCTTTGCACGTGTTTGACCTTCTGGTGTTCTCTCAGCTCCCTGGCCTGAGCGATAGCCCCATTATTATCACAATAGAGGTCTATCGGCCCCTTGATTGAGGGTACAACACCAAGTTCACTAATGAACTTGCGAATCTAAATAGCTTCCTTGGCAGCTTCTGAAGCGGCCAAGTACTCGGCTTCAGTTGTAGAGTCTACAGTGGTGCTCTGCTTGGCACTCTTCAAGCTGAACGCTCCTCCATTCAGACAAAATACAAATCCAGACTTTGATTTGAAGTCGTCTCTGTCAGTCTGGAAGCTAGCGTCGGTGTAACCTTCAACAACCAGTTCTTTGTGGCCTCCATACACCAGGAATTTATCCTTTTTCCTTTTCAGGTACTTAGGGATGTTCTTGGCCGCAGTCCAATGCGCCTCTCCTAGATTCGATTGGTATCGACTCGTTGCACTTAGGGCATACGATACATCTGGCCTTGTACATATCATGGCATACATGATCGATCCGATTAGCGAAGCATATGGGATCTAATTCATTCTTTCTCGCTCAACAGGTGTCTGCGGACACTGTTTCTTGCTGAGAGTTACGCCATGGGACATGGGTAAATGCCCTCTTTTGGCATTTTCCATGTTGAATCGAGCCAGTACCTTATCAATGTAAGTACTCTGGCTTAATCCAATCATCCTCTTAGATCTATCCCTGTAGATCTTAATTCCAAATATGTACTGTGCCTCTCCTAAGTCTTTCATTGAAAAACACTTTCCCAACCAGCCCTTTACGGACTCCAACAATTTTGTGCTGTTTCCAATGAGCAGTAAGTCATCGACATACAGGACTAGGAATGCAATATCACTCCCACTGACCTTCTTGTATACACAAGATTCATCTGTATTCTTGATAAAACCAAACTTGCTGATGGCTTCATCAAATCGTAGATTCCAACTTCTACTGACTTGCTTCAGTCCATAAATGGACTTCTTCAGCTTGCAAACCTTTCCAGCGTTGCTTGGATCGACAAAATCTTCTAGCTGTGTCATATACACAGTTTCTTCCAAAATCCCACTAAGGAAGGCGGTTTTGACATCCATTTTCCATATTTCATAATCGTAATATGCAGCAATCGCTAGGATGATCCGGAAGGATTTTAGCATTGCAACTGGTGAAAAGGTTTCGTCATAGTCAATCCCGTGGACTTGTCTATAACCTTTTGACACCAGTCTAGCTTTGTATATTGATACATTTCCATCCTTGTCTGTCTTCACTTTGAAGATCCATTTGCAACCAATGGGTGTATAACCCTCGGGCAAATTCACCAAGTCCCAGACTTGATTTTCAAGCATGGAGTCCATCTCGGATTTCATGGCCTCTTGCCATTTTGCAGAGTCGGGGCTCGTCATAGCTTGCTTGTATGTCGCTGGCTCATCACCATCCATGACTAGGATCTCCTGATCATCGGTTAAGACGATACCGAGGTATCTGTCTGGTTGAGATCTTTGCCGTTGCGACCTACGTAGGGTAATCGGTTGAGCATTTACATTGTCTGTTTGATTCTGACCAATCTTCTTAGATGCTTCCAAAGTATCTAGATTGTCAGTTTTGTCAGGTTGACATTGTTGCTCGTCCTCTCGAACTTCGTCGAGTTCGATTTTCCTCCCACTTGTCATTTTGGAAAAGTGGTCCTTCTCCAAAAAGACACCATCACGAGCAACAAACACTTTGTTCTCGGATTTATTGTAGAAGTAATACCCTTTGGTTTCTTTTGGATATCCCACAAAGAAACACTTATCCAATTTGGGGTGAAGTTTGTCCGAAATTAATCGCTTGACATATGCTTCGCATCCCCAAATCTTGAGAAAAGACAACCTAGGAGGTTTCTTAGTCCATAATTCATATAGAGTCTTTTCAACAGATTTTGGCGGAGCTCTATTCAGTGTCAGTGCTGCTGTTTGTAGCGCATGTCCCCAGAAAGAGATAGGGAGTTCACTAAGACCCATCATTGATCGAACCATGTCTAACAAGGTCCGATTCCTCTGTTCGGACACTCTGTTCCATTGAGAAGTTCCGGGAGGTGTCAATTCTGAAAGAATGCCATTTTCTTTCAGGTGATAGTCGAATACATGGCTCAAATATTCGCCACCTCGATCCGATCGAAGTGCTTTAATTTTCTTGCCAAGTTGATTTTCAACTTCTTTTTGAAATTCTTTGAATTTCTCAAAGGATTGAGATTTATTCGACATTAAATAGACATAGCCATATCTACTATAATCGTCGGTGAAAGTGATGAAATATCGGTAACCTTGCCTTGCGGGTGTGCTCATTGGTCCACATACATCCGTGTGTATTAGACCTAATAAGTCACTTGCCCTTTCTCCTAACTTGACAATGGCTGTTTTATCATCTTGCCTAATAAGCATCCTTCGCAATTTTCAAACGACTCTAAGTCGAATGAGTCAAGAACACCTTCATGAAGAAGTTTCTTGATGCGTTTGATGTTAATATGGCCAAGACGACAATGCCACAAGTAGGTTTGATTCGACTCGATGGTCTTAGCCCTTTTGGCAGTATTCTGGATGTTATAGACCTGTTTGTCTAGTGAAAGCACATAAATACAATTTTCTGAATGTGCCTTACCATATAAAACATTATCAAAATATATAAAACAACTATTGTTTTTGATTCGAAATTCGAATCCTTTGGCGTCCAACGCCGATATTAAAATAATGTTTTTGGTCACTCTAGGAACATGATAATAGTTTTCAAGTTCTAGAATAAGCCCTGAGGGCAAAGACAAACTGAGAGTTCCAACGGAGACGGCAGACATCCTTGATCCATTGCCGACCCGAAGCTCGAACTCTCCCTTCTCTAGCCTCCTACTTATCCTTAGTCCCTGAGCATTGGAACAAAGGTGTGAGCCACATCCGGTATCTAATACCCATGATGTTATGCTAGCGAAGTTTAAGTCTATAACAAAAATACCTGATGAAGAAGTAACGTTGCCGTTCTTCTTATCTTCCTTGAATTTGAGGCAGTCCCATTTCCAATGTCCCTTCTTCTTGAAGTAGAAACATTCGGAATCGGATTTAGAAGAGGCTGCCCTTTTGTCCTTGCTGCCCTTGGCAGATTTTAACTTAGGCGGGAATTTCTTCTTTTTCCCATTAAAGCTCTTCTTTTTGCCCGGATGTTTGAATGGCTTGCCCTTCCTCACCATAAGCATGTCATGCTTGCCCTCATCCTTGAGGGTTTGCTCGGCTTGCTTCAACATACCATGAAGCTCGGTGAGGGTTTTCTCTATACTATGCATATTATAGTTCATTTTGAACTGATCATTGCCATTTTGGTTGAATACCCAGCATCAAGCCTTTCCATGTTTTCAAATAATCCAATCATTTTGAGAACATGCGGGCTGACTGGCTCTCCTTTCTTGAGCTTGCTCTCAAGGATCTGCCTGTGGGTTTCAAACCTTTCAGTTCGGGCCTGCTCTTGGAACATATTCTGAAGCTCAGAAATGATCTCAAAAGCTGTCTCCTTTTCAAAGAAAGTCTTTTGAATATCCAGAGAAATTGTGGCCAACATGATGCATTTGACATCCCGATTGGCACTTTGCCATCGGTTATGGGCAGCCTGAGTGACCTCCTCATTGGGAGCGTCGGGCATTTCCTCATCAAGGACGTATTCCTTTTGCTCCTGCATTAGTACAATGCTGAGATTTCTTTGCCAATCAAGAAAGTTTGGCCTGCTCAACTTCTCCTTGTCGAGAATTGAGCGCAAAGAGAATTGGTTGTTGTTTGAGTTACTTGCAGACATTGTTCTACAATTGAAAGAATTTGAAGTGAAAAACCATTCATACATCAATAAGTTGAAATTTAAATGTTCATGCATATATTCAATCTTATTGAACATTTTATCCACGTACTTTAAAATAGTCCCTTATGGGCGAGAATAAAATGATTCCGAGATCCCAAAGATCAAGAAATGGTTAAGCATGCTTTGACTTGTCTTAATCATTAAATATCTTAAGGTAAGCAATCCAATTGCTAATAGCTCCAAGCTACTCTCGTTTTGATAAAATGTCGCATCTAATGAATTCTTGACATTTTATCTCTTTTGCCACGACATCTAAGGACTCCTTACTGACATCGTTGAGCTTAACCAAGACAACTTGTATACCTAGTATACCTTACGTTCCTAGGGAAGTAGTGATGCCTCGCTTTGGCGTAATCCGTCACGTACGCGCATTAGTTCGGTAAGTGTTGTTCTTGGAACGGCAAATTTTAGCTCAATATTATTAAGAGACCTAGGGTTTCTATGTTGGTTGATTTAAGTGAACTTAACTAATCGTCACAACATGATAGAAATCCTAGACATGCATCTAGCAATAACAATATATAAGGCATAAAAGTAGATGCATTTGGCAACTAGCATGACCCCTTGAAATCTTCAATTTCCATGGGTCTTCATCTTGGCTCGTCTTAATCGAAACGCCGTCTTGAGACATCTTGGCTAAAATGAAATAAAAGAAGCTAGCTAGAACGACTAAGATTAATCTAATAGTACAAAAATACTTAACGGTTCGCACACCGTATTTAAATTTACAAAAAATACATAACGGAACGCAGTCCGTATTTTCTATCCTACTCGGGCCCCACTAGTAGCCATTTTTCAAAGAACCTTTTTTGAAAACAATTCTTCCATTCACCCATTCACTATTTGTGAATGGCCCATGCAATTTTACGAATTACATAATTAAACACGCAAAACTAGTAACTAACTTAGGTGGTTAATCCAATTAACGCGCCTAATTAAAACTATTCAAAGTGGTTTAATCCATTATTTCTAAACGCAAAATGCTTACGCACTTTATTAAGCTCCCACTAAATTCTGCATCCGTACTTAATTAATCCGATTAATTAAGTCGGCATAACCTATAATTTGTCAAAGTTTTGCAAAAAACGAAAATCGAGGTTTTTAGCCTCGTTAAAACAATTAATTAAAATTATTAACACGGAAAAAATTCACAAAATCATAGCTCAAGCTTAAGCAACAAGGCATCATCCCATGATGCATGGCGCACCATGGCTGCTAGGCAGCCCAAGGCCCTACGCCATGGTGCGTGGTGCTGGCAGCTAGCAAGTGTGCCTAGCACAGCCTGCCTTGCTAGCTAGCACCAGCAGCATGCTACGCATGCTAGCAGCTTGCTGGCGCAGGCAGCACTGAGCTGGCAGGCTGGGGCTTGCTGCCTCGCTGCCCAGCAGCAGCACAAGCGCACCAGCAGCCTAAGGCCCATGAACCAGCAAACGCACCACACAGCAGGCCCCTCCCCGCCACACAGCCATGCACCAAACGATGCACAGCCATATGCGCACCACAGGCAGCCTAAATGTGGGCTGCTAGGCAGCCCGGCTAGCCTTGGTGACGCTTGCGATTTTGCATCGTTTTGCGTGCATTTTACTCGGAATTTTAATTCCGATTTGTGTGTGACAATAATCAATTCTAAATTACATTTTAGAATTAATTTTGAGGGAAAATAATATAAAATTAAGTCTAACTTAAACAAATTTATTTTATTGGTGCACAAGCCTAAATTTATCCAAAATTTCAATTTTGAACAAAAATTAGGTCAAACTTTATGCTTAAAATAAAATGAGCTATGTCCAAAATTAATCTTGCCAATATGAAAATTAATAATGGATTTGACAAATGGGGGTTGGAAAAAATAAATTAACCATCCAATGATAAAAATTTTCCAACTTGCATACTTGTGTAAAATACCAAGATTGCATCTTCCAATATGAAGATTAATCAAATTTTACTCACAAGTAATTGAACTTAATGGATTTTAATCAACCAAAACATAAAAAAATCTAAACTTTGTTCAACATGGAATTTAGGTTTAGGGTTCCAATCAATTAAACTATTAAAGATTAGAACTTTAACATTATTTGGGAACTTAAAATACAAAATCATAACAAGTTTTCACACTCTTTTGCAATTTATTTGCAAAATTGTGAAAAGCAAGTTTATGTGATAAATTGGTATATCAACTTAAGCACTAATAAACACTCCATTATTATGCTCAAGGATATTTTAAAACCAATAGATTAGTGATGCAAATGTGCATTTAATCTAACCTTGTAATTCTTGCATTAATCAAGGCTTAAAAAGGATTAAAATTTTCATTGAAAAACGAAAAACCCCAGAAAAATTGGGTTTCTTGTTCGAATTTGGCTTCTGGACAATCCTATAAGGGTTGAAACAGTTCCAGAATGTCGATTCCACCCAAAAATCACTATTTTTGAGCCAAAATCTGGGTTCGACTTTCAAATCGAAAATAAAATCGAGTTTTAAAAAATAATTAAAACGAGCATCTAATCTAATTAGATCAACATGAACCAGAAAATTAAATCTTTTTAAAACACCTTAATTAAACAATAATTGCAAAAATTAAAAGGAGCGTGGCTCCGATACCGCTGTAGGGTTTCGTAGTGACCCGACACTACGCGGAAGGAAACCCACCAAGACCTGCCCCTTAATTAAAGCAATTAACAAGCATAATAAACTTAATCAAACAAGAATAAGAACAAGAATTATACCTTTGACGCGTGCTTCGCTCCCAAAGAGCTCTTACTTCAAAATCCCGAAAAGACAAGATCTCCGACGGATCGTACCCTCGACCCGACCCGAGCGTCCTAAGTCTTGAAGGTTAGTCAAGACCCGGACAAAGTAACTATGAGTTTTACGAATCAAAGGTTTACTCTTTTCTTAGAGTTTTCTTTTTAATTCCACTCAAGGTTGTTCATTTCTAATACCCAAGATTGGTATTTATAGGGAAATGAACCCTTGTATTTCATTCCCCAACCAATGTGGGAGAATGTATAATTTGCTAATTAATTTATTTCTAAAATAAATTAATAAATGAATCTAATCACAATGCAACAAGTGTCAAATGGAGAGAGAAGGTTAGGTGAGGACCATGAATGGGTGGGGGGACCATTTCCTTGCTCCCCAAGGCTTTGCCCAAACCTTGGTCCCCACCCCTCACCAAAGCCGGCATCCCATAGACAGCTGGGCTGGTAGCCTGCCTTGATCATCGGTTAAGACATTACCAAGGTATCTGTCTGGTTGAGATTTTTGCCGTTGCGACCTACGAAGGGTAATGGGTTGAGCATTTACACTGTCTGTTTGATTCTAACCAATCTTCTCAGCTACTTCCAAAGCACTTAGATTGTCAGTTTTATCGGTTTGACATTGTTGCTCGTCCTCTCGAACTTCGTGGAGTTCGATTTTCCTCTCACTTGTCATTTTGAAAAGGTGTTCCTTCTCCAAAAAGACACCATCACGAGCAACAAATACTTTGTTCTCAGATTTATTGTAGAAGTAATAGCCTTTGGTTGCTTTTGGGTATCCCACAAAGAAACACTTGTCTGATTTGGGGTGAAGTTTGTCCGAAATTAATCGTTTGACATATGCTTCGCATCCCCAAATCTTGAGAAAAGAAAACCTAGTAGGTTTCTTAGTCCGTAATTCATATGGATTCTTTTCAACAGCATGTCCCAAGAAAGAGATAGGAAGTGCACTAAGACCCATCATTGATCGAACCATGTCTAACAAGGTTCGATTCCTCCTTTCGGATACTCCGTTCCATTGAGGAGTTCCAGGAGGTGTCAACTCTGAAAGAATACCATTTTCTTTCAAGTGATCGTCGAATTCATGGCTCAAATATTTGCCACCTCGATCCGATCAAAGTGCTTTAATTTTCTTCCCAAGTTGATTTCAACTTCTTTATGAAATTCTTTTAATCTCTCAAAAGATTCAGATTTATTCGACATTAGGTAGATATAGCCATATCTACTAATGTTTGCTAACGAAGTTGAATTCTTAGTGGTCTTGGTTTAAGTAGCGGTATCTACTTTTGTCTAATCATATGTAAAATATGTAATTTTCATTGAACATATATTTGCAAGATAATTTTGAAACAGCCATTGTCAAAGTCTTACATTCAAAATAACTAGGTGTCCAACACCATAGATCATAGTGAAAGAAATGGTGTCCTTCCAACAAGTGTATTACTCTGACAGAGGGTTCAAAATTATTACAGAGCTAATTCTTCAGTAAGGTCAAGTGATCGGAATGCCTAGGTGGAGGCCGCTTCCGATCAGTAATACTAAGGTATAATTAATATTACAGCTTAATCTTAACTGAACCCTTCGGGTCGAACCCAATCGAACAACCGATCCCAGACGACGAATTAATCCAAAAGATTTAATGAGTCATCGGAGTTTTACAAACACAGACGTCAGATATCGTGCCTAGGGCGTCGAGACCGAGCGTCGCAAAATCACAAGCAACAAGTACGAGAATAGCGGTAGCATCACATTGGCCTAGCCATGTGAAGTGCTAAGCTAGGCTAGCTCATCGCAAGCCTAGGCGCACCATGTGTGTGCTAGGCGCACCATGGTGTGATAGGCGAGGCATGAGTGTTAGGCGCACGAGGCAGCCCATCGCAGCCTTCACAGGGCATGGCAGCACCTTCGCACAGCCCACCGCACAAGCACATCACTATCGCAGTGCTAGGCACTGGTGCGTGTGCGTGCGTGTGCATGTGGTTAGAGCTGTCGCACCAACCGCAGCACAAGAAAGGCACTGTCGCATGGCTAGGCCATGCCTGTATGTGCATGCGTGCAAGCCATCGTAGCGTCACAACACTAAGATTTGCATGCTTGTGCGTGTGGCTGGTGAGGCAAGGGCCAGCATGTGTGGCTCGCTAGCAGCACGCATGCTGGATATGCGAGCATGTGCGAGAAGGGGTAGGCAGCAGCACCACAGACTAGCTAGCATGCGTGTGCGCGTGTGTGTGCGATCGCCAGGCAGCAGTTCCCAGCGCCCAGCACAAGGCGTGCCTCGCTAGCAGCACGCAAGTGCTTGGGCAGCAGGGTGATGCGTGCTGTGCGTGCCAGCTGGGCATGCTAGGGTGGCTGTGCTAGCTGGCTAGCAAAGCAAGCAGCCAGCTCACCCAAATTCCTTATGCCGGTTTTGTGAGGGGTGGGGACCAAGGCTTGGGCAAAGCCTTGGGGAGCAAGGCAAGGGTCCCCCCCACCTTCTTTTCGTCCTCACTTAATTCTCTCTCTCCCCTTGACACTTGTTGCATTGTGATTGATTTGATTATTAATTTAATTTGGAATTAAATTAATTATCAAAATTACTCATTCTCCCACATTGGTTGGGGAATGAAAATCAAGGGTTCATTTCCCTATAAATACCAAGGCATGGGTATTAAGGAAAGAACACACTTGATTTGAAAAGTAAAGGAAACTCCATTGTTGAGCATACCTTGAAATTCGTAAAACTCTAGTTTATTTTGTCCGGGCCTCGACTAAGCTTCGAGGCTTAGGACAATCGGGTTTGGTTCGAGGGTACGATCCCGTCGGAGACCTCGCACTATCGGGGTTCAAGTAAGAGCTCATAGTTGAGAGAAGCACGCGTCAAAGGTATAATCTTTTATCCTTTCTTTTGCTTTAAATTATGTTTTGCTTGTTAATTGCATTTATTATGGGGGCGGATCTTTGCGGGTTTCATCCGCATAGTGTGGGTCACTACGAAACCCTACAATGGTATCAGAGCCATGCTCCTTTTAATTTTTGCAATTAGTTATTAATTAAGGTGTTTTAAAGTAAGATTGAAATTCTGGTTTTGCTTTTCTAATTAGATTAGAAGCTCGTTTTAATTAATTTTAAAACTCGTATTTTTTCTCGATTTGACCGTCGAATCCAGATTTTTGCTCAAAAATAGTGTTTTTTGGGTGGAATCGACGTTCTGAAATAGATTCAACCCTCTTCGAGAACTGTTCAGAAGCCAAATTCGAACAAGAAACCCAAGTTTTTGTGTTTTTTTTTCGTTTTTCAACGAAATTTTTTAATCTTTTTAAGCCTTGAGTAATGCAAGCATTACAAGGTTAGATTAAATGCATTATTGCATCCCTAATTTACTGCTATTTTAATTATCCTTAAGCATAATTATGGAGTTTTAATTAGTGCTTGAGTTGATATGCTATTTGTCACACAAACTTAATTTTTCACAATTATGCAAATAAATTGCATTAATGTGTGAATGTTTGAGGTGAATGTGTAATTTTAAGTTCCCAAGTGTGTTAAAGATCTAATCTTTAAAAGTTTAAATGATTGGAACTCTAACCCTAAATTCCATATTGAACAAAGTTTGGATTTTTCATTTTGGTTGATTAAAATCCATGAAGTTCAAATACTTGTGAGTAAAATTTTGATTAATCTTCATATTGGAAGATGTAATCTTGGTATTTTACACAAGTATGAAAGTTGGAAAATTTTTATCATTAGATGGTTAATTTATTTTTCCAACTCCCATTTGTCAAATCCGTTATTAATTTTCATATTGGCTAAATTAATTATGGACATAGCTCATTCAATTTTAAGCATAAAGAAAGACCTAAAAAATTGTTTCAAAATAATTTTTTGAATGATTTAGGTTTATGCACCATTAAAATTGAATTTAATTAAGTTAGAATTATTTTATTTTAATTTATTCTCAAATTGATTCTAAGATAAAATTTAGAATTAATTTATGCCACACATAAATCGGGATCAAAATCCCGAGTAAAATGCCGTAAATTGATGCAAAACCGCAAGCGTCACCAAGGCTACCCAGGCTGCCTAGCAGCCCAGATGTAGGCTGCCTATGGTGCGCGCATGGGCTGAGCATAAATGGTGCGTGGCTGTGTGGCGAGGGGTGCTAAGGCGCTGGGCTTGGGCAGTGGTATTGGCTGCTGGTTGGTTGGGATGCTGCTAGGCAGCGTGGTAGCAAGCACCAGCCAGCCCCCCACTTGCTAGCAGGCGCCAGCATGGAGCTAGTATGCGTAGCATGCGCAGCAAGCAGCTGGTGTTGGCCAGCATAGTGTGTTGTTCTGTGCGCAGCATGCTAGCACCAAGCGCCAGCACAAGCCTTGATGCTGCTAGTGCGTGTATGGTGTAGGCTGCTAGTGCGCTTGTGCTGCTGCTGGGCGGCGAGGTAGCAAGCCCCAGCCAGCTAGCCCACTGCTGCCTAGCAGCCATGGTGCGCAATGCACCAAGCCTAATTGTGGCTACGTTGCTTAATTTTTGAGCTATGTAATTTTGTAAAAATTTTGCCGTCTTAAATAATTTATGTAATTATTTTAGCGAGGTTAGACCTCGATTTTTCCGGCTTTTGCAAAAATTTTTGATTTTGACAAATTATGGGTTAAGCCAACTTAATTAATCGGATTGATTAAGTATGGATGCGGAATTAGGTGGTAGCTTAGTTAATTACGTGAGCTTTTTGCTTTTAGAAATAATGGATTAAACAACTTTGACTAGTTTTAATTAGGCGCGTTAATTGGATTAACCACCTAAGTTAGTTACTAGTTTTGCGTGTTTAATTATGTATTTCATAATATGCATGGGCCATTCACAAATAGTGAATGGGTGAATGAAAGATTTTTTTTCAAAACAGGTTATTGAAAAAAAGGCAACTAGTAGGGCCCGACTAGGATAGAAAATACGGACTGCATTCCGTTATGTATTTTTGTAAATCTAAATACGGTCTGCGAACCGTTGAGTATTTTTGTACTTTAGATTAATCCTAGTCGTAGTAGCTAGTTATATTATTTTGGCAAAGATGTCTGAAGACGGCGTTTCGATGAAGACGAGCCAAAATGAAGACCCTTGAAGATTTGAAGATTTCAAGGGGTCATGCTAGTTGCCAAGTGCATCAATTTATGCTTTATATATATTATTATAATATATGAATGTTAGATGCATGTCTAGGATTTCATATGTTGCGACGATTAGTTAAGTTCACTTAAATCAACCAACATAGAAACCCTAGGTCCCTTAATAATATTGAGTTAAAATTTGCCGTTCCAAGAACAACACTTACCGAACTAATGCGCATATGTGATGGGCTACGCCAAAGCGAGGCATCACTACTTCTCTAGGAACGTAAGGTATACTAGGTATACAAGTTGTCTTGGTTAAGCTCAACGATATCAATAAGGAGTCCTTAGATGTCGTGGCAAAAGAGATAAAATTTCAAGAATGCATTAGATGCGACATTATCAAACCGAGAGTAGCTTAGAGCTATTAGGAATTGGGTTGCTTACCTTAAGATATTTAATTTTAAGACAAGCCAAAACATGCTTAACCATTTCTTGATCATTAGGATCTCGAAATAATTTAATTCTCACCCAAAAGGGACAAATTTTATTAATGCGTGGATAAAATGCTCAATAAGATTGAAAATATGCATGAGCGTTTTTTAAATTTCAAACTTATTGGTTTATGAATGGTTTTTCATTTCAAATTCTTTCCATTGTAGAACAATGTCTACAAGTAACTCAAACAACAACCATGTGTGCCCGGAACTCCCCGAAAAGTTGGCATTTTGCCTTAACTTGGTCAACTTTAAGGAGTGGGAGGAGGAACTCAGGAAAGTTCTCCGGGATTGTTCCTTAGAGTATACTCTTGATACTCCCATTCCAAGCTTCTTCTCCAAGGGGATCATGACCGATGAGGCTCATGGAGAATGGTCTTCCAATTGCAAGAAAGTCTCACGACTCATGGCAAATTCCATCCCAGAAGATTGGAAGGAAAGTCTTTCCTCCTACCTTCTGGACATGTTCCTCAAAGCACTTGAGGACGTTGTCAATGTAAGAGTCACCAAGAGTGACAATGGCAACTATGATGGACTCGTGTTTGATTTGACTAGGTCACTCTCAAACATGAAGATAAAGCCACCAAATGTGGGTTGTCTTGCTAAGGAAAGGCGTCGGCTTAGGAAAAGGTCTACAATGCCAAATTGAGACCCGGCATGCCCCTCCGACCTTATGTGCTTGGAATGACTAGGCTCTTCAAACACATGCAGCTTCTCGGAATATCACTGGAGGATGAGATGGCGGGGCATATCTTACTTGCTTCATTCCACTCGGGCTATGATGCACTTAGAGTGCATATAGCTGCGAGAAAAGAGACACGCTCCTTAATGGAGGTGGTGCAACTAATCAGGCAAGCCACCGCATGTGGAGTGACCGAGAGGCCCTTTAGAGCAAGGAAAAGGGAGTTCAAGAAGGTTAAGGCAAAAATGTGTTGCTTCTATTGTGGTGGGCAAGGCCACTACAAGAGAGAATGCAAGCTCTTTCGGGAAGAGGAGGAGAGAAATGGAGCATCTGCCTCAGGTATCTTCCTTAAACACTTGTGAATTAAGCTTATCATAGGTATTAGATACCAAGTATGACTCACTTTATGTTGCCTTTTCAGGGACCAAGTGAGAAGCTTATCAAGTGTTGGTGCAAGGACAAGTAGACGACGAAGATGGTTTTTCGGTCGTGGTTGCATGCACTATTTTGTCTATGACATGTAATTAAACTAATTTTAGTTTTTCATCATGCTTTTGAACATACTATGATCTATGGTGTTGGACACCTAGTTACTTTAAATGTAAGACTTTGACAATAGTTGTTTCAAAATTGTCTTGCAAATATATGTTTAATGGAAATTACATGTTTTACATATGATTAGATAAAAGTTGATAACGCTAACTAAGACATCTAAGAATTCGCTTTCACCGACGATTTTAGTAGATATGGTTATGTCTACTTAATGTTGAATAAATCTGAATCTTTTGACAAATTCAAAGAATTTCAGAAAGAAGTTATGAATCAACTTGGCAAGAAAATTAAAGCACTTCGATCAGATCGAGGTGGCGAATATTTGAGCCATGAATTCGACGATCACTTGAAAGAAAATGGTATTCTTTCAGAGTTGACACCTCCTAGAACTCCTCAATGGAATGGAGTATCCGAACGGAGGAATTGAACCTTGTTAGACATGTTTCGATCAATGATGGGTCTTAATGAACTTCCTATCTCTTTCTAGGGACATGCGCTACAAACCGCGACACTAACACTGAACCGAGCTCCGTCAAAAGCTGTTGAAAAGACTCCATATGAATTATGGACTAATAAACCTCTTAGGTTGTCTTTTCTTAAGATTTGGGGATGCGAAGCATATTTCAAATGATTAATCTCCGACAAATTTCACCCCAAATCGGATAAGTGTTTCTTTGTGGGATATCCAAAAGAAACCAAAGGGTATTACTTCTACAATAATTTCGAGAAAAAAGTGTTTGTTGCTCGTGATGATGTCTTTTTGGAGAAGGAACACCTTTCCAAAATGACAAGTGGGAGGAAAATCGAACTCGACGAAGTTTGAGAGGACAAGCAACAATGTCAACATGATAAAACTGATAATCTAAGTGCTTTGGAAGTAGCAGAGAAGATTGGTTAGAATCAAACAGACAATGTAAATGCTCAACCTATTACCTTACGTAGATCGCAACGGACAAGATCTCAACCAGACAGATACCTCGGTATTATCTTAACTGATGATCAGGACATCCTAGTCATGGATGGCGATGAGCCAGCGACTTACAAACAAGCTATGATTAGCCCCGACTCTGCTAAATGGCAAGAAGCCATGAGATCAGAGAAGGACTCCATGTCTGAAAATCAAGTCTGGGACTTGGTGAATTTGCCCGAGCGATACACACCCATTGGTTGCAAATAGATCTTCAAATTGAAGGCAAACAAGGATGGAAATGTATCGATATACAAGGCTAGGCTGGTGGCAAAAGGCTATAGACAAATCCACGGGATTGACTATGATGAAATCTTTTCACCAGTTGCAATGCTAAAGTCTGTCTGGATTATCCCAGCGATTGCTGCATATTACGATTATGAAATATGGGTGATGGATGTCAAAAGCGCCTTCCTAAATGGGATTTTGGAAGAAACTGTGTACATGACACAGCCAGAAGGTTTTTTTTATCCGAGCAACGCTGGAAAGGTTTGCAAGCTTAAGAAGTCCACTTATGGACTAAAGCAAGCCAGCAGGAGTTGGAATCTGCGATTTGATGAAGCCATCAGCAAGTTTGGTTTTATCAAGAATCCAAATGAATCTTCTGTATACAAGAAGGTCAGTGGGAGTGACATCGCATTCCTAGTCCTATATGTCGATGACATACTGCTCATTGGAAACAACACAAAATTACTGGAGTCCTTAAAGGGCTGGTTGGGAAAGTGTTTTTCCATGAAGGACTTAGGAGAGGCACAATACATATTGGGCATCAAGATCTACAGGGATAGATCTAAGAGGATGATTGGATTGAGCTAGAGTACTTACATTGATAAGGTACTGGCACGATTCCACATGGAGAATGCCAAAAGAGGGCATCTACCCATGTCCCATGGCGTAACTCTCAATAAGAAACAGTGTCCACAGACACCTGTTGAGCGAGAGAGAATGGATCAGATTCCATATGCTTCGCTAATTGGGTCGATCATGTATGCCATGATATGTACCAGGGCAGATGTATCATATGCCTTGAGTGCTACGAGCCGATACCAATCAAACCCGGGAGAGGCGCATTGGAGTGCAACCAAGAATATCCTGAAGTACCTGAAAGGAACAAGGATAAATTCCTTGTTTATGGTGGCCATAAAGACCTGGTTGTTGAAGGTTACACCGACGCTAGCTTCCAAACTGACAGAGACGACTTCAAGTCACAGTCAGGATACATATTTCTCTGAATGGAGGAGCGTTTAGTTGGAAGAGTGCCAAGCAGAGCACCACTGCAGATTCTACAACTGAAGTCGAATACTTGGCTGCTTCAGAAGCCGCTAATTAGGCTGTTTAGATTCGCAAGTTCATCAGTGAACTTGGTGTTGTGGCCTCCATCAAGGGTCCGATAGATCTATACTGTGACAACAATGGAGCTATCGCTCAGGCTAGAGAGCCAAGAGAGCACCAGAAGGTCAAACATGTTCAAAGGCGATTTCACATGATAAGGGAATGGAAATCCAAAGGTGAAATCAGAATTTGCAAGATCGGCACGGATGATAATGTGGCCGATCCTTTGACTAAACCTCTGCCTCAAGTGAAACACAACAAGCACGTTGAGGCAATGGGAATCAAGCACGTTGGAGACTGGCTTTGAAATTCCCTATACATGTGTTTTAATTAAACTAGATGTTTTAATGTAAGACACTGTATTGAAACCATTCATTTATGGATTAATTAATTTTTATGCAAAATTATCATTCACTCCATTGCTATTTAATTGTGGTTTAGAATAAAGTAATGAGTCCATTCGATTTATGAAAATATTCAAAACAGGGTATCAAGACCATGTCTTGGATAAAGAAACACCAGTTAAGTGAACATTGAATATTTAAATCGAAAATTATCCCTAATCGAGGTTAACTAAATGATGGACGATTGATGACCACCAGAGATTATTGTGTAGTATGATTTACAGCACCGTTTCTTGTGATGCAAGGACATGGTCATAGATCATTTGCACAGGTGCCAGTTCGGAACTGCACTAGATCGACCTATGAGAGTACTTTAAGAGATTTAAAACGTCATAAGTACATTTCTCATTATAGCTATCGAAACGTTTTTCCTCGACCATGAGTATTGTGAAGTTTTCTTGTTTGAGTACTAGTCTCTTTGATGTTGCCTAACGTCTGCCATAACCGGGGATCATAACGAGAACACTCAGGAGATTAGGTCCTCTTAGTAAGAGAAACTTACAATGAAAGACTGGGAATGTCCCCCTATTAACAATAGGGAACGTGTCTTTGTTGTTTACAAGGCCGCTCGAAGAGCGAGACTGTGAAAATGCATGGCCGTGCTCAGATGGATTTTAGAAATCATCTGCTTATTGACAGTCAAACTCGAAGAACGAGAAACACTTCTGAACGTAATAAGGATGACGATGAATCTTACCTTATAGTTCATGAAGAGACATTAAGCGACATAGGAAATGGGCTATACACTGTATGCACACTTGTCCGGAAGGACAAGTGGAGATTAAGAGGAATGGTGTCCTTCCAACAAGTGTATTATTCTGATAGAGGGTTCAGAATTATTACAGAGCTAATTCTTCAATAAGGTCAAGTGATCGGAATGCATAGGTGGAGGCCGCTTCCGATCGTAATATTAAGGTATAATTAATATTACAGCTTAATCTTAACTGAACCTTTCGTGTTGAACCCTATTGAACAACCGATCCGAGACGACGAATTAATCCAAAAGATTTAATGAAAAGTCGGAGTTTTACGAACACATACGTTGAATATCGAGTCTGGGGCGTCGAGATCGAGCGTCGCAAAATCACAAGCAACAAGTACGAGCATAGTCGTAGCATCACATTGGCTTAGCCATGTGAAGTGCTAGGCTAGGCTAGCTCATCGCAAGCCTAGGCGCACCATGGTGTGCTGGGTGAGGCATGAGTGCTAGGCACACGAGGCCACCGCACAAGCACATCACCATCGCAGTGCTAGGCACTGGTGCGTGTGCATGTGCCTAGGGCTGTCGCACCAACCGCAACACAAGCATGGCACTATCGCATGGCTAGGCATGTGTGTATGCGCATGCGTGCAAGCCATCGCAGCATCACAACACCAAGCTTCGCATGCTTGTGTTTCGCCAGCCACACGCACAAGCATGCGTGGCTCGCTAGCAGCACGCATGCTGGATATGCGAGCATGTGCGAGAAGGGGTAGGCAGCAGCACCACGCACTAGCTAGCATACCTGTGCGCGTGTGTGTGCGATCACCAAGTAGCAGCGCCCAGCGCCCAGCACAAGGCGTGCCTCGCTAGCAGCACGCAAGTGCTGGGGCAGCAGGGTGATGCGTGCTGTGCGTGCCAGCTGGGAATGCTAGGGTGGCTGTGCTAGCTGGCTAGCAAAGCAAGCAGCCAGCTCACCCAAATTCCTTATGCCGGTTTTGTGAGGGGTGGGGACCAAGGCTTGGGCAAAGCCTTGGGGAGCAAGGCAATGGTCCCCCCCACCTTCTTTTCGTCCTCACTTAATTCTCTCTCTCCCCTTGACACTTGTTGCATTGTGATTGATTTGATTATTAATTTAATTTGGAATTAAATTAATTATCAAAATTACTCATTCTCCCACATTGGTTGGGGAATGAAAATCAAGAGTTCATTTCCCTATAAATACCAAGGCATGGGTATTAAGGAAAGAACACACTTGATTTGAAAAGTAAAGGAAACTCCATTGTTGAGCATACCTTGAAATTCGTAAAACTCTAGTTTATTTTGTCCGGGCCTCGACTAAGCTTCGAGGCTTAGGACAATCGGGTTGGGTTCGAGGGTACGATCCGGTCGGAGACCTCGCACTATCGGGGTTCAAGTAAGAGCTCATAGTTGAGAGAAGTACGCGTCAAAGGTATAATCTTTTATCCTTTCTTATGCTTTAAATTATGTTTTGCTTGTTAATTGCATTTATTATGGGGGCGGGTCTTAGCGGGTTTCATTCCGCGTAGTGTGGGTCACTACGAAACCATACACATAGTATGTTCAAAAGCATGATGAAAACTAAGATTAGTTTAATTACATGTTATAGACAAAATAGTGCATGCAAGCACGACCGAAAAACCATCTTCGTCGTCTACTTGTCCTTGCACCAACACTTGATAAGCTTCTCACTTGGTCCCTAAAAAGGCAACTTAAAGTGAGTCATACTTGGTATCTAATACCTATGATAAGCTTAATTCACAAGTGTTTAAGGAAGATACCTGAGGAAGATGCTCCATTTCTCTCCTCCTCTTCCCGAAAGAGCTTGCATTCTCTCTTGTAGTGGCCTAACCCACCACAATAGAAGAAATGCATTTTTTCCTTGACCTTCTTGAACTCCCTTCTCCTTGTTCTCAAGAGCCTCTCGGTAACCCCATAGGCGGTGGCTCGGCTGAGTAGTTGCGCCACCTCCATTAAGGAGCGTGTCTCCTTTCCTGCAGCTATATGCACTCTAAGTGCATCATAGCCCGAGTGGAGCGAAGAAAGCAAGATATGCCTTGCCATCTCATCCTCCAATGAGATTTCGAGAAGCTGCATATGTTTGAAGAGCCTAGTCATTCCAAGCACATGAGGTCGAAGGGGCATGCCGGGTCTCAATTTGGCATTGTAGACCTTTGTCCAAAGCCGACACTTTTCCTTAGCAAGACAACGCACATTTGGTGGATTTATCTTCATGTTTGAGAGTGAACAAGTCAAATAAAACACGAGTCCATCATAGTTGCCATTGTCACTCTTGGTGACTCTTACATTGACAACGTCCTCAAGTGCTTTGAGGAACATGTCCGGAAGGTTGGAGGAAAGACTTTCCTTCCAATCTTTCGGGATGGAATTTGC
Organism: Chenopodium quinoa; assembly: GCF_001683475.1. Classification (NCBI taxonomy): domain Eukaryota; kingdom Viridiplantae; phylum Streptophyta; class Magnoliopsida; order Caryophyllales; family Amaranthaceae; genus Chenopodium; species Chenopodium quinoa. The sequence goes on from NW_018744780.1 coordinate 828,694, forward strand.
CATGAGTCATGAGACTTTCTTGCAATTGGAAGACCATTCTTCATGAGCCTCATCGGTCATGATCCCCTTAGAGAAGAATCTTGGAATGAGAGTATCAAAAGTATACTCTAAGGAACAATTCCGGAGAATTTTCCTGAGTTCCTCCTCCCACTCCTTAAAGTTGACCAAGTTGAGGCAAAATGCCAACTTTTCGGGGAGTTCCGGGCACCCATGATTGTTGTTTGAGTTACTTGCAGACATTGTTCTACAATTGAAAGAATTTGAAATCAAAAACCATTCATAAACCAATAATTTGAAATTTAAAAGCGTTTATGAAAATTTTCAATCTTATTGAGCGTTTTATCCACGCATTATTAAATTGTCCCTTTTAGGCGAGAATAAAATGATTCCGAGATCCTAAAGATCAAGAAATGGTTAAGCATGCTTTGGCTTGTCTTAATCATTAAATATCTTAAGGTAAGCAATCCAATTGCTAATAGCTCTAAGCTACACTCGGTTTGATAAAACGTCGCATCTAATGCATTCTTGACATTTTATCTCTTTTGCCACGACATCTAATGACTCCTTACTGATATCGTTGAGCTTAACCAAGAAAACTTGTATACCTAGTATACCTTACGTTCCTAGGGAAGTAGTGATGCCTCGCTTTGGCGTAGCCCGTCACATACGCGCATTAGTTCGGTAAGTGTTGTTCATGGAACGACAAATTTTAGCTCAATATTTTAAGGGACCTAGGGTTTCTATGTTGGTTGATTTAAGTGAACTTAACTAATCGTCGCAACATATGAAATCCAAGACATGCATCTAACATTCATATATAACAATAATATATCTAAAGCATAAATTTGATGCATTTGGCAACTAGCATGACCCCTTGAAATCTTCAAATCTTTAAGGGTTTTCATCTTGGCTCGTCTTCATTGAAACGCCGTCTTGAGACCCCTTTGCCAAATTAAAATAACTAGCTACTACGACTAAGATTAATCTAAAGTACAAAAATACTTAACGGTTTGCAGATCGTATTTAGATTTACAAAAATACATAACGGAACGCAGTCTGTATTTTCTATCCTAGTCGGGTCCCACTAGTTGCCATTTTTTTCAAAACCTGTTTTGAAACAATCTTTCATTCACCCATTCACTATTTGTGAATGGCCCATGCACATTACGAGATACATAATTAAACACGCAAAACTAGTAACTAACTTAGGTGGTTAATCCGATTAACGCGCCAAATTAAAACTAGTCAAAATTGTTTAATCCATTATTTCTAAGGTGCAAATTGCTCACGTAATTAACTAAGCTCCCACTAAATTCCGCATCCATACTTAATCAATCCGATTAATTAAGTCGGTTTAATCCATACTTTGTCAAAATTTTGCAAAAGCCGAAAAATCGAGGTTTAACCTCGTTAAAATGATTACATAAAAATTTTAAAACCGACAAAATATTCGCAAAATACATAGCTCGAAATTAAGCAAAATAGCCCACACAACGTCTAGTGGGTTGCGCACCATTGTTGCTAGGCAGCCCATGGCCTGTGCGTGTGGTGCTGGCTACTAGCAAGCACGCCAAGCACAGCCTGCTATGCTAGCTAGCACCAGCAGCACGCTACGCATGCTACACATGCTAGCTTCTTGCTAGCGCTGGCAGCAGTGGGCTGGCTAGCTAGGGCTTGCTGCCTCGCTGCCCAGCAGCAGCACAAGCACGCTAGCAGCCTAAGGCCCACGCACCTAGCACAGGCATCACGCAACAGCCTCCTCACCACATAGCAACGCACAGCTGCACGCTTCGAGGCTTAGCCCCTTTGCGCACCATAAGCAGCCTACATGCGGGCTGTTGGGCAGTCCGGCAGGCCTTAGTGACGCTTGGTGTTTTGCCTTGATTTGCGTGCATTTCTCTCGGGATTTTAATCCCGATTTACGTGCGACGTAAAATTTATCTAAATTTATTTTAGAATTAATTTAGGGCAAAAATAAAAATAAAATAAGTCCAACTTAATTAAATTCAATTTTAATGTTGCACAAGCCTAAATCATCCAAAATTTCTTTTGAAATAATTTAGGTCTTCCTTTATGCTTAAAATTGAAAAGAGCTACGTCCACAATTAATTTAACCAATATGCAAATTAATAATGGATTTGACAAATGGGAGTTTTGAAAAATAAATTAATCATCCAATGATAAAATTTTCCAACTTTAATACTTGTGTATAATAACAAGATTACATCTTCCAATATGAAGATTAATCAATTTTTACTCACAAGCAAAAGAACTTCAAGGATTTTAATCAACCAAAAATGAAAAAAATCCAAACTTAGCTCAATCATGGAATTTAGGGTTAAAGTTCCAATCATTTAAACATTTAAAGATTAGATCTTAAACATACTTCAGAACTTAAAATTACACATTCACATCAAACATTCACACATTAATGCAATTTATTTGCATAATTGTGAAAAAACAAGTTTGTGTGAAAAAGAGCATATCAACTCAAGCACTAATTACAACTCCATAATTATGCGGAAGGATATTTAAAAAAGAAGTAGATTAGGGATGCAATAATGCATTTAATCTATCCTTGAAATGCTTGCATTAATCAAGGCTTGAAAGATTTAAAACTTTCGTTGAAAACGAAAAAATCCAAAAAAAATGGGTTTCTGGTTCGAATTTGGCTTTTGGACAGTCCTTGAATCTGATACAGAATGTCGATTCCACCCAAAAAACACTATTTTTGAGCAAAAATCTGGGTTCAACAGCCAAAACGAGAAAAATACGAGTTTTAAAATTAATTAAAACAAGCTTCTAATCCAATTAGAAAAGAAAAACCAGAAATTAAATCCACTTTAAGACACCTTAATTAATAAATAATTGCAATAGTTAAAAGGAGCATGGCTCCGATACTGCTGTTGGGTTTCGTAGTGACCCTCACTATGCGGAATGATACCCCCCAAGACCTGCCCCCATAATTAATGCAACTAATACAAGCAAAACATAATTAAAACTCAATTAAGAGAAAGGATAAGAAATATACCCTCGACGCATGCTTCTCTCTTTCAACGAGCTCTTACTTTAACCTCGATAATGCGAGGCCTCCAACGGGATGGTACCCTCGAACCCGACCCGATCGTCCTAAGCCTCGAAGGTTAGTTGAGGCCCGGACAAAATATATACTTGGAGTTTTACGAATTTCAAGGTGTACTCAACAATGGAGTTTCCTTTACTATTCCACTCAAGTGTGTTCATTCCCAAATGCCAAAACTTGGTATTTATAGGGAAATGAACCCTTGGATTTCATTCCCCAACCAATGTAGGAGAATGAGTAAAATTCATAATTAATTTAATTCTAAAGTAAATAATTAATCAACGCAATCACAATGCAACAAGTGTCAAGGGGAGAGAGAGAGTTAGGTGAGGACCAAAAGCAAGGGGGGGGGGACCATTGCCTTGCTCCCCAAGCCTTTGTCCAAAGGATTGGTCCCCACTCTCTCAAACCGGCTCCAAGCACTGCCAGGCTGTGCGCAGCTAGCATGGCCAGCACGCACCAACCAGCACAGCTAGCGCATGTGTGCTACTAGCGAGCCACGCATGTTGCTGGCTGCTGGGCGCTGCTAGTGCTGCTGCTGCCTAGCCAACGCACATGCACACGCACTGGCCCAGGCAACCGCATACGTATATGCATGCTTGGCTGCTAGGCGCTGCTGCCTGGCCATAGCACACACACACGCACAGCCTTGCTGCCTGGTGCATAGTGCTGCTGGGCTGCTGAGCGTGGACTAGCATTGTGCTTCCGCCTAGGCCACACACATGCGCATTGCGGAGCACAACGTGCTGCTTGGTGCTGCCATGGGAAGGCAAGCACGCAAGCTAGCACGTATGCTGCTGCAATACAAGGCATGCACGCATGCCAGTACTCGGTGCTAGCGATGGTGCTGCCATGCTAGGCGCGCACGCATGCTAGAACCTAGTGCTAGCGAAAGTGCGCCTAGCACACCTAGTGTGTCTAGGCTTGTGCCTAGCCATTCTAGGTGCATGCTAGCTCGAGCTAAGCTAGCATCCACATGGCTAGTCCAATGTGGTGCTACGGTTATGCTCGTACTTGTTGCTTGTGATTTTGCGACGCTCGGCCTCGACGCCTTAGGCTCGATATCCGACGTCTGTGTTCATAAAACTCTGACGACTCATTAAATCCTTTGGATTAATTCGTCATCTCGAATCGATTGTTTGATTGGGTTCGACCTGAAGGGTTCAATTAATATTAAGCTGTAATATTAATTATACCTTAATATTACTGATCGGAAGCGGCCTCCACCTAGGCATTCCGATCACTTGACCTTACGGAAGAATTAGCTCTGTAATAATTCTGAACCCTCTATCAAAATAATACACTTGTTGAAAGGAGACCGTTCCTTTCAGTAGGGTATAGGCATCAACCCAGTATTAAATCCTACGCATCGCATGACGATAGCCCAGCACCTCGCATAGCAGGGCATAGGCATCAACCCAGCATGCCTGGCTTGCTAGCAGCACGCATGCTTGGGCGTGTTGGCTGGTCAGCTTAGCTTTGTTGCTAGGCGCTAGCTAGCAGCCTTGGCATCCTAGGCAAACTGCCAACCAGCCATGTGGCATGGTCAGCCGGTTAAGGAGGGGACCAAATGAGGTGGTGCTTGGCTTGGAGAGCAAGGTGAGTTGGTCCCCTCCTTGTTGGTCCTCACCTACTTTCTCTTTCTCCTTGTGCCACTTGTAGCTTGTTGGTTGAATTGCAATTTTATTTTGTTTTGATTAAAATAAAATAGTGGAAATTGCTAATCTCCCACATTGATGAAAGAATGGAGACCAAATCTCCGTTCCCTATAATTCCCCATGTTTTGGGTTTTGTAAGAACACTTGAGTGGAACTAAAAAGGCGTCTGCTTAGAAAAGTGAGAAAACCTTAAGTTCGTAATACTCTAGTTTTTATTGGTTAAGTCCTGACTAACCTTTGGGACTAAGACCGTTCGGGTCGGGTCGAGGGTGCGAGCCGTAGGAGGCCGTCACACTTGCGAGGCTTGGGCTTTGAAGTAAGAGCTCGTGAATCGAGCGAAGCACGCGTCAAGGGTAAGAATGTCTTTTCTCTTTCTCTCTTTTATGTTGTTAATTATGTGATTAAATATTTAGTTTCTTTAATTAGTGAGTGGGTCTTGGGCGGGCATCTCTTGCGGGTAGCGTTAGACGCTACGAAACCCAACGAAACACTTAACCCAATTCTAACTACACTAACTCTACTCCTTTCATGGCTTGTCATTACCTCATGAGGCCCATTAATAGACTTCATTCTTGTTCAATCCAATACCCTTGTGTGTGACCTCATAGGATCCATTCTATTGGGCTTTGGACTATTTGACTAGCCCAAAGATCATTTATCATATCTAGCAATAGACAATGACGACCTAAAAGAATGAACTAAATATCTCCATAATAGTGATCCTTGATATATTTAGTAATTGCATTTGATGAAGATATAAATCCTTCAAACCCTACGGGTTACACCCAATCGTGTAACCGAACAAAGGCGACGAATTAATCCGAAGGATTAAATAAGTCGATAGAGATTTTACGAACTCAGACATCAGTTCCGAGCTTAAAGCGTCGAAGCCGAGCGTCGAACGTCGATTCAATTCAACGAATCGAGAAGACAAGAAAATAAGTCAATTGACAAGTCATCGCGTAAAGACCTTGCCTCGCATTGACAAGCCAAGCAAGGAATAGGCGCATAAGGCTAGCAATGTTGCTAGGAAAGTGCTAGCCTCGGCCACAAGCCCAGCAACCACGCATGTTCGCTGGCTAGGCGAGCTAGCCGAGCAACCTAGCTAGCAGCACTAGCCTTGCAAAGCATGCCTGCTGGCCGAGCTAGTAGCGCTAGCGTCAGCTCGCAAGCATGCGAGCAAGAAAATGGTAGCAAAGATATCACCAGCCCGCAAGCACACGAGCAGGCCTTGCTAGCGTTCCACTAGCGCCCAGCAAGCTCGCGTGGGCTTGCGATATGCTGGCAGGCTCAGCCTAGGGAAAGGCCGCCAGCTGGGCGTGCCTTGGAGCCCAAGGCTTGGCCGGCCAACTTGCCTTACCTTTGGGTGATGTGACGGCTTGCTTGCTCTCCAAGGAGAGGGTTTGTGGTCCTTACCTTACCCCTCCCTTGGATTGATACTTGTCATTCGCTTATTGTTTATGCTAATTAATTTAATTAAGAATTAAATTAAATGATTATTTTTCTCATTTTACAAATTCTCCCACATGGAAAGACGATTGTAGTTTTTGGGAATGCTTTGCCTATAAATACCAAATCTAGGAGTTGGAAATTTACAGCTTGAGTTGAACTCAATAAGGCATCTCCTAAAATTGTGAGAAATCTTTTAAGTTCGTAAAACTCAAATTTTGGTTTAGCTTCGTCTAATCTATGAGGTAGGAACCTTGTTCGGGCGCGTGGGTGTGCAAAGCAGGAGGATTTGCATGTGTGTGTCTTGAGCTTTCAGGGGGTCAGGCTAGGGTTCGTGTAAAGCACGCTACGAGGGTAAGAATGTCTTTTCCCTACTTTCTCTCTCTCCCTCTTTATGTGTTTATCACTTTATTAATTGCATGTTTGTTTGTTTAGTTGTATTGATTATGCATGCAATACGGGCGGGTTTTGGTTCCGCACGGTGCTTACGCATCGTAAAACCCAATAGCGGTATCACGACCCTCTTGCATTTAATTTTTACAACTAGAAATTAATTAAGGTGATTTAAAATGGATTTAAATTTCTGGATTAGCAACCTAATTGGATTAGGACCTCGGTTTTAATTGGATTAAATTTGTTTTATTGTTATTTTATGACTACGAACCCATATTTAAACTTGAAAATAGTGAATTTTATCACTAGTAGAAAAACACAAATGCGCACCAAGGAATTCGCACTGGTTCTTAAAAATCGGTGGGAAAAAAACAAGGCGTGATTTAGTGTAAACCAAACCGGTGAGAATTTCTTGAAATGGCATCGGTTCAAACCGGTGCCAATTGTAATAAAAAAAAACCTAAAGTATTAAACCTTCATTCAGTATCATTTCTCTCTCTTGTTCTCGCTCCCCCTTTCCCTTTGTCTCTTTATCTCTACTCTTTGTTTCACCGCCACCCCTTCCATTGCCAGCCCACTCCATCCCATCCATCACCCCTTCCACCGCCAGCCCACTCTATCCCTCTATTTCTTTTCTCTCCACGGCGATAAGGCGATGATGTTGACGGTGGTCGCGATCCGTGGTTTTATTTTTGGAGTTTTCTTCTCGAATCCTCCTAATGGATAGAATTTGATGCTTCAGATCTTAGGATTCGTAAGAATTGGGTCCATGCCATCCAGGTTCTTCTTCAAAAGAAGTCGCATGTATGAAATTCTTTTTTAGGGTTTTGTAATTTGGGTTTTTTTTTAGATTTTAAATCAGGGTTGCTTTAAATTTGTGGATTTGTTTCTTTTTAGGGTTTAATTGAGGAAGTTTTTAGTTGGGATCTAATAATTGTTCTCGAGTTTTTCAATTTGTTGATTGTTTATGAGATTTTATTCTTTTTGCATATACTCATTCGTCTTCGGATTCATCTAGAGTTTGACACTTGTCTGCCCTCCTTGATGCCCCACCGTAGCCCGGGCTCCTCCTCATTTCATGTTGCTACTGCTGCCTTTGCTTTGTTATTGTTGCTGTTGAGTGTTGCTCGTAGTTCATTTATGAGGTTTACTCTCCCTTCCCTCTTACCTTTCTCTATTATCTATTAAAGTTAAATTGTAATCGGTTTTGTGAATTCTTTGTGTTAATTGTTTGAATGGTTATGACTTGTGAAGGTGTGTAATGATAACTAGCATTTATGCCACTATTTAGATCCTCTAATCGCGGTATTTTTCTACGTTTGTCCCTTGTTTGTACCCCTTTTGCTCCGTTTCTCCCTTTATTATGTTTTTGTGCTTTTCCTCGTGTTTTGTAGGCTTTTGGAGTTGATTTTAAGAGAATGAAGAGCTTGGATAATTGGAGTTCATTTGAAGAGCTACAAACGAAGTTAAGGAGCAAGCAAGCAAGGCCATGCGAACAGCGCGGGTCGCGCTTTCAGAATGGCGCGGGCGTGCCAAACATTGGGGTCGAAAATATTGGAGGCAGAATGTAGGCGCGATTTGGGCGCGGCTTAGACGCGGGCGCGCCTAAGATAGGCGCGGGCGCTCAAGGGCCTGAACTCCAAAACTGACCTTTGTTCACTCTTTTAACCATAACTTTTGATCTACAAATCGGATTGACGTGATTCAAGTTGCATTGGAAACTAGACTTGAAGAGCTTTCCAACGGTAGGTTGCACGTCAAAGCCTCCTAGAACAGAAGTTATAGCCGTTTGAAAAAGAATGTCACTGTTAGGCCAATCCCAGTGCACGGCCGCGCAGGCCTCTATCGCGGGCGCGCACGAGCAGCTACGGGTCTTTTAAATGCTTCTTTCTCTCCTATTTTTGGGGAAGTTTTGATGGTGGGTTTCTTTGGGGGTTTTCTCTCTCCTCTTTGAGGGGTTAAACCCTAACATCTCTCCATCAATCTTCACATAAATTAGGCTTAGATTTAGATTTAATCATTGTTTTTATACTTTGTAATGTAGATTAAGAGTAATTTAGGGTATTTTAGAGAGAGAAAGTGAAGAGCTTCAATGGTGGATTGAAGAAGATGAAGATGCAAAGTGACATTATTTTGGATTCCTTTTCAATACTTCAATGAGCATTCTAAACTCTATCTCATTTATTGTTCTTTCTTAATTTCTTGCTTGATTAGAGTAGTTGTTTAGTTTGATTGCTTCTCTTTGTTCTTCTTGCTGGGTTTTGTGTTAGTTGTTCATTATTAGTGAGTAATTCCCTGTACTAAGGGATTAGTGATAGCATGTGGTGAATCTTGAATGTATTAGGCTAGACAAATGTTGGTTATATGTGATTAAATATACTTTGTAACCATGTTTTACTAATTTCTCCATGTGAATGGCCAATCATGTGTTGTAATTGGGTGGATTGAACTAAGTTATGACGATAGTGTAACTTAGGGATATCCATTAGGTGATCGATTCTATGCAAAAACCTTAACTTTCACAGCTTATAATGATAGTATGAGCATGTGTTAAGTTGGGAAAGCCTTTGACCCCGATGGGTGGTTAGATGGTATTGTTGGTATTGCCTTATATGAGATATTTGGTTTGCATGTAAACTCATTTCCATTGCCTAACTTTATTGAAGATCATTGTCATGTTTTACCCTCTCCCTTGGTGTTAGTTTAACTTAATATTAATCTCATTTTTGTTTATTGTTCTATCCATCCTATCTCTTTGACCTAGCTTAATTGGTGGTGGTGTTGATAGTGTTTATGTCGTCTCCGTGGTTCGACCCTCTACTTACCACTAAACTTGTTTAGTGTAGGTGTAGGTTTATAAATATTGTTTGGTTGAGGGTAGTTAGTCCAACGACCTAATTATCCTTCACCAAAATGGCGCCGTTGCCGGGGACGGCTTCCATTATTGTTGTATTACCTTATTGAGTCTAGGTCTTTGCGAATATTTTCTTTTCTTTTTGTTTATTTTTTTTTTAAAAAAAAAGGAAAAAAAAGGGGAAATTCCAAAAATATTTGAGCTTTCTTATTTGGTTGCTATTTGTTTTGCCTCATTGAGTCATGGATCAATTTGTCCAAAATGAAATGTCATGTCCTTCTTTGCCTCAATTTGAATATAAGCCCTTTTGGGTATACTTTAATAGGTTTGAAGACTTCTCTAATTACCTTGGTTGTAATTTATGGGAGTCTTGTGAGATAATTTATTGGGGTTTGAATGAGTACACTAGGGGGGTGGTTGAAAACATATTTAATGGTGAATTTCGAGCCACATTTTCGGATGAGGCTTGGGATTTCTATTTGTGGTTTGCTCGGGATAGCAATGAGCAAGATAATTATGATAATTGTCGTGATTTTTCTAACTCTTGCATAAACTCTAATGATGATTCTTATGTTCCCCATGATGATCCCTTGATGCATGATTGCAACCCTTCCCTTTTGTATGCTAATTGTAATGAGATGCATCCCAATGTTGATAATGTTCATGATATTTTTCAATGTTCATCAATTATGTGCATGAATTCCAATGATGCTTTACACACCCCAAATTCTCAAATGCATAATTCTTCATCTTCCTTTCCTTTTTCATACACGATTCCTAATGAGTTCCCCTATGTGTCTAATGAGCCTTTTTGTGAGGGTAATTCAGTGGGGAGATCGAAGGAAGAAGAGTGTATGGAGATGCTTAAGGAGTTTATGAGAAAACAAGATGAAGAGAGGAATGAAAGGGAAGCTTGGATTAAAATGATGGAAAGTAAAATTTCCCAACTAGCCTCATCCCAAGAGGATGGCTTTCCTTCTTCTCCCTCCTCTCATTTGAGTGAGCCTAAGGGTAATCAAGAGAGTGAGATAACTCATTTGGAATTTGAGAATGTGATTGAGGATGATGATTTTGAAAGTGATGGAGGGAGTATGAATGGTGAGATTTTTCATGACTTCGTGAATACCAACCCCTCCACCCAATTTGAGCCTCAAAACTCTTCGCAACCCATTGACGATACAAAATTGATGTAATTAAACATTGATTTGAGGTTGCTTAGAGAAAAGTTTGGTTTAGGTGATGATGAGATACCGATGTTCATTCATGGTGACTTGGGGAATGTTAACAATGATGATCATGCTCTTGTTGTGAGTGAAATATCCCAATTGGTGATTGAGAATACATCGAAAATCTTTGAAGGTATTGAAGATGAGTTGGAAGAGAAAGCTTGTGATTCAATGCTAGGTGGTGTAATTGAGGTGGTGAGTGCGATCTAAATTCAAACCCCTTCAACTTACATCCCTTTTTCAAGGAAGTTTAGCAATATTTCTTCTTTTCCCATCTCACTACCATATTTTCTCAAAAATAAACCAATTGAGGAGCCCCTTGCCTCTCTATACCACCATGGCCTTACTTTTGATTTCAATGATGAGCTTTCACCTTCCAAAATGCAACTAAATGAGTTTGTTCCCTCTTTTTCTTTTTCTTATTTTAATTTTTCTTTTGATTTTTCTTTTGATTCTTTTTATTTTTCTTTTCCCCCTCCCCTCAAGCATAGAGTTTCTTTCAACTTTGTGCTTTCTTGTCATATGAGCATCACTTATGCTCTTTTTCATGAAATATTTTCCGATGCATATGACAAGCTTTTGCGTTCTTTGTCCGGTTATTTACTAATAAGGTCAATCTTAGACCTTAAACAAGACTTTCACAGGAAGTAACCCGTGTTTTTATTGCTTTTACTTTTCCTTATTTCTTTTAATTTTGTTTTCCTCTTGTTTCTCTTTGTATATAGTTACTTGATGTCTATACTTTTGCGCATGACCTTGGACCGAGAACCATAAGAAGTAGCAAACCAAGGAATATTTGTAAATGGAAGTTGAAGCATCAAAGAAGAGCAATTTAATGGAAATGAGGAAAATGACTTAATTTGCGGGTTTCTACACCCACCTAACATTTTGGTTCACTCTTTCCATCTCCTCTCTTTTGTTGCTTTACCCTTTTATTTTCATATGGTTTGAAAGACGAATGTTTGTGGTTTTGTTGTTTCCTTCTTCCCTTTCTTGGTCTCTTGATTGCTTGATTTACCCCCTCCATACATACCAAGGTTTATTTTTTACTTTGGTTATTCTATATTTGGATGGCCATGAGTGCCTTATTGACTTGACTTTTGGTATGCATGGCTTTGTCGTTGATCATGCTCTCTTCTAGCGCAATTTGTATATACATTCTCAAGTTGTTCTCGTTTTGTGAATATTTGTTTGTATAGCGTCTTTTCCTTTGAAAACAAGGCAAGTTTGCATATGTGTTTTGATCCGTTCTTGTTTTGGTCTTACTACTTTGAACTTGTGTCCTTGAATGTTTTCCTTCCTAATTGGTAATGGTATGCACGGTTTGAGAGTGTTTTGGGTTGAGTTAAACATATTTTAATGCTAAGGTAGCGGTTTTAAGAACTTTGGGATACTTGTAGCCTTAATCCATGGTTGTGGTAAGACGGTGTCGCTCTCCATGGTGGATATGAACCCCTTAGGTCGGTAATTGCTATACAAATCCCGTGTGAGGTTTATTTGTTCTAGCCTTCATCAACTTTGTTGAGTGGCATATTTGGATCCTTGGTTATGCATTTTTCAATCCAGAGTTTGACTTCTATCTACCCGAGATCATGACCGAACCCTTTAAGGGAGGACATAGGCATTTTTCATTTTCTTATCCTTCTTTTTGTTTTTTTACAAAATTGGTTTTCTTTTAAATTTGCCCCTCTTGCTAACCCTTTGAACCTATTTCCCTTTCTTGATTTTGAGCCACATTACAAACTGAATGACCTTTTGTTCCCCTAAACCTTTTGTTTATGTGAAGCATGTTGGTTTGAGAATTGTTTTGTGTTGATTTTGAACGCAAATGAGAAAGTTGTAGTTCTTTGGTCAAGCAAGTGAGTAAACTGTGTTTCTATTCAGTGAAATAAGAGAAAATGCTTATGAAAATCCGTCCTTACTCAAATAAGGTAAGGACCAAAAAAAAAAAAAAAAAAAAAACTTCATATCCCTCGTGTTTGAGCATTGAGGACAATGCTCCGTTCAAGTGTGGGGGAGTCCTGTTTCTTAGTCTTGTTAGTGTGTGTTTATTGAATAAGTGTGGGGGAATACCACCAAATTTTTAAATTTTTCAAAATTTTTCCCACCTTACACCCCAAGCATACCCTTACAACCAATAAAAGACCTTTAGACCCTATAGAGTTTAGTCTTTATCGATGGAGGAAGATAGTTGTCAAGCTGATAGAGAGAGAGTTCATAGCCAAGACGTCGGGATAACCTTCTCATCGTTTTCATTTCTTTATCTTTTTCCGGTTCCTTCGCGGAACCATGAGAAGCCCACCTAATGGTTGACTTGAAGCTAGTGGAGAGAACGCGGCTAGCTAGTTTGGGATGAAAGGTGAATTGTACAGCTCTTAGTTCTCTATGCTTATCTTAGTCTATGTTTCTTTCAAACCTAAACATCTTTGAACGGGCATACCCTTATTTGTTTAGAAAGTTGTGCATTCATTGGTGCTTGTTTCGTTCCAAAAAGTCCACCAAAAACGTCTTGTTTTGGTGTTTATTTTATTTGTCTATGCATTGCCTTGTTTGTGTTGCTTTATGTGCAGAGTTATGGGTTAAACTCTTTGGAAACCCTTATGAGAGCACACTCGTCCTCATAGGCGACTTTGAGGTTTAAATGGCTTGTTGTTTACGCTAAAAACAACCGTGATTCATACGAAAGTGAGTTAGTGTATATTCTTTTTCACCCCTCTCCTTTTAGTGTTATTAGATCCTTTTTCTTTCTTTTTGTTTCTGCTTTTGTTCTTGCTTGAGGACAAGCAAGAGGCAAGTGTGGGGGAATTTGATAAGTGGCATTTATGCCACTATTTAGATCCTCTAATCGCGGTATTTTTCTACGTTTGTCCCTTGTTTGTACCCCTTTTGCTCCGTTTCTCCCTTTATTATGTTTTTGTGCTTTTCCTCGTGTTTTGTAGGCTTTTGGAGTTGATTTTAAGAGAATGAAGAGCTTGGAGAATTGGAGTTCATTTGAAGAGCTACAAAGGAAGTTAAGGAGCAAGCAAGGAAGGCCATGCAGACAGCGCGGGTCGCGCTTTCAGAATGGCGCGGGCGCGCCAAACCCAGCGCGGGCGTGCCTAACATTGGGGTCAAAAATATTGGAGGCAGAACGTAGGCGCGATTTGGGCGTAGCTTAGGTGCGGGCGCGCCTAAGATAGGCGCGGGCGCTCAAGGGCCTGAACTCCAAAACTGACCTTTGTTCACTCTTTTAGCCATAACGTTTGATCTACAAATCGGATTGAAATGATTCAAGTTTCATTGGAAACTAGACTTGAAGGGCTTTCTAACGGTAGGTTGCACGCCCCCAGAAGCCTCATAAAACAGAAGTTATGGCCGTTTGAAAATGAATGTCACTGTCAGGCCGATCCCAGTACGCGGCCGCGCAGGCCTCTATCGCGGGCGCGCACGAGCAGCTACGGGTCTTTTAAATGCTTCTTTCTCTCCTATTTTTGGGGAAGTTTTGATGGTGGGTTTCTTTGGGGGTTTTATCTCTCCTCTTTGAGGGGTTAAACCCTAACATCTCTCCATCAATCTTCACATAAATTAGGCTTAGATTTAGATTTAATCTTTGTTTTTATACTTTATAATGTAGATTAAGAGTAATTTAGGGTATTTTAGAGAGAGAAAGTGAAGAGCTTCAATGGTGGATTGAAGAAGATGAAGATGCAAAGTGACATTGTTTTGGATTCCTTTTCAATACTTCAATGAGCATTCTAAACTCTATCTCATTTATTGTTCTTTCTTAATTTCTTGCTTGATTAGAGTAGTTGTTTAGTTTAATTGCTTCTCTTTGTTCTTCTTGCTGGGTTTTGTGTTAGTTGTTCATGATTAGTGAGTAATTCCCTTTACTAAGGGATTGGTGATAGCATGTGGTGAATCTTGAATGTATTAGGCTAGATAAATGTTGGTTATATGTGATTAAATATACCTTGTAACCATGTTTTATTAATTTCTCCATGTGAATGGCCAATCATGTGTTGTAATTGGGTGGATTGAACTAAGTTATGACGATAGTGTAACTTAGGGATATCCATTAGGTGATCGATTCTATGCAAAAACCTTAACTTTCACAGCTTATGACGATAGTATGAGCATGTGTTAAGTTGGGAAAGCCTTTGACCCCGATAGGTGGTTAGATGGTATTGTTGGTATTCCCTTATATGAGATATTTGGTTTGCATGTAAACTCATTTCCATTGCCGAACTTTATTGAAGATCATTGTCATGTTTGACCCTCTCCCTTGGTGTTAGTTTAACTTAATATTAATCTCATTTTTGTTTATTGTTCTATCCATCCTATCTCTTTGACCTAGCTTAATTGGTGGTGGTGTTGATAGTGTTTATGTCGTCTCCGTGGTTCGACCCTCTACTTACCACTAAACTTGTTTAGTGTAGGTGTAGGTCTATAAATATTGTTTGGTTGAGGGTAGTTAGTCCAACGACCTAATTATCCTTCACCATGTAACGGACATCGATAAATATAATTATTTAGAAAAAAGTATATAGAAAAATATTATTTTGGTCAATACTCATTATTTAGCATGATAAATATAATTGGACGATTTGAAGTTTTTAAAATGAATAAATTTGAGGTTAAGGTTGTTGGTTTTTTTTGAATTGCTAATAGTTAGATGGTAAAGTTTGGCTGTTTATGCTTGAAATTGATGAAAAGAACTTGAGACAATTGCAGTGATAAATTGGAATTCTTATGAGGTTAAAATTTTCTTTAAGTGGTAGTATTTGATGAAAATCATATTGCTTATCCCCTAAGCTACAAAGTATGGTGGAAATAACTATATATTTTTTTGAGAGTAAGAGTACCATTGTATTGTATGGAGTACATGATTAAATTATCCTTGTGAAATAAACTATGCACTGATCATCCTTGGTTGTCAGAGTTGCTATGGGAATTGTTTTTTCAAGCAGGCCCTATTGGTAATTTTTATACAAGTCTTTTTTGTTTTTTTTGGTTTTTTAGAGATCACTATATTTTAATCTTCACTGCAATGAATGTCTACGTGCCAAAAGATATCAAGGCTATGGGTTTGTAGAATCTAGAAGTGAAGAAGATGTTGATTATG
Source organism: Chenopodium quinoa (assembly GCF_001683475.1). Classification (NCBI taxonomy): domain Eukaryota; kingdom Viridiplantae; phylum Streptophyta; class Magnoliopsida; order Caryophyllales; family Amaranthaceae; genus Chenopodium; species Chenopodium quinoa. The sequence continues at coordinate 844,457 of NW_018744780.1, forward strand.
TATGCCCTTTTTTTTTCCTTAGTTGCTTTTCTTATCACCTCCTACGTGTTTGACAATGATTTAAGTTATGATTGTGATATGTTGTTGTTTCTATTGATGTTGGTGTGTCTGTGATATGTGCCTGAGTTTCTTGGATTATGTCCCTTTTTAATGTCCCTTTATTAATGTTATTTGGAATATGTCCCTTAATTATGTCCATTGTTTAATGTTGCTTGGAATATGTTCCTTGATTATGTCCCTTGATTAATGTTGCTTGTAATATACTCCTTGACTATGTCCCTTTTTAACTGACCCCAATATAATAAACCAATGGTTGTCCCTGTTTCATGTTGCTTGGAATATACTCCTTGACTATGTCCCTTTGTAACTAACCCCAATATAACAAACCAATGCTTGTCCATGTTTCACCCTAATGTCTATCCATATGTCTGTCCCTGTTTTACCCCATTGACTATCGATATGTCTATCCCTTTTGTCAATGATGAAACCTTTGTTTGAGAGAGCCCAACTTCTGGTGAAGTGATGAATAATATTTGCCATTAACCTCCTATGAACCATTTGTGTTATGAGATTATAGTCTTCAGGTAGAATTGGTAGTCATGGAAGATGGTGGGTTGTTAGTGATAGTTATCGGGGAATTGAGACTCTTGAATGGCCTCCCTTTTTTTTTCTCCTATCCATTTGTCTATGATGAAATTCCAATATATGAGATAGTACAGCCAAATGATAATCATCAACTATTTGCCAATTGATTCCAATCAATACATGTTATGTTTGATTTGTTGAGACTTTTGGGCAGATTTGTGAACTGATTTATGGGTTTATTATTAATGATGCATAGGGACATCTAAGACCTTTAAATGTGCACATTGTTCTCATACATAATTTCTTGCATTAGTTAGTAAATATCTGGGATGTGAGCTAGTCACCCTGAATAAGGTTTTATTAGGCTTATTTGATTTTTTAGGATATTTATGCAAGAGTGAATTATTGTTATTGCTTATGAGGATATGTAAATTGAGGATTGGAAAGTAATAATCTTGTTGTTTGTAACAGATTATCTCCTTGGGAAGTAATATGAAAAGGTACTCTTCTTGTTGTTTTAGCACTTAGTTTAAGAGATATGTCTGATATAGTTTAAGGGAAATATCTTATTGAATTTTCTGAGTGTTTAATTGCTATCAAGTGTTCAAATTTGAGTTTCTGGAATAAATGTTGTACACTTTCAAATTCATGCAAATTAGTTGCTTGAACTCTTTTTCATTTACTTAGTTTTTCTCTAATTGTGCAAATGAATTATTTTGGTTATGATAAGTCTAGTTTACTTGTATACTTCTGAATCATACAAGAGTACTATGTTAAGGTGTTTGAACATGTTTGTTTATTACCGGAGAACCAGACCAATTGCCCAGATGGTGTTTGAACAACTTGGGGGGGATTAACATTATTTATATTATAGTTGCTGTGATCATTAAACTGAACTCTAGCACCTACTAATTTACATGTATAGCTCTCTTTTCAAGTATATCTAGCCTGATTCGCGAGTCTTGTTCCAAAGCATTCCTTTTTTGAACAGGGAGAAGAATTGGTGAAGACCCATATTGCTGATCATTTTGGTGAAGACCCATAGACATAATTTTATTTTATTTTATTTTTTTGGACGAATATTGTAATATTACATCATTTTTCAATGAAAATATGTAACTTTATATATATGTTAGTGTTTATATATCAATTTAAGTGTAAAAAATAAAAAAAATATATTTATTTTTTATTTTTTTAGGGCATTAAAGGCATCGGTTTTGAACCGAACCGGTGCCAATTGTTTTTGTTTTTTTTAGTTTTTTTGGGTATTAAGGGCACCGGTTATGAACCGAACTAGTGCCAATTATTATTAAATACCAAAACCTTCGTGGCAGTGTTTTTTAGCACCGGTTAACCGGTGCCAAAAATATTAATTCGCACCGGTTTACCGGTGCTAAAACAAAGAATTGCCACCGAGTTTGAACTGGTGCTAAAGTTTTTTTTTTTTTTTTGTCATCCCTCAAATCTAAACCGGTTCATAATCGATGCGCATTTGTGTTATTATACTAGTATTTGGGTGGAATCGATGTTCTAAATTAATCTTTACACACATAGTGTTTAAAAATTGCTTCCAGGGGCCAAAATCTGCCCAGAAATGTGTTTTTCGAAGGGTTCTTTCGTTTAAAACGAAATTTTTTAAATCTTTAAAACTTGATTAATTATGACATGCAATTGTTGGATAAAGTGATTGATTATGGTATTGATCTACTGCAATTATATTCCTTATTAAGCATGTTTTTGATAGAATTTGATCACTTAATTTGGATTGCTCTAATTTTCACATAAACGTGGAAATTGTTAATTTTGCAATTAGATTATGATTAGGGGATTTTTCCCCGCCACGTGGACCTATCAGGGTTTGTCACATGTCGCCTCATGAGAGGTCCAAGGTGGACCAATCAGGTCACGACACGTGCCAGGCAAAATTGCCAACTGAGCAAGTGGCCTCCTACGGCCCAAAGTTCCAGGCAAAGCCCAATTAGCCCTAGGTTTACTAAAACCTAGTATTGGGCACACTTTCCAACACCCTATAAAAAGGGAGATGTTTTCCCCATATGATCATCTATTTAGAAATATTCTAAACACATTAACTCTACATCAGAGAAAGTCTGACACCTGACACCCCAAACTGAGCAATTACACATTGCAGATCCTTTCTTGGAATCCGAGAGAGACCCTTTACTTTCCGCACTTTACTCCTCAAACACATTCTAATTTGATCGTCGGAGGCGGAGCTCCCACCCACCGGAGTCTTCGTTGTTTTACAGGTACAGGCGTCCAGAGGTCAGTCTTGGAATTGTAACTCTCCCGAAGGACATCAAAAAAACCTCGAAACATTTGGTGTCGTCTGTGGGGAGAGTACTTCAAAGATGACTTCACAAGAACCTGTACCACCTCCTAATGAGAAACGGCCTACGACCGACGTCCAGGTCTTCTCAGACCAAGATATGGATGACATATATGAAGTCGCCACCCATACGGCCCCTGACGGGTAACTCAGGACACGGCGCATCCGTCCCACCGAAAGGAGGGAACGGAACACTGACCAGGCAGGCCCTAGTGAAACAGTCGGCCAACCATCGGGTCAGCCTTAGGCGGCCAAAGGATCCACCCTCATCACTAGAAATGAGCTCATGACCCTCATGATAAGTTTCAAAGGGGAGATAAAGGATCTCATTGATAAACGGACGGCTGTCCCTACCAAGGAACACTCGGCCAAGAAACCCTCTTATTCTGGGAGGAAAAAGCCGGTCAAAGACCGAGAGGCCACTCCTTACCCTAAACCAAGGGAGGGACGGAAGCCTTTGATAAACCTGGCTGGACTGTGGTTCCCTGAGCCAGGGCAGAGGAAGGCCATCCGGCATATACAGCCAGATAGTTCCAAGAAAACATATTCCGATGCTCGGATGATAATCCAACAAAAGAAGAATATGCCACTGTCAGAGTCGGCATCCATGTCCAACTATAATGACAGCTTTCAAAATGCCTCGCTGAGGTATTCTCAGTCAAACCATGAAGAACAGACAGGCGGCCCGTCCGCCCATTCTAGTCCTCAGATGTTCCAAGTGGCCCTGTATGTGCCTCAACAACCATACATGCCGTATGGACAACATTACATGTAGCCTACCCTCTTCGGGGGGCAGGCGACACCCAATATCCAACCTTTGGATTGGCAGCTCAAACTGCTCAAACTTGGGGAACAACCTTCAGCTTTCTCCAAGGAAATAACTGAGGCTGCACAGCCGGCCAAGGTGAAGAATGTGTTGGTAGGCACTTATGATGGTACCTTTAACCCAAAAGACCACCTGATGGCATACACCAACCTTATGTATTTGCAAGGGTTGGATGATGCTACTTGGTGTAGATGTTTCTCGGCCACACTTAAGGGCGTTGCCCAGCAATGGTTCGGCAACCTACCAGCCGGATGCATCAATAACTTTAAGACACTAGCATATCTGTTCGCGTAAAACTTCTTAATGAACATCCCTGCAAAGAAGACAAGTCTTGACTCGGGTGCCATACAACAGGGAGAGAAGGAAGGGCTGCGCTCACATATTAAGCGCTTCAATTTGATGAAAATTCAGATGTAAGGGCTGTCTGATGAGGTAGCTTACACAAACTTTTTCAAAGGTCTGAAGGACGGGTTGGCTTTCAAGTTCGACCTCGTTAGAAAGAGGGTGGCTACCCTCCAAGAGGCACTGATGGAGGCTGACGCCTATATACAGGCGACCGAACTCTGAAACATCAGTAAGTATTCGAACTCAAAGAGGTCCAAAAAAAAAGAATGTCGGCCATCAAGGCCGGCTAAGAAAGAGAAAAGAAAAGAAAACAAGTTTGGGTGGCTGAATCCTCTGAACTGCCGTCCAAGAAGAAAAAGCGAGAACTGAAGACGTACTCCCCAAAGTACGAATTCAATAAGGACTGCTACTCCATCCTCATGGAGATAAAGGACCGGGTCTTTATTGACAAGCCGACTCCTATGAAGGGTTCTGCCAAGAATCGGAACAAAAACAAATACTGCCATTACCATGAGGATATTGGCCACGACACCAACGAATGCTATAGCGTCAAGCGGCTATTGGACCGGATGGATGATAAAGGAGTCCTCAAGTCTTACATCTTGAGGTCCAAGGTTACCTTGCAGACCAACCTTTGATAGTCGTCCAAGAAAAAGCCTCACTCTGTTAATAGCTCGGATACGGATGAAACTCCGATCTATATAATAGCAGGCGGCTTCGCTGGAGGCGGCCCTACCATCCGGGGCAATAAAGACTATGTCCGGCACCTCGATGTTAACTTAGTCGACGAGGGGAAAGGCGTCCAAGGACTACTTCCCCGAAGTCGTTATTACTAAGAAGGACAAGGGCAAGATCAAGAGACCGCATGATGATCCCATTGTCATCGAATGCAAAGTGGCCAACCAAAAAGTTGGCCGGATCCTCATTGATACTGGGAGTTCGTTTGATCTTACTAATTACAAGTGCCTTGCTAAGCTCAGGTACAAGCCCGAGAGTATGCACTTGGTATCTCATCCCTTAGTAGGATTTGAGGGTGGTGTGGTACATTCGGAAGGTCGCATAGACCTACCCGTTCATTTGGGCGAGAAGGGAGAAGAACGCCACATGGTGGTCCGGTTCTTATTGTTGAAGAACTTACGGCCTACAACATGATTTTGGGGCGCCCTAACCTTAATGAATCCAAAGCTGTTATCATCCCTTCCCTTATGCTTCTCAAGTTTGAGATGGATGATGGAACAGTCAGCTCCTTACGGGGAAATCAGAAGATGGCCAGGGAGTGTTACCTCTCTGATGTCAAGCCCACTGTGGTCGCAGCTGGCCCCAGTGGAGAAAAAATTGACCTTGACCAAGTCAAGGAAGCCGCACCTGCTACAACAGTAGCCGACAAAAAGAGAAAGGCCAACCAAAGACAATAACAATCACTGACCGGTCAAAGGCCGGATGAACTCCGTCCCCATCCGGCTGATGAACACATGGACATCGTCCTAGATGACTCCCGTCCCGACCGGACTGTTAAGGTCGGGACGACTGCTTTTGTTGAAATTGGTGCGGACTTGCATCACTTGCTGAAAGAATTCAAAGATATCTTAGCCTTTGAAGTGGACGAGATGCCCCGCATCAGCCGGGATCTAGCCGTCCATAAAATTGTTGTGGATCCCAAAAAGAAGCCGGTAAGGCAAAAGAAGAGGAAGCATGGTGAAGAAAGAAGCCATGCGGCAGCCGCCAAGGTGAAAAAGTTGCTAGATGATGGTTTCATTCGGCAATACTAGTTCCCTGATTGGGTTGCCAATGTTGTCCTAGTAAAGAAGCCGAATGGAACTTGGCGCATGTGTGTAGACTACACGGACTTGAACAAGGCATGTCCGAAGGATAGTTATCCTCTCCCAAGGATGAGCTTCATGGACGTCTATTCAGGCTTTCACCGGATACCCCTATGGAAGAAAAGATGGCATTCTTCACTAATCAGGGGCTGTTCTGCTATATTGTGATGCCGTTTGGGTTGAAGAATGCACCTTTCACCTTCCAAAGAATGATTAATACAGTCTTCGTTAATAAAATAGGAAGGAATGTAGAGGCATATATTGATGATATGATTGTTAAATCCAAACACCAGACGGACCATCTTACAGATCACCGAGAAACATTCCCCACACTCGGGTGGCACCAGGTCATGCTAAATCCCAAGAAATGTGTTTTTGGTGTTGAGTCTAGGAAGTTCCTCGGATTTCTGATTGACCAAAGGGGGATATAGGCCAATCCGGAAAAAATTCAGGTGGTCACAAACATGCAGCCGCCTAGCACTGTAAAGGAAGTTAAAAAACTAACAGGTTTTCTGGCGGCATTGGGGAGATTCCTCAGTCGGTCAGGCGAAAAGTGCCTCCATTTATTCCAAGCAATCAAGAAGAAGACTATGTTTGAATGGGGGATGGATGCAAAGGCGGCCATCCAGAAGTTGAAGGAACACTTGCACTCTTTGCAAAGGCTCGTTAGCCCTCTTTCAAAGGAAGTATTGTACATGTACTTGGCCGTCTCTGATCATGCTCTCAGTCTTCCTTGTTAAAAGAGACAGCTACCAGATCCCTGTTTATTTCATCAGTCATGTCCTGAAGAATGCTGAGTTATGGTACCCCATAGTAGAAAAATTTGGCCTGGCCCTCTACATGGCAGTTAAGAAGCTGAAACCTTATTTCTTGGCACATCTGGTCATGGTCAACACTGACCAGCCAATCAAGCGGCCACTGACAATCATGGAATCATCCGGCTGAATTATTAAGTGGGCAATTGAATTGCAAAGCCTAGAAATTACTTTTGAGCAAAGGAAAGCAGTGAAGGGGCAGGCACTTCTCGACTTCATTGTTGAAATGACTAGGCTGGCTGATCTAGAAAATCCACACTAAGTCTGGAAGGTATATGTGGACGGAAGCTTCACAATGAATGGCTGTGGTGCAGGCGTCATATGTCAGTCTCCTGAGGGAGAAGGGTTTGAGTATGCATTCCGTTTGAAGTTCTAAGCCTCAAACAATGAGGCAGAGTATGAAGCCCTACTAGCCGGCATCCGCATGTGTAAGGCTGCCTGAGCAAAGAAAGTGGACGCCTGTTCTGATTCACAACTCATTGTTAGCCAATATCATGGAGACTATGAAGCCACACATCTGGCTATGATCAAGTATCTACAGGTAGTCAAAGAAGAGGCCGGGACACTTGAAGAATTTCACTTGAGTCAAGTGCCGAGATCCGAGAATAACCAGGCGGATGCCCTCTCCAAATTGGCATCATCCGCCTCCTGTGACGCACCAAGATCTGTTTTCTGGGATGTGATGGAAAAAAGGAGCATCGAGGAGGAACCTATTAGAGTCCTTGATAGAAGCTCAACCTTGATGGATGGCATCTGGGCATACTTAAAAGATGACACCCTGCCGGAAACATACCCAGAGATGATTGTGATGAAAAAGCATGCGTCCAACTTTGAGATTCACAAATGGGAACTTTTCAGGAAGGGTTATCTACAACCTCTTTTGAAGTGTGTTACCTAGAGAAGGGCCAAGAGGTCCTCGATGATTTTCAATCAGGGTTCTTTGCCTCCCATATGAATGGAATGGTGTCCTTCCAACATGTGTATTATTCCGATAGAGGGTTCAGAATTATCGGATAGCTAATTCTTCAGTAAGGTTAAGTGATCGGAATGCCTAGGTGGAGGTCGTTTCCGATCAGTAATATTAATGTACAATTAATATTACAGCTTAATCTTGACTGAACCCTTCAGGTCGAACCCAATCGAACAACCAATCCGAGATGACAAATCAATGCGAAGGATGTGATGAGTCGTCGGAGTTTTACGAACAAAGACGTCGGGTATCGAGCTTAGAGCGTCGAGATCGAACGTCGCAAGTTGAGTCAAATTTAGAATTCGACGAGACGCAAAATCAATTAAGTTACAAGTACGCGCCTAGCCGTAGCCTCGCATTGGCCTAGCCATGTGAGTGCTAGGCTAGGCAAGACCCATCGTAAAGCCTAGCATGCTTGGCGTGCTAGGGCCTTGCGTGTGTGCTAGCAAGCCATGCGCCAAGCATCGCAAGGCTAGGCCTTGCTAGCATGCTAGGCGCTGGCGCTAGGCAAGGCTTAGCACTGCTCGTCGCACCATCGCTAACATAGCACCATCGCATAGTAGCATGCTAGGCGTGCTATGCTATACATGGTGCTAGGCGCTAGCAGCCTCGCTAGCACAGTATCGCACAACACCATGCGTGTGCGTGTGCCTCGCTAGCAAGGCACTAGGCAATAGTAGCGAAGAACCATCGCAGCCACGCACCAAGCATCGCATAGCAGCAGGCTCAACAGGTAGTGGCGCGTACCAAGCAACCAGCCTCTCGCAAGCACGCAGCATCGCAGGGCTGGGCCTTGCTGGAAATGCGTGCATTGCTTGCGAGAGCTAGGCTTGGCACCTTGCGAGGATAGCAATGGCTTGCACTATCATCCTTGCTAGGCAGCGCCCAACATGCGTGGCTCGCTAGCAGCATGCATGCTGGTTGTGCGAGAGATGCTTGTTGTGCTGGCTGCGATGCTTGCGTGTGTTAGTGGGGACCTTGCCATGGTGCTATGCGCCAGCTGGCAGCCTTGGCAGCCAAGGTAGGCTGCTAGCCAACCACATGGAGGAAACCGGGTTTGTATTAGTGGGGACCAAAGGGTTGTGGGCATTGCCTTGGGAACCAAGGCCATGGTCCCCCCCCTTTGAAATTGTGCTCACCTACTCTCTTCCTCCTTATGGCACTTGTAACTTATCGATTTCTTTGCAATTTTAGTTTTGTTTGAATTAAAATATAATAGGAAAGTTGCAAATCTCCCATATTGATCAAGAGTGGGAATTCAAGGTTCATTTCCCTATAAATACCAAGGTTTTGGGATTTGGGAAGAACACTTGAGTAGAACTCAATAAGGCGTCGTTCGGGTTGGATCGTTCGGGTTGGGTTCGTGGGTACGAGCCGTCGGAGATCTTGTATATGCGGGGTTTAAGTAAGAGCCCGGGTTTTGAGCGAAGCACGCGTCACGGGTAAGAATGTCTTTTCTTTCTCTATTTTATTTGTTGTTTAATTAGTGATTGCATGCTTAGTCTCTTTAATTAGTGTGCGGGTCTTGGGTAGGTTTGCCTTTCGCGTAGAGTCGGACTCTACGAAACCCGACAGCGGTATCGGAGCCGCGCTCACTTTAATTATTGTGACTAATAATCAATTAAGGTAATTTAAAATGGATTTAAATTTCTTCTTGTGCTTTCTAATTGGATTAGAAGCTCGTTTTTATTAATTTTAATCTCGTATTTTTTTAAGTTTTGCTGATGAATCCAGATTTCGACTCAAAAATAGTGATTTTTATGTGGAATCGATGTTCTAAATCTTTTCTGTCCCTTTCTGGACTGTCCAGAAGCTAAAATCCACCCAAAAATATGTTTTTCGAGGGGTTTTTCGTTTTTGATGAAATTTTTTAAATCTTTTAACCTTGATTAATTATTGCATGATGAAGGTAGATTAAATGTATGGTTGCATCCCTAATCTACTGCAATTATAAACCTCATTAAGCATGTTTATGAAGTCATAATTTGTGCTTAATTTGGTGTGTTCACTTTTCACATAAACTTGTATTTTTTTACGCATTATTGCAAATAAATTGCTTTGAGTGTGAATGTTTATAGTGAACTTACAATTTTAAAGCCCCTAAAATTTCAAAGATTCAATCTTTAATTGTTTATTTGGTTGGAACTTTGATTGCTAAATTCCATGTTGAACTAATTTTTGGATTTAATCATTTTTGTGTTGATTAAATTCCTTAAAGTTCAAAACTTGTGATTGAGTTTTGATTAATCTTCATATTGGAAGATGTAAATTTTTCAATTTTACACAAGTTATTGTTGGAAAAGTTTTTCATTGGATGAAAGGGTTTATTTTTTCCAACTCCTAATTTTGTCAAAACTCATCATTAATTTACATTTTGGTTAAATTAAATATGGTGTAGCCTTTCAATTTTAAAGCATCAAGAAAGACCTAAATTATTTCAAAGGTAATTTTGGATGATTTAGGCTTGTGCACCATTAAAATTGAATTTAAATTAAGTTGGACTTATTTTATTTCATTTTGCCCTAAATTGATTCTAAAATAAATTTAGGATTAATTTTATGTCACACGTAAATCGGGATTAGAATCCCGAGAAATGGCACGCAAATCGAGGTAAGAACACGCAGGCGCCACTAAGCAGCCCACATGTGGCTGCCTATGGTGCACACAGGGGTGCTGTGCCTTGAGGTGCTGCTGCGGTGTGTGGCGAGGGGCTGCTGTTGCGGGCAGATGGCTGGATGCGTGGCCTTAGGCTGCTGGAGTGCTTGTGCGTGCTGCTGGGCAGCGAGGCAGCAAGCCCTAGCCAGCCAGCCAACTGCTGGCAGTGCTAGTGAGTAGCTAGCATGCATAGCGTGCTGCTGGTGCTAGCTAGCATGGCATGCTGCGCTAGGCGAGCATGCTAGCACCCAGCACCAGACGCAACAACAGCCCTCGTGTTTTGAAGGTGGGCTATTTTGCCTAATAATTGGGCTATCGTTTTTGCAAAATTTGACAAAATTTGGGTTAATCGGCTTAATTAATTAGATTAATTAAGTTGGATGCAGAATTTAGTGGGAGCATCGTTAATTGCATGATATAATTGCGTCTCAATCACATAAAATGTTAAACAACTTTGACTAGTTTTAATTAGGCGTGTTAATTGGATTAACCACCTAAGTTAGTTACTAGTTCGCGCGCGTTATTTATTGTTACTTGTTTTTCGTTGTAAAATGCATGGGCCATTTACATATAGTGAATGGCTTAATGGAAAATATATTGTTTCACAGGTTTCATGAAAATGGCAACTAGTGAGGCCCGATTAGAATAGTAAATACGGACTGCTATCTGTTATGTATTTTTGTAAATCTAAATACGGTCTGTGTACCATTGATTGTTTTTGTACCTTAATATTTAGATTAATCGTAATCGTAGTAGCTAGTATATTTTTATTTTGGCAAATTTTTCTCAAGACGACATTTCTATGAAGGCGAGTCAAGATGATGACCCTTGAAGATTTGAAGATTTCAACGGGTCATGCTAGTTGCCAAATGCATCTTATTTCATGTTCTCTATATATAATTGTTCTTATATATTTGAATGATATGTTAGGTGCATGTTTAGGATTTCAAATGTTGCGATGATTAATTGAGTTCACTTAAATCAACCAACATAGAAACCCTAGGTCCCTAAAATATTGAGCTAAAATATGCCATTCCAAGAACAACACTTACTTAACTAATGCGCCTATGTGATGGGCTACGCTAAAGCGAGGCATCACTACTTCCTTAGGAATTTAAGGTATACTAGGTATACAAGTTGTCTTGGTTAAGCTCAACGATATTAGTAAGGAGTCCTTAGATGTCGTGGCAAAGGAGATAAAATTTCAAGGAAGCATTAGATGCGACATTTTATCGAACCAAGAGTAGCTTTAAGTTATTAGCAATTGGATTGCTTACCCTAAAATATTAAGTGTTAAGACAAGCCAAAACATGCTTAATCACTTTTTGATTTTTGGGATCTTGGAATCATTTTATTCTCGCCTAGAAGGGACTAATGTTAATGCGTGGATAAAATGCTCAATAAGATTGAAAATTTGCATGAACGCTTTAAATTTCAAACTTATTGGTTTATGAATGGTTTTTCATTTCAAATTATTTCAATTGTAGAAACATGTCTGCAAGTAATTCAAACAACAACTCTATCTGCCCGAAACTCCCCGACAAGTCGGCTTTTAGCCTTAACTTGGTCAACTTAATGGAGTGGGAGGAAGAACTCAGGAAAACTCTTCGGAATTGTTCCTTGGAGTACACTCTTGATACTCCTATGCCAAGCTTCTTCTCTAAGGGGATCATGACCGATGAGGCTCATGAAAAATGGTCTTCCGATTGTAAGAAAGTCTCATGACTTATGGCTAATTCCATCTCGGAAGATTGGAATGAAAAGCTCTCCTTCTTTTTTCCGGACATGTTCCTCAAAGGACTTGTGGACGTTGTCAATGTAAGATTCACCAAGAGTGACAATGGCAACCATGATGGACTCGTGTTTGATTTGACTAGGTCACACTCGAACATGAAGATAAAGCCAGCGAATGTGGGTTTTCTGGTTAAGGAAAGGCGTCGGCTTTGGACAAAGGTCTACAATACCAAATTGAGACCCGGCATGCCCCTCATGTGCTTGGAATGACTAGGCACTTCAGACACATGAAACTTCTCGGAATCTCATTGGAGGATGAGATGGCGGGGCATATCTTGCTTGCTTCGCTCCACTCGGGCTATGATGCACTTAGAGTGCATATAGCTGCGGGAAAGGAGACACGCTCTTTAATGGAGGTGGTGCACCTACTTAGGCGAGCCACCGCCTATGGAGTGAACGAGAGGCCCTTGAGAGCAAGGAGAAGGGATTTCAAGAACAAGGAAAGATGCGGTGCAACTTTTTAGCCGAGCCACCGCCTATGGAGTGACCGAGAGTCCCTTGAGAGCGAGGAGAAAGAAGTTCAAGAACAAGGCAAAGATTTCTATTGTTGTCGGCAAGGCCACTACAAGAGGGAGTGCAAGCTCTTCCGAAAGGAGGAGGAGGAGAGGAATATGGCATCTGCCTCAGGTATCTTCATTAACACTTGTGTTTAAAGCTATTCATAGGTATTGGATACCAAATTTGACTCACTTTACGTTGCCTTTTCAGGAACCAAGTGAGATGGCTTCACAAGTGGATGTGCGACTGTAAACGAACGACAAAGATGGTATTTTGCTCGTGCTTGTAGGCACATTTGTTTTGTCTATGATTTGTAATTAAACAATGGTTGTTTTCTTATGCTTTTGAACATATTTTGATCTATGGTGTTATACACCAAGTTACGTTATTTTGATCACAAGACTTAATCAATAGTTGGTTTGTTAAAATGCCTTGTTTATATGTTCTATAAAAACTGCATATGTTTAGACAAATTAATGATACCGCCAAAAGGGCTAAGACTATCGAGTCGAATCAAACCTACTTGTGGAATTGTCGTCTTGGCCACATTAACGTCAAACGCATCAAGAAACTTCTTCAAGAAGGCGTTCTTGACTCATTCGACTTGGAGTCGTTTGAAAATTGCGAGGGATGTCTATAAGGCAAGATGATAAAGCAGCCATTCTCCAAGTTGGGAGAAAGGGCAAGTGACTTATTAGGTCTAATACAACAGACGTATGTAGACAAATGAATACACCCGCAAGGCAAGGTTATCGATATTTAATTACCTTTACGGACGACTGTAGTAGATATGGTTATGTCTACCTTATGCCGAATAAATCTAAATCCTTTGAGAAATTCAAAGAATTTCAGAGTGAAGTTGAAAACCAACATGGCAAGAAAATAAAAGCATTTCGATCGGATCGAGGTGGCGAGTATTTAAGCCATGAATTCGACCATCACTTGAAAGAAAATGGTATTCTTTAAGAGTTTACGTACACCTCCGGAACTCTACAATGGAACAGAGTATCCGAATGAAGGAATCGAACCTTATTAGACATGGTTCGATCAATGATGGGTCTTAGTGAACTTCCTATCTCTTTCTGGGGACACGCACTCCTAACTGCGGCACTAACACTGAACCGTGCTCCGTCAAAAGCTGTCAAAATGACTCCATAAGAATTATGGACCAAGAAACCTCCGAGGTTGTCTTTTCTTATGATTTTGGGTTGCGAAGCATATGTCAAGAGATTAATTTCTCACAAACTTCACCCAAAATCGGACAAGTGTTTCTTTGTGGGTACCCAAAAGAAACCAACGGTTATTACTTCTACAATAAATCCGAGAACAAAGTGTTTGTTGCTCGTGATGGTGTCTTTTTGGAGAAGGAACACCTTTCCAAAATGACAAGTGGGAGGAAAATTGAACTCGACGAAGTTCGAGAGGTAGAGCAACGAAGTCAACATGACAAAACTGATAATCAAAGTGCTTTAGAAGCAGATATTGACATTGGTCAAAGTCAAACCGACAATGTAAATGCTCAACCTATTACCCTGCGTAGGTCGCATTGGCCAAGATCTCAACCAGACAGATACCTTGGTATTGTCTTAACCAAAGATCAAGACATCTTAGTTATGGATGGAGATGAGCCAGCGCCATACAAACAAGCTATGACGAGCCCTGACCCTTGTAAATGGAAAAAGGCCATGAAATCCGACATGGACTTCATGTCTTAAAACCAAGTCTGGGACTTGGTTCATTTGCCCGAAGGTTATACACCTATCGGTTTCAAATGGATTTTCAAATTGAAAACAGAAAAAGATGGAAATGTATCCATATACAAAGCTAGACTGGTGGCAAAAGGTTACATGCAAATTCAAGGAGTTGATTATGATGAAACCTTTTCACCAGTTGCAATGCTTAAGTCCGTCCGGATAATCCTAACGATTGCTGCCTATTACGATTACGAAATATGGCAAATGGATGTCAAAACCGCCTTCCTTAACGGGATTTAGGAAGAAACCGTGTATATGACACAGCCGGAAGGTTTTATCGATCCTAGCAATGTTGGGAAAGTATGCAAGCTTAAGAAGTCCATTTATGGACTAAAGCAGGCAAGCAGAAGTTGGAATATGCGATTCGATGGAGCCATTAGTAGGTTTGGTTTCATTAAGAATCCAGATGAGTCTTGTGTTTACTAAAAGGTCAGTGGGAGTGACATCACATTCCTAGTCTTATATGTCGATGACATATTACTCATTGGAAACAACACTAACCTATTAGAGTTCGTAAAGGGCTGGCTGGGAAAGTGCTTTTCAATGAAGGACTTAGGAGAGGCACTGTACATATTGGGCATCAAGATCTATAGGGATAAATCTAAGAGGATGATTGGATTGAGCCAAAGTACTTACATAGATAAGGTACTAGCACGATTCAACATGGAAGGGGCCAAGAGAGGGCACCTACCCATGTCCCATGGCATAACTCTCAGCAAGAAACAGTTTCCATAGACACCTGATGAGCGAGAGAGAATGAGTCAGATTCCATATGCTTCGCTTATTGGATCGATCATGTATGCCATGATATGTACTACGCCGGATGTATCATATGCCTTGAGTGCTACGAGCCGATACCAATCAGACCTAGGAGAGGCACATTGGACTGCGGCCAAGAATATCCTAAAGTACCTGAAAAGGAACAAGGATAAATTCCTTGACTATAGTGGCTGTAATGAGTTGGTTGTTGAAGGTTATACTAACGCGAGCTTCCAAACTGGTAGAGACGACTCCAAGTTGCAGTCGGGGTACATATTCTTCCTCAATGGAGGAGCGTTTAGTTGGAAGAGTGCTAAGCAGAGCACCAATGCAGATTCTACAACTGAAGCCGAATACTTGGCAGCTTCGGAAGCAGCTAAGGAGGCAGTTTGGATTCGTAAGTTCATTGGTGAAATTAGTGTTTTACCATCAATCAAGGGTCCAATAGACCTCTATTGTGACAACAATGGAGCTATTGCTCGAGCCAGGGAGCTAAGGGAACACCAGAAGGTCAAACATGTCAAGTGGCGATTTCACATGATAAGGGAATGGAAATCCGATCAGAATTTATAAGATTGGAACGGACGACAATGTAGCCGATCCTCTGACTAAACCTTTGCCTCAAGTGAAGCACAACAAGCACGTTGAGGCAATGGGAATCAAGCACATTGGAGATTGGCTTTGACTTCCCTGTATAGATGTTTTAATTAAACTTGATGTCTTAATGTAAAACACTATGTTGAACCATTCAATTTTTGGAGCAATTAAATTTTCTACAAGTTTATGAATACTCCATATCTATTTAATTGTGGTTTAGAATTAAATAATGAGGCCATTCGATTTTGAGAATATTCAAAACAGGGTATCAAGACCATGTCTTGGATAAAGAAACACCTGTTAATTGAACATTGAATATTTTAATTGAAAATTGTCCCTAATCGAGGTCATTTAAACAATGGACGATTAATGACCACTTGAGATTAGTGTGTAGTATGATTTATAACACCCTTTCTTTTGTTACAAGGACATGAAAGTCATAAATTATTTGCACAGGTAATAGTTTGGAACTGTACTAGATAGACCTATGAGAATACTTTAAGAGATATCAAATCGTCATAAGTATATTTCTCATTATTGCTATCGGAACCTTTTTCCTCGACCATGAGTATTGCAAGTTCTCTTGTTTGAGTACTAGTCGTTTTGATGTTGTCAACTGTCTGCCGTAAATGGGGATTATAACGGCAAGACTCAAGCGACTAGGTCCTCTTAGTAAGGGAAGCTTACAGTACAAGACTAGGAATGTCCCCCTATTAACAATAGGGAATATGTCTTTGTTGTTTACAAGGCCTCTCGATGAGCGAGACTGTCAAAATGCATGGATGTGCTCAAATGGATTTTAGAAATCATTAGTTTATTCACAGTCAAACTCGGGAATCGAGAAACACTTCTGGACGTAATAAGAATGACAAAGAAACTTACATTATAGTTCATGAAGAGACATTAAGCGACATAGGAAAGGGCTATATATAATTTGCACACTTGTCCGTAAGGACAAGTGGGAGATTGAAAGGAATGGTGTCCTTCCAACAAGTGTATTATTCCGATAGAGGGTTCAGAATTATCGAATAGCTAATTCTTCAGTAAGGTCAAGTGATCGGAATGCCTAGGTGGAGGTCGCTTCTAATTAGTAATATTAATGTACAATTAATATTACAACTTAACCTTAACTGAACCCTTCGGGTTGAACCCAATCGAACAACCGATCCGAGACGACGAATCAATCTGAAAGATTTGATGAGTCGTCGGAGTTTTACGAACAAAGACGTCGGATATCGAGCTTAGAGCGTCGAGATCAAACGTTGCAAGTCGAGTCGAATTTAGAATTCGACGAGACGTGAAATCAATCAAGTTACAAGTACGAGCCTAGCCGTAGCCTCGCATTGGCCTAGCCATGTGAGTGCTAGGCTAGGTAAGACCCATTGCAAAGCCTAGCATTCTAGGCGTGCTAAGGCCTTGCGTGTGTGCTAGCAAGCCATGTGCCCAAGCATCGCAAGGCTAGGACTTACTAGCATGCTAGGTGTTGGCGCTAGGCAAGGCCTAGCACTGCTAGTCGCACCATCGCTAGCATAGCACCATCGCATAGCAGCATGCTAAGCGTGCTGTGCTATGCGTGGCGCTAGGCGTTAGCAGACTCACTAGCATAGCATCGTACAACACCATGCGTGTGTGTGTGCCTCGCTAGCAAGGGACTAGGCAATAGCAGCGTCCAGCCATCGCAGCCACGCACTGAGCATCACATAGCAGCATGCTTAGCATGCTAGGCAGTGGCGCGCATCAAGCAGCCACCCTCTCGTAAGCACGCGGCGTCGTAAGGCTAGCCCTTGCTAGCAATGCGCGCTGTGTGTGCGAGAGCTGGGCTAGGCTCCTTACGAGGATAGCAATGGCTTGCAGTATCAGCTTTTCTAGGCAATGCCTAGCATGCGTGGCTCGCTAACAGCACGCATGCTAGGTGTGTAAGAGATGCTTGATGTACTGGTTGCGATGCTTGCATGTGTTAGTGGGGACCCAGCCATGGTGCTAGGCGTCAGCTGGCAGCCTTGACAGCTAAGGAAGGCTCCCAGCTAGCCACATGGAGGAAGCCGGTTTTGTGTTAGTGGGGACCAAAGGGTTGTGGGCATTGCCTTTGGCACCAAGGCCATGGTCCCCCCCCCCTGGAAATGGTCCTCACCTAATCTCTCTTCCTCCTTATGCCACTTGTAACTTATTAATTGGTTTGCAAAATTAATTTTATTTTAATTAAAATAAAATGGGAAAATTACAAATCTCCCGCATCGATCAAGAGTGGGAATTCAAGGTTCATTTCCCTATAAATACCAAGGTTTTGGGATTTGGGAAGAACACTTGAGTAGAACTTAATAAGGCGTCTCATTGATTTTGAGAAAACCGTTAAGTTCGTAAAACTCTAGTTTTTATTTGTTGGGTCCCGACTAACCTTCGGGACTTGGATTGTTCGGGTCGGGTTTGTGGGTACGAGCCGTTGGAGACCTTGCATTTGCGGGGTTTAAGTATGAGCTCGGGTTTCGAGCGAATCACACGTCAAGGGTAAAAATGTCTTTTCTTTCTCTCTCTTTTATTTGTTGTTTAATTAGTGTGCGGGTCGTGGGTAGGTTTCTCTTCTACGTAGAATCGGACTCTATGAAACCCAACACCTTATAGGAGGCAGGACACTAGCAAAGAGAGCCAGGCGGCAAGGCTAATTCTTGCCTACCGTTGAAGTAGACGCCATAGAGATGGTTAAAAAATGTGACAAGTGTCAAAGGTTTGGTAAGCTCATCCATCGTCTGGCCACTGACCTGACTGCTATCCATAGCCCAGTGCCATTCGCCAAATGGGGCATGGAAATTTTGGATCCCTATACGCCTGCTACATGCAGACGGAGATATATTTTGGTAGCAGTCAACTACTTCACCAAGTGGGTAGAGGCAGAGGCAGTCAAAGGCATCAAAACAAAAGATTTCATCTCCTTCATTTAGAGAAATGTCATTACTCGGTATGGGGTACCCATGTCTATGGATTTTGAGAATGGACCTCAATTCGAGACGCCTGCTCTCAAGAACTGGTTTGGAGACCAAGGGATTTCTTATTGCTTTGCATCAGTCGGCCGCCCCAAGCAAACGGCCAGGTCGAAGCATTCAATAAGTTGATCTCTGTTGGTATCAAAAAGAAATGTGAAAGAGCCGACGGCCTATGGGCTGACGAGCTACCGCATGTTTTGTGGGCCATCAGGACGACTGAAAAAGGGGCGACTAGTGAAACTCCATTTCTCATGGTTTATGGGGTAGAGGCTGTTCTGCCTATTAAGCACTATAAGCTAACTCTTCGGGTAATGATTTATGACGAAAAG
The DNA here is from genome assembly GCF_001683475.1 of Chenopodium quinoa. Lineage (NCBI taxonomy): Eukaryota > Viridiplantae > Streptophyta > Magnoliopsida > Caryophyllales > Amaranthaceae > Chenopodium > Chenopodium quinoa. The sequence goes on from NW_018744780.1 coordinate 863,529, forward strand.
GCCAATTGGGAAGCCATGCGGCTAGCATTAGATTCGCTTCCAGAACGCAGGGGCAATGCAGCCTTGCGCCATGAGATCTATCGTCTGAGAATGAGGAGAGCTTACAATAAGAAAGTGCACAAACGACCCCTAAAAGTAGGGAACTTTGTGTTACGAAAGATGGAAGCAGACGGCAGGGCCAACAAACAGGGAAAGATGACTCTTAACTGGGATGACCCCTACCTAATCTATGAGGAAGTATGAGGCGTCACCTACCGACTGGAAACACCAGACGACAGGCAGCTAGCCAAAACTTGGAATGTAGACAACTTAAAAAAGTACTACTTCTGAGATTTGTAAATTATTTGTAAACATATCAATAAAGTTTGCAATTTATTTCAATTATTGTGTAAGTCTCCTCAGTGGGGCAAGCCGCCTGTTCAAAAACAGTCGACCTTGTTCTTTATTAATTACTTAGCAATCTGTTCTTTTCTAAACAATCTAATCAGGCCACAAGCCGGATGATCACTCTAAAACCCATTGCAGAATGAACTTTTTAATATTAAACTAATTCGTATGTCCCAAAACTAGAGCAGGCGTCCGACAACATCCATCCGGGTGAATTCGTCACAGAAAGCATCTCCCATTTGGGTGGCACATTGCTCTATAAACTTTAAACAAACGGCCCTACCGAGTGTCAACTTGACAAACTCGTAACCGTTTGACCTAAGACATAGATAAACGTACCACTTCCCAAACAAGCGGTAGACAGTTCAAATCTGAGTCAGAAACCGCCTGTCATTACTTGGGATAAATGCACTCGGCACCCTTTGAGTTAATAGCCAAGAAACTTGGTGAATAAAGGGGGTCAGCCTGCCTAAGCCGCCTGATTGCTCTACGACTCAAACCAAAGTGACATAGACTGATTAACCCTTGGGTTAACTCATAATCGCTCAATTAACTTAGTACAGAACCTAAAAGGTATGAGAAAGCCGCTTGTTTTCTGGCAAACAAGGGTACTCGACCACTACTCTTACTAGATTTACTAAATCTACCGCTTGTGATCCAACAGGCGTATCTACTTTAGTTGACGTCCCTCTTGACGCTTGCTTCTATGCAGCTAACATCCAACAAAATAAACTAAGTACCTAACTTAGTACATTGCAGTTCATATAAGGAACCATGCGGCCAAAGCCGCCTGTTTCTCCTGCAAACTAACATCAAAGAAGCGAAATGATTAACCTCAAGGATTAACTCAAAGTTACTGGCAAACTTAAGATAGAATGTGAAACGGCGTGAACCAAGCTGCCTGTTTTTTGGCAAACACACAGCATTCAGCCCCTCTTCTTCTAAGTTGCAACATAACAGACGGTTGTATCCGATCGTTTCTTTGTTTACTCAAGGGAAAGATTGATCAGTCTAAAAAGATCATAGTCACTCAAATATAAATTTGGAATCTAAAAGGTACGAATGAGAGTGCTTGTTTTTTGGCAAACAGACGGCCTTCGACCATTGTTCATTATTTCGCTTAGCAACACGACACTACCTTGATTAAAAACGTCCAGATTTGCGCCTGTCCTATTCAAGCACCAAACAGAGGGACTACTTATGATAAATTAAATAAATTTAGTACAAAGCCAAGGTTTGTTAGGAACTTTGTTAAGGCCGAGAGACGCGTGATGCTAAGTGTTCGCCTAGGTGATGGCCGACTGCCGCCTGGTTTGGGGCAATCACCACAGTGATTGATTGACCTAGAATTAGTAATACTTACAAATTATCAAAAATTCAAAGTCAATCAACTCACCTTTAAAAACCAAGCGCTAGTCACCCAGGGGCAAGAACAGTCGGTATACAATGTATTCATGAAATCAAGAAGCAAGCTACCTACACTTAGCAAAATTTGCAAAATTCATGAAAAGCAAAAATTCAAGAACTTCAAAATTTGAAAAACGGCATAAATAGCCGATTGATTAAAATAAACAGTTGGCCAAATGACCGACTTGAAATGTTAAAGTTAATAATTGTATATGAACCCCGACCCCTTGGTCGGGTAAAGATACAAAACAAACGGCACGCAGGCCAAAGAAAATTGACATAAAAATTGAATTTAAGCAGCTGGAGAACGACCTTCAGTATTGGAAGCCGCTTGAATTGGATCATCAGACGGCGCCTATTCTCTATCGGCATTCGCCTCCTCCTACGGCAGCTCCCCATCACCCTCTGCCTCCTACTTCTCCTCCTCCTCTTGCTCCGACTCCCCGGAAACAGAGTCGGACGCCTCCTCATCACCCTCCGCCTCCTCATCGTCGTGTGTTTGCCCCATGATCTTCTTGTTGAATTGATTAGTATAGAAGGCGAACTAGCTTCCTCACTTTTCATAGTTGGTATCAGGGAAGAGGGCCGCCCAAGTCATCTTCATGATAGCGTTTGTGTTCTCCATCATGTCCTTAACTATGGCCATCTTCTCTTCATCAGCTTTTTGGTTAAGTTTCTAGGTGAGGTCAGATTCTTGGTTCAGCAGGCGGTCCTTGAGCTTGTTCACCAAGTTGCGGAGTCCCTCAGCCTCTTTGTCCGCCTCCTTTAGAGGACCGAGCTCAGCCTTGAGGTCCTTCACGGACTTCTCTAGCTCTAGGATCTTTTTCTTGGCCGCCTCTAAATCATTCTTCACTTGCAAAGTGGCGTTCGCCTGGTAATACAGTATGTCAATTGTCAGAATCTCGTTTTGAGCTATCTGGAACATAGCTTTATCAGAATCAGAGGCGACCATGGCCTTCACAGCTTTTACCTTTTTTTTATTCTTGGTGATGGGCTTGCGGAGACCGTATACACGCAGCATAGTCTACAGTCGGCCAAAAAATATTCGTTGGTTACAGGTGACCTGACAAACGTTTAAAATGAAATTAGAGGACTTTTTACTAAGTTTACCTTGGTGAGGAGGTCTAGGATGGCTTCAAGGTTAAGGGTGCCGACTCCCTTAATAGAGTCCTTGTCCTCAGCAGGGATGGCCTTTAGCATGGCCTTGGCCATCAGGACCAGGTCTGGCTCTTGAGGGGCGTCTGCCAAGAAAGTGATTAGTGCATGGCATAAAAATAGAAAGTCAGCCGCCTGAAATCACAATATTAGGTAGTATGATCAAACTTCGAGAAGTTGCGCATGTTATACCTGTGGCCGCCTCCTTTTCTCTCGGGGGCCGACTACTCCCAGGGGTGACATGAGTGTAGGGTTTCGTAGTTACCCGACACTACGCGGAAGGAAACCCACCAAGACCCGCCCCTTAATTAAAGCAATTAAACAAGCATAATAAACTTAATCAAACAAGATTAAGAACAAGAATTATACCTTTGACGCGTGCTTCGTTCCCAAAGAGCTCTTACTTCAAAATCCCGAAAAGACGAGATCTCCGACGGATCATACCCTCGACCCGACCCAAGCGTCCTAAGTCTTGAAGGTTATTCAAGACCCAGACAAAATAACTATGAGATTTACGAATCAAAGGTTTACTATTTTCTTAGAGTTTCCTTTTCAATTCCACTAAAGGTTGTTCATTTCCCAATACCTAAGCTTGGTATTTATAGGGAAATGAACCCTTGCATTTCATTCCCCAACCAATGTGGGAGAATGTATAATTTGCTAATTAATTTATTTCTAAAATAAATCAATAAATAAATCTAATCACAATGCAACAAGTGTCAAATGGAGAGAGAAGGTTAGGTGAGGACCATGAATGGGTGGGGGTACCATTGCCTTGCTCCCCAAGGCTTTGCCCAAACCTTGGTCCCCACCCCTCACCAAAACCGGCATCTCATAGACAGCTGGGCTGGCAGCCTGCCTTTGCTGCCAAGGCTGGGCAGCCAGCTAGCTTACTGTGCTAGCACGCACTAGCCTAGCACGCATCAACCCCTAGCACGCTGCGAGCTGCTGGGCACTGGCGCTGCTAGCATGGTGCTGCTGTCTAGAAATTCCTTGCACAAACACTCGCACAGGCCCTATCGCACAGCCAGCTAGCTAGGCCAGCATACGCACAACCCAGCCAGCGCACTCATGCACACAAAGCCTAGCATGCGTGCTGCTAGCGAACCACGCATGCTGGGCTTGGTGCTGCTTGCTAGCTTGTTCTGCTTAGTGCTGCCATGCAAAGGCACGCATGCAAGCACACAGCTTGGTGCCTCATTACGAGGCTGCTTGGCGATGGTGCACACCCACACGCACACATGCATGTGCCTAGCACTACGATGGTGCTGTGCGTGATGCTAGGGTGCTGCGACAGTGTCCAAGCACATGCACGCACACGTGGGTGCTGTGCTTGGTGCGATAGGGCCGCGATGGTGCGAGGCAGGCACGCACAAGCCAATGCGCCAGTGCCCAGCACTACGATGGTTGTGCTTGGTGCGATAGGCTAGCCATGCGCGCCTAGGCATGATGTTAGGGCTGCGATGGCGCCTAGCACACCATGGTGCGCCTAGCACATACATGGTGCGCCTAGGACTACGATGAGCTAGCCTAGCCTAGCTACGGGTACGCTCATACTTGTTGCTTGTGATTTTGCGACGCTCGGTCTCGACGCCCTTGGCTCGATATCCGACGTCTGTATTCGTAAAACTCTGCTGACTCATTAAATCCTTTTGAATTAATTCGTCGTCTCGGATCGGTGATTCTATTGGATTCGACCCGAAGGGTTCAGTTAAGATTAAGTTGTAATATCAATTATGCCTCAATATTACTGATCGGAAGCGGCCTCCACCTAGGCATTTCGATCACTTGACCTTACTGAATTATTAGCTCTGTAATAATTTTGAACCCTCTATCGGAAGAATACACTTGTTGGAAGGACACCATTCCTTTCAATGAGCCCTCGCCCCACTTTGGGGAGTCCTACCCTGCCTTTTAGTCGTCCGTCTCCTGGCACTACCAGGAGTCGGCATTTCCCCAGCCGTCTGTTTTTGACGTTTGGGGTCCGGCTGAGCTGCGGAGGGTCTGACAGTGTCGCTTTGCAACCACAGAATGAATCAAAACGAGGCGATAAAAAATGATTGTCAAATGAAAAAGAAGGGAAATTGTGATAAAGTGAAGAATCTCACCCTAGGCGCCTGTTTGGCAGGCGACTCCTCTGTAGACCGCTTGCCAAGAATGGCTACGCGAAGTTGGGCGGCTATCTTTTTGGAGGCCGAGATCTTTTCCATAGCTTTATCTGCAAAAGATTAATTAGATGGTTAGAAACAAAAATTAACCATGTCTATCAAGACATGCTAAACAGTCGGTCCAATACCTCTCGGTATCTCCTCACTAAGGTCGCATGCGGCCAAGTACTTCCCATCATATAACCATTTATATTTTGGGATGTAATTTTGAGGGACGAACTCCCTCACCCAAATTTCGGGGTTTGCCTGAATGTACACTTAGAAGAGCTCTTTATCTAGGATCTCTTCCTTTTCTTGTCGAGGAATAGGCGGCAGGTCCGATCCACCTGTTAGGTAAGGTGGATCCCTGTTCCACCTATTGTATTTTTTGTTCTTGACCTTGTCAGGGTTGGAGACTATGTAGAAGGTGTTCCTCAAATCCTTCCACTTGTTCTCCTTCCTCAATGTCATCATATAGCCTTTATGGCAAGAAATCTAATACCAGCCGGTACTTCTTGTTTTGGGGATCCAACTAAGGTAATTCATGTGAGCAAAAGCTTCAAATCTTGGCTCTACCCCATACATCTCGCAGCCGACAACATAGCCCAAGATGTTGAACCATGAGTTTGGGGCCAGTTGCGAGATACCCAGCTGGTCCCATCCAAAATTCTCTCTACAGCTGGATGTAGAGGAAATCTTAAACCAGCTTTGATGGCCGCATCACAGCAGCCAAAACACTCGTCCCTATAGTTGGACGACTTTGGCCAGGCTACTGTATCTTCAACATCCGGCACAGTTAGTGTTTGGGGGTTTTTTATGTGTCCTACGGGAGAGTTACAATTTTCTAGTATGCTCCTTCCTTCGCCTGTACCTGCACAAATAACGGAATACTCCGGCTGGGGCTGGGGTGTTCCGCCTCCGAAGATTAAGTTAGTCTCTTTCTAAATGTGGAAATAAGACAATAAAAGCTTCTCGATTTGAGAGCTTTTGCAAGGGGATTTGTGTTTTGTTGGTTTGTGGGAAAATGATTCGATCCCCATTAATGAGGTCTGCCCTTACTATTTATAGTTGGGGGAACTGTACCTCAATTAGGGTACAATGACACGTGTCGCAAAGGGATTGGGCCTTTGCTGGCCGTTGCAAGCTTGACACGTGGCAGGCCTTTATTGGGCCACGTGTCTTAGGGTATTTTTACCCTAAACATCTGCCCCTCGCAGGTGTGACGTGGAATATCCACGTGTCACCAGTGACAAGTGTCAGATGCATGGGAGAAGACGGTTCGTCTCCTTCCCTCCTTTTTTCAAATTTCAAGTTTTTAGGGTAGAAGGCATCGTTTTGCCTTCTGCTCCTTCTATAAATACAAGACACGCTCTCTCTCCTCCTCACTTTACAAATTTTTCAAAAAAAATTTCTAAGAGCGCTCTACTACCGGTTGCATTATTTCCTTAGTTTTCCTGCATCCGGCACTTTCAAATTACGCATATCCAGCGACCGGTTAGATTCCCTTTCTTTAGTATCTATGGTACCGGCTGCCCTTTTTCTTTTTTTACTTTAGCTTTTGACGATTTCAAACATTTCAACCCATCCGGGTTTCATGCCGCCTGGGGGGCCTTTAACCCATATCCAATTTCTTGAATGTTCTCCCTCAGCCGGCATAGCCCCATCTGAGGGGTTTTCAACTTTTAAACTATGCATTCTAAACACCCCCATCCAGATTTTTACCGTCTAGGGGGTGTTTGAACCTTCAATAAATTTATCCTGTAACACCGCCTGGGGTACTTCTGAGTTCATCAAGAAATGATTTCAAAAACCCCAACTGGTTTGGATTTTTCAAAGTTTTTAAGATGCGCTTAATGCACCCCCATCCAGCATTTTACCGCATGGGGGTTATTTAAGCAACATTTGCTTAATCAACATTCAAATAACTCCCATCCGGTATATAACCGCATGGGGGTGGTTTGAGCAGCCTTTGCTTTCTCAAACATCATTCAAATAACCCCCATCCGGTATATAACCGCATGGGGGTGGTTTGAGCAGCCTTGGCTTTTTGTCAAACAACATTCAAATAACCCCCATCCGGTATTTAACCGCATGGGGTGGTTTGAGCAGCCTTGGCTTTTTCTCAAACATTATTCAAATAACCCCCATCTGGTATATAACCGCCTGGGGGTGGTTTGAGCAGCCTTGGCTTTTTCTCAAACATCATTCAAATAACCCCCATCCGGTATATAACCGCCTGGGGGTGGTTTGAGCAGCCTTGGCTTTTTCTCAAACAACATTCAAATAACCCCCATCCGGTATATAACCGCATGGGGGTGGTTTGAGCAGCCTTGGCTTTTTGTCAAACAACATTCAAATAACCCCCATCCGGTATTTAACCGCATGGGGTGGTTTGAGCAGCCTTGTCTTTTTCTCAAACAACATTCAAATAACCCCCATCCGGTATTTAACCGCATGGGGGTGGTTTGAGCAGCCTTGGCTTTTTCTCAAACAACATTCAAATAACCCCCATCCGGTATATAACTGCATGGGGGTGGTTTGAGCAGCCTTGGCTTTTTCTCAAACAACATTCAAATAACCCCCATCCGGTATATAACCGCATGGGGGTGGTTTGAGCAGCCTTGGCGTTTTCTCAAACATCATTCAAATAACCCCTATCCGGTATTTAACCGCATGGGGGTGGTTTGAGCAGCCTTGGCTTTTTCTCAAACAACATTCAAATAACCCCCATCCGGTATATAACCGCATGGGGGTGGTTTGAGCAACCTTGGCTTTTTCTCAAACATCATTCAAATAACTTCCATCCGGTATATAACTGCATGGGGGTGGTTTGAGAAGCCTTGGGTTTTTCTCAAACATCATTCAAATAACCCCCGTCCGGTATTTAACCGCATGTGGGTGGTTTGAGCAGCCTTGGCTTTTTCTCAAACAACATTCAAATAACCCCCATCTGGTATTTAACCGCATGGGGGTGGTTTGAGCAGCCTTGGCTTTTTCTCAAACATTCAAATTGTACCCAACCGACATCTAACCGTATGGGGGTTGTTTGAGCAGCCTGTAGCTTTTTCTCAAACATACAAATAGACCCCGTCCGGAATTTAACCGTGTGGGGGTCTTTTGAATGAGTCCATTTTATATATCTGATCTATTTTTCTTTATTTCAGCTTCAAACACATTCGGAGACTTCCGCCTGTGGAGGTTTCAATCTATCATCTTAATCCAATCTCAATTTTCTCAGGTACCGCCTGCATCCCATACTTGTCATATTCTTTTATTTCCGGTTGCATAGCATTAGGATATGGACTCCACCTATACACACACGGCACAACCTACGACTGTGGTCAGCCGGTCACCAGGGACGGCTGAGTCTAGGACTAGGATTGACGTCTGGGGTGCTTGGAACAACCTTCACCTACATCGAATCCGACCGTCTCTGTTCATGTGCAGGACGGAATGGCTCGGATCAGAGTGACGGCAATCGACCCTGACTACCAGTTCGATGATGCAGCCGCTGACCCGGCTGTCCCTATAAATCAAGAACAAGCCGAGGAACTGGCTGAGGAAGGTCCTAATGAGGAAGTTCCACAAAATTCTCCAAGTACATCTAGCACCCCGGGTGACAGTATCTTGGATGGCTCTGGTTCCAATGGTGAGGAATCCGGAGAGGAAGCCGGCGAGGGATCCGAAGAGGAATCCGGAGAAGGGTCAGCCGGTAATGAGGAGTCAGGCCTTGATGAAGATTCTCCTGAGACGGCCGACCCGGTAGACCAAGAAGCTTATAAGTGGCCGGCTGCTGGTGATCCTACTGACATGACCATGTTTGCCAGAGATGTGGTTACTCTGAACACTACGCTTCCTGCTTTCTTAGAGAAGAAACCGGTAGGGAAGGCTGGGAAGTGGTTGTCCCGCCTGTTGAGGCAAGCGTTGTATAGACCAACGATGTAGACAATGCCGACAACTATTTCGGCTGCTATGAGGCGGGATTCACAGCCGGCCTCCGTTTCCCCCTTCACCACTGCATCAAAGCCATATTAAGGGGGTACGATTTGCGCGTATGGCAGTTGACCCCTAACTCATGGGTCAACATACTTGGATACATTGCCGCCTGCGAGATGCAGGATGTAAAACCCAGTTGGGAAGCCTTTGCGCACATGCATTATCTCAGCAGGGCGCCGGGTGGGTGGAATGCATGGTATACTCTGACCACGCACCCAGAATATATGATGACATTGGACAAACCGTCCAAATGGAGTAGCTGGAAGAGCAAATTTTATGGCTTCTCTTCTCCATCTCCTCAACTTAATCGCCGGCTGCGTAGATACAATAAGCACCCGGCTTTGCTTGGTAGGAAGTGTGCCCTGCCTAGAGTGCCAAGCGAGGCATGGGATAAAATCATGCAGAAGGGCCTCTTCAAAAAGACAACCTCTCGCCTGGATGATGGGAGTGAAATTATAGTTCCTCAGTTCTGGGTGCCCCACCCGGACTTGTTCAAGGATGAGGCATTTCTCTCCGCCTGCAACCTTAGCACCATCTTTACTAAGAGTAGGTTTTTACTTACCACCGGCCCTAGCCGCCTGATGCTGGCATGTTGTAAAAAATAATAACCATTTTGTTTTTTGCAGGCATTGCGATGGAGAAGCTTCCGAAGGAAAAGACACCGACTACCTAAGCCGCTCTGCTCCAGAAGGAGCAAATTGAGAAAAAGAAGTCGCAACTGGCGGCTAAAGACGGCGGGGTAACATTTATTCTCTCCTTTTCACCGGTTGTAGCATCTGTACACTGTGTTTGATATTAACCGGTTGGTTTTTTATATTTGCAAGCTGGGAACAAGGGTGTTCCTCGCTCTCTGTCTAAAATGGTCAAAAGACCGGCGGGGGACATTCCTCTGCCTGCTGCTAAGGTATTAAAATTGTCGGTCCCCCCGCCGGCTATGACTATTTCAAACCGCCTGCAGGAGACATGCCCACCACTGGAGGCAAAAGCCTTAGTGGTATTGCTCCCACCATTGAAGTGGTGGATGAGAGTGCGAAGGAGCCGGCGACTCCGGCTGGCCAGACTCAAACGGGTACTGGCTCCAATGCGGCTGGGGGTGATTCTACCCCACAGTCCAACAACGGTATGAATTTTGCCTTTGATTCCCCCTGGCCGCTTGGGTCTATGCGCGTAAAGACCCAAGCCTGCCAATCCGGGGACTCTTCTGGCAGCCGTAAGAATATTGGCGAGGCGTATGCTCAAAACCTGACAGATAAATCTCTAATTGCAGATGCTACCTCCAGCCGGCCCAACTATCAACAGTATGCCAAGAGGATGATCCGGACCCTTACCCGGACCGAGAAAGAGGCAGTGCCGGCTGAGCATACAGTCAACATTGACCGGATCACTTCACTCCTGGCTGAGGTAAGTTATACCGGATGCATTGCTTTCTTGTAATTTCTTTGTTTACCGTCTCAGTAGTTTGAAGATAGATTCTAACATTCCTCTACCGGCTGATATTGCAGGTGATGCTGAGAGTTGACGGGCTTCAGGTCCCCTTGCGCAAGAAGACAGAGGAGGTAAGGGATGCCCAGAGACGGGCATCTGAGCTCATTGATGTTTCCCAATACAATGCCATTAGATATGACATGGAAACTAAACGGCGAGAGTTGGAACAAGAGGAATTGCTGAAGCAAACTGTTGCGGCTGTGGACGCGGAGAAGGCGAGGGCGGATGCGCTAGATCTGAAGGTCAAAACTCTCCAAGCCAATCTCAAGGCTTTAGAAGGAGATGACAAGGAAAACGCCGACCTTCGCGCTGATGTCAACCGGCTCAAAAACGAACTTGCTTCTACTCAGGCGGCTCATACACCCAGGCTATGACTATGAGTTCTTCGACCTCAGGTACAAGTATGCCTTAGAGGTATACGATGCAAAGGTCCTTGGACTGGACCCGCCTGCTTCCTTCAAGGAATGGGCAGGTTCGGCTGAAGAACAAGATGGTGAGCAGGCAGCGCAGACTCAAATGCCGGCTCAGGAGCAGGTGTAGAAGCAGCAGCCGGAGCAGCAGCCAGAGCAACAACAACAACAGGAATATCAATGAATTTTTCTATTTATTACAACTTCTTTTACCGGCCTGCGTGCCGAGTATTTTTTATGTATCTTTCCCGGACGGGGGTCCGGTTAACATTTCCATTTATAAATATTAATCTATTTAACCGACACGGTCGGTTTTTCTATTTCTATTATTTGCGTTTGAATACGATTTTTTATGTTCATTTACTCATCCGGTTTACATGATCAGCCATTCTATATATGCCGGATGAAGTAACGATACCATATTATGCCCTTGAAATGGCTAACTGTTTACTTCAATAGTAGACAGGCAGCCGTTTCATTGGCGTCCGGATGGGTGATCAGTGACTGATCTAACCCTGCCCCGGTTGTTAAATAGGCAGCCGTTTCATGGAAGCCGGATGGGTGATCAGTGATTGATCTACTCCTGCCCCGGCTGGTAAATAGGCAGCCGTTTCATGGTAGCCGGATGGGTGATCAGTGAATGATCTAACCTTTCCCCGACTGGCACAATAAAATGCCCCTGAAATGGCCAACTGTTTACTCCCAACAGTAGACAGGCAGCCGATTCATTGGTGGCCGGATTGGTGATCAGTGACTGATCTATCCTTTCCCCGGCTGGTACAATAACATAACGGATGGGTTGTATTTAGATAATACCCGGTTGCCGTAACCCCCTAGGAATTTCATTTTGCCGGATGGACCTCTTTTGGATCCTTGCCGGGTGAAACCTAGATACGATGGATCATTTCTAACAGCTGTAAGTTTCTTTTAAGAAAATGTCGTTTGATTTATTGGATTGCTAGAACAATGTACCACACGGAAGGGAGCTGTTCTCTTCAACGATTTCACCCGGATGGGTGTCGCCGGATGACTGCTCTTTTTCGAGCAGTGGTTTTTAACAAGTGTTCTTCCGTCTGTGTTCTTGCACTAGACAGGTGCAAATACAATTGTATGAATGGAAACTATATGCTTTCACATTTCAATACTATTTACGAAAAATTACAAAATCCTTAGAAGTAGTACTTTTTCAAGTTATCTACATTCCAGGTACGAGGCAGCCGCATTCCGTCTGGGGTTTCCAGGCGGTATGTGCCGTTTCTAACTTCTTCAAAAATCCGATAGGGTCCTTCCTAGTTTGGGGTCAGTTTCCCTTGTTCGTGTGCCCTACCGGTTGCTTCAAGCTTCCGTAAAACAAAATCTCCAACTTTGAGGGGGCGTTTACGCACCCTTTTGTTGTAGGCCCTCGTCATTCGCAGACGGTAGATTTCATGACGCAAGGAGGCGTTGCCCCTTCTTTCAGGAAGAGTATCTAATGCCAGGCGCATGGCTTCCCAATTTGCCTCTTCATCATATAACATGATTCGAAGGGTTGGCTCATATAATTCAATAGGAAGTACCGCCTCGGTGCCATATGCCATAAGGAATGGAGTTTCCCCGGTTGATCCCTTCTCAGTAGTTCTGATAGACCAAAGGACATGAGTCAACTCTTCTGCCCAAAGACCGCCTGCCTTTTCAATCTTTTTCTTTATGCCACCTGAGATGAGCTTGTTAAAAGCTTAAACTTGACCGTTTGCTTGAGGACGACCAACAGATGCAAAGTAATGGGAAATCCATTGATCTTGCAGCCAAGTCTTTAGGACAGGCGTTTCGAACTGGGGACCATTGTCAAAAACCATGGACATTGGTACACCAAACCGGGTGATGACATTTCTCCAGATGAAGGAGATGACATCCTTAGTTTTGATGCCTTTTACCGCCTCAGCCTCAACCCACTTGGTGAAGTAATCAACAGCCACCAAGATGTATCTTTTGCCGCCTGGGGCAGGAGTGTATGGCCCCAAAATATCCATGCCCCATTTTGCAAAGGGAATTGGGCTGTGAATAGTTGTTAAATTAGTTGTCGGCTGTCTGATCAGCCGTCCAAACCTCTGGCACTTGTCGCATCTTTTAACCATATCTAATGCATCCGCCTCAAGGGTAGGCCAATAGTATCCTTGTCGCCTGGCTCTTTTGGCTAGGGTCTTCCCGCAAATGTGCGATCCACAGAAGCCGGCGTGCAGATCTTCCAGTATTTTCTTTCCCTTTTCTGGGGTAACACACTTAAATAGCGGCTGCAAGTAACCCTTCCGGAAAAGTTCACCTTTGTGCATTACGAAGCTTAATGCTCGTTTTTTAAGAGCAATCGCCTCTGATGAGACACCTGGTAGAGTGCCGTCTACCAGGTAATCCCGAATGGGGTCCATCCAAGTGGATCTTCGATCTAGAACTCCAATGGGGTCATGTTTAATGCTTTTCTTTTCCATGACTTCCCAGAAGACTGATCTAGGCGTATCACATGTGGCGGATGATGCGAGTTTTGATAATGCATCCGCCTGATTATTCTCGGATCTGGGTACTTGACTTAGATTGAATTCATCAAATGCCCCAGCCTCCTCTTTGACCGCCTGAAGATACTTAATCATCACCGGATGGGTGGCCTCATAGTCACCGTTGTACTGGCTAACGATAAGTTGAGAATCAGAACAGACGTCAACTTTTCTTGCCCCGGCTGCCTTACACATGTGGATACCGGCTAGCAGGGCCTCGTATTCAGCTTCATTATTCGAAGATTGAAACTTGAATCGTAGAGCGTACTCGTATTTGTCCCCCTCTGGAGAATGAAAAATTACGCCTGCCCCACAACCATTCAGCGTAGAGCTTCTTTCTACATAAACTTTCCAAACTTGATCAGTTTTATCCGGCTGTATCGGCCTTGTCATTTCAACAATGAAGTCGGCAAATGCCTAACCCTTCACTGCCCGCCTGGGTTCGAAAGTGATTTCTAGACTTTGAATTTCCACAGCCCATTTAATCATTCTTTCGGATGACTCTAAAGTGGTCATAGGCCTTTTGAGCGGCTGGTCAGTGTAAACGGTAACCAGATGAGCCAAGAAATACGGTTTCAACCGCTTGACTGCCTTCAACAAAGCCAGACTGGGACATGGCTTATAAAGTAGACCGGGAGCTGGTTGCCGTCTCTCTCAGCAAGGAGAACGACACTCAAGGAATGATCCGAGACGGCCAAGTACATGTAGAGAGCCTCCTGGGTAGGGGACTCACTAATCTTGGCAAAGAATGCAAGTGTTGCTTCAGCCGTTGAAATGCCGCCTCAGCCTCTTCACCCCATTCAAACCTTGACCTCTTTTTCATTGCTTGAAAGAAATACAGGCACTTGTCACCTGACCAGCTGAGGAATCTCCCCAATGCCGCCAGGCAACCGATAAGCTTTTGAGCCTCCCTGACGGTACGAGGCGACTGCATGTCAATCACCGCCTGCACTTTGTCCGGATTGGCCTCTATGCCTCTCTGATCAATCAAAAATCCAAGAAACTTCCCAGACTCAACTCCAAAGACGCATTTTTTTCGGATTTAACATGACTTTATGCCGCCTGAGGGTGGTGAAGGTTTCTCGGAGGTCGGCTAGATGATCCGCCTGTAGCTTTGACTTGACTATCATGTCATCGATGTACGCCTCCACGTTCTTTCCAATCTGATCATAAAAGACCGAGTTCATCATTCGTTGGAAAGTAGCAGGCGCATTCTTCAACCCAAACGCCATCACCGTGTAGCAGTATAACCCTTGATCTGTGACGAAAGCCGTCTTCTCTTGGTCTTTCTTCCACAAGGGTATCTTATGGAAGCCGGAGTAGGCATCCATGAAACTCGTCAGGGCATGGCCGGCTGTAGAGTCTACCAAATGATCTATCTTTGGAAGCGGGTAGCTATCTTTTGGACTAGCCCTGTTCAGGTCCGTGTAATCTACACACATCCGCCAGGTTCCATTCGGCTTTTTCACAAGGACGACATTGGCTACCCAGTCCGGGTAATAACATTACCGGATGAACCCAGCATCTAATAGTTTCTTGACCTCGGTTGCTGCCGCCTGGGACCTTTCCTCGCCATGGTTCCTTTTCTTTTGCCTGACCGGCTTCTTTTTAGGATCCACAGCGAGTTTATGAATAGCAAGATCCGGACTTATACCCGACATCTCTTCTACTTCAAAGGCAAACACATCCTTGAACTCCTTCAGCAAAAGGAGTAAATCTGATCCCAAACTTTCAAACGCAACCGTTCCAATCTTGACCGTTCTGTCTGGCCGGCTGTCTTCAAGGACAATGTCGATTATTTCTCCAGCCGGTTGGGGGCGAAGGCCGTCTAGCCTTTCCCCGGACAGTGATTGCTATTGTTTCTCCTTTACAGGCGCTAGTTGGTCCGCCTTCCTCTTTTTACCGGCGGGCTTAGTAGCAGGTAAGCTTTGATCACAGTCGTCAAGTTCAACTATTTCTTTTTCTTGACCATCTGTGTCAAGCGTTGGTTTGATGTCCGAGAGGTAACACTCTCTCGCCATCTTCTGGTCCCCACTCAAGGAACCGACTATGCCATCAGCCCTTTCAAATTTGATCAACATTAAAGATGGAATGATGACTGCTTTAGAGATGTTAAGGGTTGGGCGGCCAATAATCAAGTTGTAGGCAGTCAGCTCTCCTACAATAAGAAACTTGACAACCATGTGCCGACCCTTTCCCTTTTCTCCAAACCAGATGGGTAGATCAATCATGCCCACCAGATGTACTACTCCTCCCCCAAAACCTACAAGGGGATATGAGGCCGGATGCATGCTACTGGGCTTATACTTGTGTTTTTCCAAGCACCGATAGCTGATGAGGTCGGATGAGCTCCCGGTATCAATTAAGATCCGGCCAACTCTTTGATTGGCGATTTTGCACTCGATGACTATTGGGTCATCATGAGGTCGTCTGACCTCTCCTCTATCTTTCTCGGAGATGTTAACTTCCGGAAAAGAATATTCAGACGACTGGCCCTCATCTACTTAGTTGACCAGTTTCCGAATGTTATCTTTTGTGCCCCGAATGTCATGGCCAATTTCTTCATGAAAAAGACAATATTTGCTCTTATCCCGGGCACTTAAGGGACTCTTCATAGGAGCCGATTTTTCGAGATTCAACCGGTCCTTTACTTCGTTAAGAATGGAGGCACAATCCTTGCTAAACTCGTACTTGGGCACATACGGATCCGACCTCTTTCTTTTCTGGAAAGGTTGTCCGGATGAGTCTGCCGCCCATACCCTCTTTCTCTTGTCTTCCTTTTTGGCCGACTGGGTAGACCGATTCTCTTTTTTATCGGATCTTTTGTAATCCGTAGGAAGTTTCATAGCACACAATTCCATTGCCTGAATGTAGGCCTATGCCTTCATGAGCGCCTCGTGAAGAGTAGAGACCCTCTTCCTAACCAAATCAAACTTAAAAGTTGATCTGTCTTTTAAGCCTTTAAAGAAATCAGTATAGGCAACGTCATCAGACCATCCATGGATTTTGATCCTCATCAGGTTAAACCGCCTGACATATGACCGGAGCCCCTCTTTATCTCCCTGCTGGATTGCCCCTAGGTCAAGGCTTGTTTTCTTGGCAGGGATGTTCATAGAAAAGTTGGACGTAAACCAGTAGGCCAAGGTCCTGAAATTATTGATGCATCCGGCTGGGAGTTTACCAAACCAACGTTGAGCAATCCCTTTCAACGTTGCCGGGAAGCACCTGCACCATGAGGCGTCATCCAAACCCTGCAAATACATCAGGTTGGTGTACGCCATGAGGTGATCTTCCAGGTTGGTGGTACCGTCATATGCACCTACCAACACGTTTTTGATCTTAGCCGGCTGGGTCATCTTGGTGATTTCCCTGGAAAACGCCGTTGGTTGTTCCCCAAGGTTGAGCAGCCGAAGCTGCCAGTCCATAGGCTGGAGAGGCGGCTATTGATGTCCCCCGAAAAGACGTGGCTGGGCATAGGGAGATCAAAAAGGCGTGTATGGTGTTCCATGCAATGCCAGTTGGATCATATGAGGGGCGGATCGAGCGGAAACCTCGCTTGTCCGGCTGTCATTATTTGTTCTCGAGTGCCTCCCTGATGTGGCATTGAAGCTATCTCGAAAGGTCGATGTTGATGCTGACTCGGATCGCTGAGTCTTTTTATCTTGGATGAGCGTCCGGGCATCAGAATAGACTTTCTTGGTTCCATCCGGCTGAATGTGCCGGACGGGCTTTCTGACTCCATCTATGGGAGTGTGTATCTTTGAGAAATCAAAGGGCCTAGCCGGCATATTTGACTTCGGATGCGGGGTAGAAGCTCTACCCTTGACTGTTTTGGCAGTCTTTTTACCAAGGCGCCTTTCTTCCGCCTGACCCTTACGGGGGCCGGCTGTATTGTCCAGAAGGCCTTTGATCTCTCCTTTGAAGCTCATCATCATGTTCATGAGTTCATCTCTGGAGACTGGGGTGGCTCCCTCTGAAGCAGGAGTCAACCCAAGCGGTCCCCTGGTAGGATGATTTGGGCTTGCCTGCTGCTCTTCCCGTTCCCTCTTATCTTTGGAACGAGTATGCTTGGTTCTGAAGGAACCGTCGGCTGCTGTGTAAGTTTCAACCTCATGATTGTCGGCTGTGTCTTGGTCCGAGTGGACCTCAACCTCACCAGCAAGTTGACTACTTTTACCCGGCTGTATCGGTTCTGAAGTCATCTAGAAAGTACTCTCCCCACAGACGGCGCCAGATGTTTGGGGGTTTTTTATGTGTCCTACGAGAGAGTTACAATTTTCTAGTATGCTCCTTCCTTCGCCTGTACCTGCACAAGTAACTGAATACTCCGGCTGGGGCTGAGGTGTTCCGCCTCTGAAGATTAAGTTAGTCTCTTTCTAAATGTGGAAATACGACAATAAAAGCTTCTCGATTTGAGAGCGTTTGCAAGGGGATTTGTGTTTTGTTGGTTTGTGGGAAAATGATTCGATCCCCATTAATGAGGTCTGCCCTTACTATTTATAGTAGGGGGAATTGTACCTCAATTAGGGTACAATGACACGTGTCGCAAAGGGATTGGGCCTTTGCTGAGCGTTGCAAGCTTGACACGTGGCAGGCTTTTATTAGGCCACGTGTCTTAGGGTATTTTTACCCTAAACAGTTAGAATGTAACCATGTCCCATCACATGGTCAGCCCTAAAGTTCCCTTTTTTTCAGACATGGCCCTGCGCCTACCTTTGGGAACATGGCAGAAATAGGGAGTGTACATTTCCCTTTGAGTGGCATCCGGCTCTGCCCATCTCTCCCCTTTCTCCACCTCATGGATCTCTCTCGCTGTATGTAGCCGAGAGTGCTTTTCCTCTAAGTCGTCAGCGTGCCGACTAGAGGTGCTTGGCTTAGAGTTGTCATCCGAGCTCTCGACCAAAACATTCGTCTGCCCGGACAGGTCAATGACGAGAGGTTCATTGAAGAGAGGTTTATTCTGAATCTCTTCCCATGATTCCTCTAAAATGGAATCACTGGGGGTGCTAGGGACGCCAGGCGGCACATCCAAGATCTCACTTATGGGCGCATAAAATGAGGAGTCGTTTGAATTTGTAATCTTGGCCGTTTTCTTTGTTCTGGCCATTGTGTCCTGCACAGACACATAGACAGTCGGACTTTGGGCAGTTCTCATAGAATGGTCCAGCATGGGGCAGGCGGCACTCCTAGTTCTAGATTCAGCCGCCCCCGATGATCGGCTGATCACTAACCTAGGTCGTGCCGGATGCTTTTAGGCTACCATTTTTGAAAACAGAAAAAACAAAGTGAAAGTGAACAAGGAAACAGGTGGTTACCTTAAGAAGTGGAGAAGTCTTGGAACACTTGAAAAACTTTAACAGCTGGAGAAGCAGGCGGTAAAGGAAACAGGCGGTCTGTGAAACCAAGCGACAATAGTCCAAAGAGTAAGAGCAATCGTCCAGAATCATGTCTTAAAGTTTTTAGAATGTCCAAAATGATTTGGACACCCCCTATTTATAAGGGGGGAATTTCAAGGGTCACCTAAAAAAAAAAGGTAAAAACCGTCCTCCAATCATGGCGTGACACCTGTCATAGGCGCCACGTGGCATGCCACGTCACCCCTGTGAGGGGCAAATGATTAGGGGAATTTTCCTTGCCACGTGTACCAATGGTATCTTGCCACGTGTCATCCACGTGGCCCTATCAGGATTCGCCACATGTCACCTCATGAGAGGTCCAAGGTGGACCAATCATGTCACGACACATGGCAGGCAGAATTGCCAACTGAGCAAGTGGCCTCCTACGGCCTAAAGTTCCAGGCAAAGCCCAATCAGCCTTAGGTTTACTAAAACCTAGTATTAGGCACGCTTTCCAACACCCTATAAAAAGGGAGATGTTTCCCCCATAAAAACATCTATTCAGAGATATTCTAACACATTAACACTACATCAGAGAAAGTAGACACCTGACACCCCAAACCGAGCAATTACACATTACAGATCCTCTCTTGGAATCCGAGAGAGACCCTTTATTTTCGGCACTTTACTCCTCAAATACGTTCTAACTTAATCGTCGGAGGCGGAGCTCCCACCCACCAGAGTCTCCGTTGTTTTGCAGGTTCAGGTTTCAAAAGGTTAGTCTTGGAATTGTAACTCTCCCGAAGGACATCAAAAAACCCTGAAACAGATTGCTTGACATAAAATTAGTTTATGTTGAATGTGATTTATGAACCCTTAAAATAGTCAAAGATTGAATCTTTAATGGTTTAATTGGTTGATTGACTTGCTAAAATCCAAAGTGAACAATTTTGAGTTTTAATCATTTTGGAAGTTGATTAAAATCATGAATGTTCATTTTTGTGTTTGAATGTTATTCTTCATTGGAAGGTTGAAATATTCAAATATGCATGAGTATTTGTTAGATAAATTATTTTTCATTAGATAGTTGATTAATTTATTCAACTAATTTTGTCAAATACATAATTATTTTAATCATTGGATAAGTTCATTTAATTATGTAGTATGCCCTTTTTTTTAATTGTATTAAAATAACCTAAAATTTTTAAAGAATGGTTCTTTAAAAAAATTTTGGTTTATGCACTAAAATTTGATTAATTAGGTTAGACTTGTTTGAATTTAAATTGCTTAAATGTTAGTTCTTAAATTAAATTTGGAATTAACTAAACGTCTCTCAAAAATTGGATTAAAAATCCCAAGTGCACGCAAAATTGAAGCACAAAGCTTCGAGCACCACACTCGGCCAGTAGGGCTGCTCGCGCACCCACATTAATGTTGTTGACTGACGGTGTGTGCGTGTGTGTGTTGAGTGTGTGTGAGCAAGCTTGGTGCAGAGAGCATCGGTGCGAGGGTTGGCCGGCATGGCGCAACAAGCACGCGAGCTGAGCCAAGGCTGCTAGGCAGCGCCCAGCAGCAACAGCGTGCTTGTGCACGTGCGCCATATGCGTGCTAACTTCACCCAGCAACAGCTCGGCATGCAAGGCAGGGGCTGCTAGGCAGCACCCAGCACTTGCGTGCATGCGAGCAGTTAGGGCTACTAGGCAGCATCAACTCTAGGCTTAGCATGGCTGCTAGGCCACGCAACCTACAGCTAGCAGCACCCAACCATTGAGAGGGAGCTAAGGGCCCGGTTTATGCCAGCCTTGGTATTTCCCTCAGTTTTATTTTGTGGTATTAAGGTTTTGTTTCAAACGAGGCAAGGCCTCGGTTTTTCACGTACTTGCAAAATTTTTGACAAAATTTGACTCGACCGGCTTAATTAATATTTAAATGGATTGATTTAATTAAGTTGGATGTGGAATTTATTGGGAGCTTCATTTATCGGTTTTGAGCTACTTAAGCCTTAATTGTGTTTTTTGTTATTGTGTTAGTTCACACAATTGAATAAACATTTGACTAGTTTTAATTAGTCATGTTAATCAGATTAGTAGCTAGTATACGCTTGTTGTTTGATACAAAGTTTTGTATTGTTGCTCTTATATTTGTAAAAGTACATGGGGCATTCACTTTAGAAGTGAATAGAATATTATAAATGTTTTTATGCAGGTTATTACAAAAAAAGGCAACTAGTATGGCTCGACTAGGATAGAAAATACGAGTTGCATTCAGTTATGTATTAATGTAAATATAAATACGGACTGCGTGCTGTAAATTATTTTTGTACTCAGATTATTTAGATTGCTCCTAGTTTCTAGTAGTTGCATGTTTGATGGTGAAGTCTAAAGACTGTGTTTCTAAGAAGATAGAGCCAAAAGATGTGATGATGACCTTGAAGATTGGATGCTTCGAGATTCAAGGGGTCATGCTAGTTTGCCATGCGTCTTTAATTATCTTTTACATATTGCTTATATACGATGATGTTAGAAGCATGTTTAGGATTTCGAATGTTGAATGATTAATTTAGTCCACTTAAATCAACCAGCATAGAAACCCTAAGTCCCAAAGAATATTGAGTTAAAATTACCATTCCAAAATGACACTTACTGAAACTTTGAGAACAATAATGGGCTATGCCAATGCAAGGCATTACTACTTTCCTAGGTAAGTAAGGTATACTAGGTATACGCGTTAGTTTTGGTTAAACTCAACAATATTAGTAAGGAGACCTTAGATGTTGTGGCAAAGGAGATAATCATCAAGAAAGCATTAGATGCGACCACTTATCAAACCAAGAACAGCTTAAAGCTATTAACAATTAGATTGCTTACCTTAAAATAATAAGTGTAAAGACAAGCCAAAGCATGCTTAATCACTTATTGATTTTTAGGATCCTGGAATCATTTTATTCTTGCCTATTTGGGACAAATTTATGAATGTGTGAATAGAACATTAATAAGTAAATTGAAATTGCTAATTTGCATGTATTTCAATGCTTATTATGTTATCTTGATAAATGGTTATACTTTGCACTTATATTTGTAGAATTCTAAATCGAATTATAATGTTTCCAACAATTGGTAAAGGAAATCTTTTGAGAATGGTTCTCAAAGATAGAAAAGACATTTCTAAAACACAATTTCTCATAAACAACTTTTATGGCTAAGTACGAAAAGACGGTTGGACATCATGTATTTAAAATACTAGGTAGTTTTAATAAACATGAAGTATTGATTTGAAAACTCAATTTGTCAAAGGTTGACAACCAACATATCTTTTCCCTTTATACACTAATAATTAGGACTCATTAATGTAGTAATTCAAGTATGAATTAAAGGATAAGAACTTTAATTTGTTTTATGGCGCATTAAATGCTTAATTATGCCTAACAAAGTGTAAAACTCAAAACACTTAAAGAAATGGTTCTTAAAGTTACGAGCTGATGTATGATAAAAAATATAGGATACAATGAACAAAGAAGAGGAATACGAGATTCGATTCTACTTCAGAGTTCATGTTATCGTAGTTAAACTTAGCAACTTATCTTCACAAGTATTAGATACTGCTTGAGAGTTCCACATCCGAAGTGACCTCAAAACAAATGAAGTTAAGCTAAGTTATTGACTTACGAGCTTGGAATGAAGCAAGTGGTGTTACATCAGCTAAAAGGTCATCTGCTTTGTTTAAAGACCTTATAAAGCTAAGGTTGGAACAAATAATGGTTATTGTGTTCCATATTCAGCAAACGTGCTTTTTACACACAGAAAGACTCACATTCCAAGTAAAATAACAATAACTGTTGGTTTTATTTGAATGGCATGACTCTTTAAGCCATGAGTCAAGTATAAACAAACATTTCCCTAACATAAACTCACAAGGTCCAAATCATGGACATGATTTGTGTTCCTACTATCTTTCGCAATGTCACATCAACAAGAACATACTCAAGGCTCTATTATACAGACTCTTGAATGTTGATCGATTCTGAATCGTTCTAAGGCAAGGAAGTCTTACTTGTTGAAACCGACTAAGAAAGGGGATATTGTGCTTAGTATAGAAAATTTACTCCGAAAGATAAAGATGATTCCATTACTTCAATAGTTTCACAAGAATTTGAATGAATATGACTATATTCATCAAATATGAAACAAAATGGATCTTAAGTACATCAAAAGTTCAGTGAATTATAGAATTGGCTTGGCAAGATATCAAAACGTCTAGATTAGATTGAGCGATGTTTTCTTGATCCAAGAGTGATCATCCTAAGGTTGTGAAATTGGAATTTCATAATCAGCTCCACAAAGAATATAATATGTCTTGACGGAGACCTCAAAGCCATTTGGAAATGACTCGAACGATGATGGATCACATCCCTTCCTATAAAGTTCTTAAAGATATGCACAAATGTCTAATGTTACTCTAAACAAAATTGTCGAAGATAAGAAAAGACAACATATTCAGTTATGGATAGAAATAGTTTCTAGCGTCTTTTCAAGTATATGTATAGGGCTTTTAGCCTTAGTGGGAGCTCATTGGCTAAGTAGGAGCTAAGTGGCTCAATAAAGGCTAAGGTAGCTCATGTGGGAGCTAACTGTTTGTTTCTAAACAAACTTTTACCCAAAGACAATATATAAGTCTCTTTGTAAGTATTCAAGTGAGACCAGGGGTATTTCTTTCACAACCAACCAAAATTGAGAACATAGTACTTGTTGCTCGAAGTGGTGTCATTATGAAAATTAACACATTTCCAAAACAATAAGTGGGAGGAAAATGAACTCAATGACCATCGAGATGAGTAACAAACTAGAATTGAGAATCACAGAAGACTTTAGAACGGCTTCATGAGAATGATGGATCAAGAATACTCATAGGACTTTACAAGTGCCTTGAAACTTAGTGTTTGATGCAATTACCCCGTATAGGTGTAGAATTCACCAAAGGTTTGGATTGAATCCTATAAAGTTTCTATTAAATTAGAAATGTATCTAAAACTTGCAAGCATATTATTTACTTTTGGATAGTAAGGGAATAGTGGCTTGTAAGATAGCTACAACAAATCCAAATTTGGAAAATGATTAGAGGTCACAAAATTTGAAATAGACTCCATGTTTGAAAATCAGGTTGGGAACTTTATTAATTTGCATAAAGGGTAAAGGCCCATCAAATCGCAAATTAGTTTTCAAGGAGAAAACTAACAAATATGGTAATGTATATGCATACATAGCTAAATTGGTTGAAAAGGTTATAATTAAATTCACGGCGTTGATCTTAATGAAACCTATTCATAAATTGGAATGCTTAAGTCTTTTCGTGATTAATCTAGCAAAAATTGCTCATATGAAATATAAAATAATAGATATAAAAAACGCCTTCCTAAAAATGGAATTTTGGAAGAGACTATGGATATAATCTAAGGGTTTTGTTAATCTAAATAATGCTAGATTTAATAGCAAACTCATGAAATCCAATGGTGAATTGAGGGAAGCATTGCATGTAGGAATTGGAATGTTAGAGAATAATGGACTAACCCAACACACACACGACACGACCTAGGGCAGTTGTCAACTGGTCATCGGACACGGCTGAATCTAGAACTAGGGATGTCATATGGGGGTGTATGACCACCCTTACTCTTTTGCGAATCCGACCGTCTATGTTCATGTGCAAGACAGAATGGCTCGGACTAGATGGACGGTTGTAGGACCCGAATATCAGTCAGGTGATTCAACCGAAGCTCTGATTGATGATGTTCTTTATGACCAACCGGGCGTACCTAGCACGACCGAAGATGAAATCTTGGAGGAATCCGAGAGTTCTGATGGGAAGGAGACCATCCAGAAATCCGACTCCACTGAGTCAACCATGGAGCCGGATGCCCCTCAAGAGTACGAGGAGGCATAAAATTGGCCCTCAAAAAACAATCCAATAGAGGCGCATAAGAGCGCCCGGGACGTGGTCACTTTAAATGCAACCCTTTCGGCATTTTAGGAAAAGCGCCCGGTTGGGGAAGGTTGGGAGATTGTTGTGCCGCCTGTAGAGGCAGCCGTCGTTGAGGATGACAATTTAAATCATGTCGATGATTACTGCGGCTGCTATGAGGCGGCATTCAAAGCTGGTCTCTGGTTCCCCCTCCATAACACAATAAAGGCCATTCTAAGGTGTTACGACCTTAACTCATGGGTGAAAATTCTTGGATACATTGCCGCCTGTGAGATGCAGGACATAATGCCTAGCTGGGAGGCGTTTACGCATATGAACTACCTCACCCGTGCCCGAGGCAGCTGGAATGTGTGGTATACATTTACCATGCTTCCGGAGTATATGATGACGCTAGAAAAGCTGTCTAAGTGGAGCAGCTGGAAGAGCAAATTTTACATGGTCTCTTCCCCTTCTTCACAACGAAACCACCAGCTGGCTGAGGTAATTCACCGATTAGGGTGCTTTTGTGCCATATTGTTAATTGCCGGTTGTAGCATAATTGAGAAGCTAACTTCTTTACGGCTGACTTTGCAAGTGATGTTGAGGGTAGATGGGATGAAGGTCCCCGTGCGAAAAAGCAAGAGGAAGTAAGGGATTCCTAGAGATGGGCAACCGAACTCATAGATGTTACCCAATATAACTCCCTTATGTATGAAATCCAAACTAAAAGCCGGGAAATGAAATAGGAGGAGCTGATCAAGGAACTCACGTCTGCTGCTGATACAACCAACAAAAAAGCAGCCGACTCTGAACTCCAAGTACAAAAACTCCAGGCTGACGTCAAAGCCTTGGGGGATGCTGATACGGAGAACACCGTGCTACGGGCTGAGGTCAACCGGCTGGAAAATGAGTTGGCCCAGACCAGGAAGAGCACAAGGACAAGCTCGAGGCTGAACAATACCGGCTGGTCACCGAGAACGAGCGCAACTGCGAGAAGTGCATGAAGATGGCTTGGTCAATGATCCATCCAGACACCGACTATGCCTTCTTCGACTTGAGGTATAAGTACGCTACTGAAGAATTTGACGCCCATGTTCTCGGGACCGAGAAGTCGGCGCCCTTTGAAGAGTGGGTCGGCATTCCAGAGAAGGAGGAGCATGCGAAAGACCAGATGCCGGGTGGGGCTGATGAAGCCCAAGCCTAGCAAACTCAAGAGGCTCCTCCTTCAGGCCAAGGGCAGCCGTCACAGCAACAACAGCAGCAGGAGCAACCTTAGCCTTATTTTATTTTATGCTTCCTGTCTTCATCCGGCCTACGTGCCGTGTAATTTCTTTGTATCTCTTTCCCTACACATGGGTCCGGGGGACAATCATTAACTTCTTTAATATATTTGCCGACTGAGTCGGTTTTCACTTGATATTATTTACTTCAATTTTTCCAGTTTTCGCAATTTTGCCTTGTTCAAAGCTTTTTTTTTACAATTTGAATTGATACATGCGGTATGCCGGATGCATTGCCTCTGCCTGCCCCTGGACAGTTGTTTGCTTATAATTACAACCCTAAGTAGGAAGCCGTCCACATAAGCTCCGGACGATTAGATAGGCGGTCCTTGACCGTTATTAGAATAAAATTACTCTAAGTTGGTTGGTACGCAGGCGGCCTAGATTATTCTTTTAACCGGCTGCGGATTACCCTTTGGGTATCTGGCAATACCGTTGGTTGGTACGCAGGCGGCCTTTGGCCGAACGTATGCATCATAACCAAGTTGCGGATTAAAAGCTAAGGTTTTGACCTTGCTTATTGAGTTTATAGCCGATTGTAGTGCATTTTGGGAAAAGACGGCTACACATCAAGATGTAAATTACCGTCTTTGTTACCTTTAAGCAAGGTCCAGTTGTATCTTGATTTCAATTGATCATTCGAACGACCATATCTTTAACCCAGATAGTTGGTTAAAGCCGTTTGAGTTATGACCTGTAGAACAATGTACCACCCGGAAGGGAGATGTTTTCTTCGACGAATTCACCCAAATGGGCGTCGCCGGATGCCTGCTTATGTTGAAGCAGGCGGTTTAAAATATGTTTGGCCATTGGTCTTCTTAATAGCTAAGTTCGATACTTAGCCTTCTACTTAGTGTAGAGCAGACGGTTGCCCGGTTGTGTATTGCACAGATGGGACTTGGTAGTTGCCCGGTTGTTCATTGTACACATGAGACTTTATACAAAAGATAATAGAAATAAAGTATTCTATCATTAATATACACTATTTATAGAAAATTTACAAGTCCTTAGAAGTAGTACTTTTTCAAGTTATCTACATTCCAGGTTCTAGCTAGCTGCCTGCCGTCTAGGGTTTCTTAATTTGCGTCTTCATCATAGAGCATGATTCGGAGTGTTGGCTCATAAAGTTCAATTGGCAAGACGGCTTCGGGGTTTCACCGGTTGCCCCTTTTTTCAGTTGTTCTGATGGCCCATAGGACATGAGGCAACTCATCCACCCAAAGACCGCCAACCTAAACCGGGTGATGATGTTTCTCCAGATGAAACAGATGACATCCTTTTGTCTTAATGCCCTTGACCGCCTCTGCCTCACCCATTTGGTGAAGTAATCTACAACCACCAGGATGTACCTCCGCTCGCCTGTAGCAGGCGTATACGGACCTAAGATGTCGATGCCCCATTTTGCAAATGGAACCAGGAGGTAAATAGCCGTCAAGTCTATGGCCGGACGGTGTATAAGCCGGCCAAATCTTTGGCACTTGTCACACTTCTTCATCATTTCCATGGCGTTCGCCTCAAGAGTGGGACAAAAGTAGCCTTGCCGTCTAGCCCTTTTTGCTAGAGTTTTGCCGCCATTGTTTGATGCACAAAAGCTCGAGTGCAGATCCTCTAGAACCTCTTTTCCCCTTTCAGGGGTAACACACTTCAGCAACGGCTGGAGGTAACCTTTTCTGAAGAGCTCCCCTTGTAGATTTCAAAACTTAAGGCTTGCTTTTTCAACGCAGCCGCTTCTAAAGGAGCATCCGACAAAGTGTCGTCTGCTAAATAATCCCCGATGGCATCCATCCAGGTAGAGCTTCGGTCAAGAACTTTAATGGGATCATGTTTAATGATTATTTTTTTCATAACTTCCCATAAGACTAACTTAGGCGCGTCACAAGTAGCTGATGATGCCAACTTAGACAATACATCCATCTGATTGTTTTCTGACCTGGGCACCTGACTTAGATGAAATTCGTCAAGTGTCCCGACCTCGTCTTTGACCACCTGCAGATACTTGATCATAGCCGGATGGGTGGCTTCGTAGTCACCATGGTATTGACTAACAATTAACTGAGAATCTGAGTAGGCGTCAACTTTTCTTGCCCCTGCCACCTTACACATGCGTATACAGGCTAGAAGGGCCACATACTCCACCTCATTATTTGAGGCTTGAAACTTGAACTGTAGTGCATATTTATATTTGTCCCCTTCTGGAGACATGCAAATTATGCCTGTACCATAGCCATTCATAGTAGAGCTCTTGTCTACATAAACCTTCCAAACCTGATCAACATTGTCCGGCTGAGTCGGCCTTCTCATTTCAACAATGAAGTCGGCGAACGCTAGACCCTTCACAACCTTTCGAAGGTGATTTTCAGACTTTGCATTTCAATAGCCCACTTGAGCATTCTACTGGATGACTCTAAGGTTGTCATTGGCCGCTTGAGGGGATGATATGTGTAGACCACCACCGGATGTGCCAAGAAATATGGTTTCAACTTCTTGACTGCCATGAACAAGGCGAGGCCAAAATTTTCAACCAAGGAGTACCGTAGCTCAGCATTTCAAAGAACATGGCTGATGAAATAGATCGGGAGCTGAATGTTGTCTCTCTCAGCTAGGAGAACATCACTGAGGGCATGATCTGAGACGGCCAAATACATATAGAGAACCTTTCCTGCTAGAGGGCTTACCAGCCGTGGCAATGAGTGAAGGTTGTTTCGGGGTTTTCTGATGTCCTGCGGGAGAGTTACAATTCCGAGACTGGAACCGGACGCCTGTAGAGAGCTCCGCCTCCAACGGTCAAGTTAGTACCTGATTAAGGAGTAATTAATACGGAAATTAAAGTAACAAGACCTCTCTAGGTGAGAGCGTTTAATGTTTGTAATCTACTTTGTTAGCGAGATTAGCCGGTTATTAGTGTTCCGTAATGTTTCTGTTCTGTTCTTCAGGTGAGATTAGTTGCTTGATGTTTGCTCGATTGCTTGATTGCCTGATGTTCTCTTGATTTCTTCCTCTCCTCTTTAATGAGGATTAATTAAGTATTTATAGTCTTGAGAAGCGTGCCACTCTCTAGGTTTAGAGTAAACCTAGGGCTGACCGGGCCTCTAGACAGGATTGGGCCTTGTTGGCCGGTTTTCCCATTTGGCATGGGTGGACACGTGGCGTGCCTCGATTAGTCCGTAGAGGACGTATCTGTGATTGACACGTGGCAGGCTCCTATTGGCCTACGTGAAGGACACGTGGCGGAACCTGGTTGGTCCACTTGTCAGACGGTGATTGGAGGATAAAAATCCCCTAATCATTTGCCCCTCACAGGTGGCACGTGACTGGTCACGTGTCGCCTGTGACAGGTGTCGCACGGTGACAGGCGACGGCCTGCTACAGGTGTCACCTTGCAAACGGCCGAGAGATTTTCCCGCCCAAATTTTGAATTTGGAAGCGACCCTTCGCCTTCTCACTTTGCCTATATAAGGAAGTGCTGACTTCGGTCATTTTCACATTTGAGAACTTTGCGAGAACATTCGGACCCCTGAACTTGCTCTGACATTTCGGACCTTTTCTGCCTACCGCCTGTTCTGACAAGCCGACTGCACCGGATTTCCAGAACTTCATCAACCGTCACTCGTTCAGGTAACTCAGTTCTCTTACTCTTAATTTTCTTTTTATTTTTTGAAATGGCACCATGGAAGCACACGACACGACCTAAGTTAGTGATCAGCCGGTCACCGGGGACGGCTGAATCTAGGACTAGGAGTGTCGCCTGCCCTTTTCTGGACCCATCTTTGCCCTTTATACAAAGTCCGACTGTATCTGTGTCTATGTAGAACGTGATGGCCAGAACAAAAAAGACTGCTATGATATCAAACTCAGACGGCTCCTCCCAAAGGGTGCTCATTAGTGAAACATCTGACCAGGCGCCAGATGTAGAATTGAAACGAGACGGCTGCCAAGCCGACAGTTCTGAGAGAGGGGCCAAGGTGGTCCCTTCCCATCTTACCGTTGATATGTCTAATTTTCCTCCTGCTCCTTCTAAGGGAGAGGAGGCGGGCCCCTCTGGGAGAGGGGAGGAGTCGTCCTCTTCGGACTCGTCAGAGGACGAGTCCGAGTCCAGCTCTTCTGGCCACAGTTCTCCAGGCTCAGAAGAAAGAAACAGCCGCCTACAAGAGGCGAGACTTTCTCATGCAGTTGAGAAGGGGGACAATTGGGCGGAGCCGTCCGCCTCTTACAGAGAGGAAAACGCCCCCTACTACTGCATGGTACCCCGGGGCCGGATCGCAACCATGCAAGACAAAGTGGAGAGCTTTATTTCTAACCACAGAATGGGCCCGGAATTTTTACTGTTCGTGCCGGATCCAGAAGACACTGTCGTCTGGCCGGCTGGTACCAGCTATGATGACGGCTGCTTTGGCTGCTATGTGGCGGCCATCAAAGCTGGACTGCGCTTCCCATTACATCCGGCTGTTCAGCGGATTTTAGATGGGTATGATTTGGGGTTATGGCAGTTAGCCCCCAACTCTTGGGTAAACGTACTCGGCTATGTGGCCGGGTGCGAAATGTACGGGGTGGAGCCAAGCTTTGAGGCTTTCGCCCACATGAACTATCTCAGCCGGACCCCTAAGTCGGGAGGTACCGGCTGGTATCAATTAACAAGCCATAGGGGTTACCTCATGACGAGAGGTAAGGCGAACAAATGGAAGGATTGGCGGAACACCTTCCTTATCATTGAGGGTTCAGACACGGAGCTGAACCAACGTTTTAACAAGTGGAATAGGGATCCGCCTCTTCTCGCAGGCGGCCGCAGCATGCCGCCTGTTCCCCCAAAGGCTAAAAGAGAGATCCTAGACAAAGGACTCTTCAAAGTAGAGACTAGGGTGAACTCTACTTCAGGGGTACGAGAGCAAGTACCCCTAAACTGCGTCCCGAGCTTCAAGTGGCTCTATGACGAGTACTTTTTGGCCGCCTGTGGCCTCAGCAGTCGGTGCTCTAGAGGTAGCCGGCCTGTCAAATACTCTGTTTTTTCACGCTTTGTTTACTTAGGATTTTACTAACTTTGCTGTTCATTTTTTGCAGCTGACGCCATGAGTAAAATAACAGCATCCAAGACTGCGGCGGCCATGTTGCGGGCCTCTCTCATGCAACAGTCTTGTGCCGACTCCCCTAACAAGGGGGCACCCTTGGTAGGCTTCGAAAACTCTTCCTCTTTTAGGAGTTGTCTTATGCATATACTAACTCTTTTTATTTTCAGTCGGGCACTCCAAGAGCTTCTTCCTCGCAACAGCCGGACCCCAAGGCCCGGAGGACGACTGTTGCAAGCTCTCCTGGGTCTTCCAGGAAAACAGTGGCGGCTGAGAAGCAGCCGGCCACTTCTTCTAAAACCCCGGCGGGGCCGCCTAGAAGTATGGACAATCACTTGTAAAAACTTTCACACTTGCTTCCTTCTTGACTAGGTCTAACTTGCTTTTTTACGCTTGATGCAGCCGGCCCTCAGGGGCTTGACTTGGTTGAGGTAGCCAAGTCCATGATCAAAGTAGTTCTTCCATCTGAAAGGGAGGCGGTCAGGGGTGCCGGCACCCTTGACCTTGATGGGATTGCAGGGGTCCTTGCTGAGGTATACTTTTTGAGTATTTGAATTCCAGGACGCCTGATTTCTTTTTTGTTTGGAAACTGACGCCTGTTTTCTTTTTGTACTTAGGCCCTGCTCCGAGTTAACAGCCTTCGCAAGCCGATTGATCGGAAAAACAAAGAGGTAAAGGCTGCAAAAGCTATGGCCGCCTCCAATTGTGATAAGGCAATGTTTCAAATTGCCCAAAATGAAGTACTGACCATTGATATTCTTTATTATCAGGCGCAGGCTACCGCCGCTGTTCGGGCTCAGTTAGAGGCGGCCCAGAAGAAGAATGACGATCTGGAGGCGACCGTCACAAATCTTAAGGCCGAGCTGAAACCTCTTCGCCAAAAAATGCACTCTTACGAAGCCATGGAGAAATCTTTGGCCAACGTAAAAGAACGCCTGGTGAGCCAAGAGAAGAGTCTTACCCAAGAGCTCTCGGAAAAGGCCGAGCAAGAGAAGAAAGAGCTCGTCCGGGAGATGGTGGAAGACTCCGCTCAAATCCAGCGCATGACCTAAGGCCGCCTGTTCCCCAATGCCGACTTTGCCTCATGGGAAAGAACGTACCACCAGTGTTCGGAAACATATAATCAAGAGATCCTGGCGGTTGCTGAAGAAGAGGCATTGGGAGATACGTTGGAGGAGGAGGAAGAGCCGGTTGTGGCGCTTGTGCCACTTTGGGGTAAGGCATCAAAAGAGGGTGCAGCTGAAGCCGAGTCCAGCAAGAAGCGTGCTGACCAGGCGGCAGCTGCTAATACTTAACTGCCCCCTTCTTAAGCTTAAAGTATTTTTTCCACGGCCTGCGTGCCGTTTGCTTTGTTTTTACCCGGCCAGGGGGCCGGGGCTTTGAATATTTTGCTGGTCTTTAATGACCGGCTTATTTTTAATCAAATTTTTGTTTTGATTCAAATTTGTCTAAGTATTCAATATCTAATATCCCATTGTTCACTAGACCGACTGTTGACAGGTACAAATAGTAAGTACGCCGCCTATGCCCCTGGATGACTGGTTGTCTGTTTCCAGGATAGACGATCAGTCGGCCATTTATTCAATCGGTATTCGAACTATTTATTCAATCGGTCTGACCAAGTAAATAGTATTACCTAGTCGCCAAGGAATTAAGTAGGATAACAAGCGGCGGGTACCGGTTGTTTCCCTTTATTGCCAATGTTGGCTTTTAACTCGTAATTTGTTAACCTAGCAAGAGTAGTGGTTGAGAGTCCCTGTTTGTTAAAAACAGGCGGACGACTCATACCTTTTAGGCTCCATACTAAGTTTGAGTGACTATTAAGTTAACATAGGAGTTACTTAGTCTTCGTCACACTCTAGATTGAATAGTAGAGGTACCAGGCGGCGGAGGCCGGCTGATCCTCTTGATTTGCCAATGTTTGTTGGCTATTAACTCAATAGGTTACCTAGTAGGAATAGGGGTTTGAGTGCCCTTGTTTGTTTAAAACAGGCGGACGACTCAAACCTTTTAGGTTCCATACCAAATTTGGAGTGACTATGAGTTAACGTTGGAGTTACTCAGTCGCCGTCACTTTTGTTTGAGAAGTAGAGGTACCAGGCGGCGTAGGCCGGCTAGACCGCTTGATTCGCCAATGTTTGTTGGCTATTAACTCAATAGGTACCCCCTGCATTTATCCCAAGTAATACAGGCGGTCATCTGACTCAGATGTCAACTGCTACCACTGGTTTGGTTAGTGATAGAGTTATCCTTGTCTCAAAAACGGCTACGTGGTTGCCCTTGGGGACAGTCGTATAGGTGCCGTGTAATTAGTTTATAGAACAATGTTCCACCCAAAAGGGAGCTGCTCTCTGCGACGAATTTCATCCGGAGGGATGCCGTCGGACGCCTGCTATGATGTTGGGACAGGTCGTATTAGTTTTGTAGATTTGATCAGTTGGCTTGGCGCCTGGTCTGATCATTCGGCCGCTGGCCTTGGTAAGTTCTTGGTGAACGTAGGTGCTAAGTAAAAGAAGGGTAGCCGCCTGTTAGGCACAGGGTCAGCCAGGCCCTAATCTTTTTAGCTAAGTATTGTGAGTAAAATACTCAATGGAGAGTAGCCGACTGTAAAGGTACAGACGGCATGCCCCTCGTAATACAAAATTGAATAGTAAGTGCAAACTTTATTAAGTAGCTCTTTACTTTACATTATTCAGAAGAAATATTTTTTAAGGTTATCTACATTCCAAGTTCGAGGCAACGGTTGTCCGTCTGGTGTTTCCAGACGGTAGGTACCGTCCCTGACTTCCTCATAGATTCGGTAGGGTCCTTCCCAGTTGGGAGTTAGTTTGCCAGACTCATTAGCCCTACCAACTGCTTCCATTTTTCTAAGTACAAAGTCCCCTACTTTGAGTGGACGAATGTGTACTTTTTTGTTGTATGATCTAGTCATTCTCAGGCGATAGATCTCATGGCGCAAAACAGCATTGCCCCTCTTTTCAGGAAGTGAATCTAATGCCAGGCGCATGGCTTCCCAGTTTGCCTCTTCGTCATATAGCATTACTCGAAGAGTCGGCTCGTAGTGTTCTATTGGAAGAACAGCTTCCGCACCATAAGTTAGGAGGAATGGAGTTTCTCCAGTCGCCCCTTTTTCAGTCGTCCTAATGGCCCGAAGAACATGTGGTAGTTCATCCGCCCATAGGCCGCCTGCTCGTTCAATCTTTTTCCTGAGACCGTCTGAGATGATTTTATTAAAGGCTTCTACCTGGCCGTTTGCTTGTGGACGGCCGACAGATGCAAAGTAGTGTGCAATTCCTTGGTCTCCCAACCAGCTTTTGAGAACAGGCGTCTCAAATTGGGGACCATTATCAAAAACCATAGACATGGGAACCCCGAACCGAGTGATGATGTTTTTCCAAATGAATGAAATTACATCTTTCGTCTTGATTCCCTTTACAGCCTCCGCCTCTACCCATTTAGTGAAGTAGTCAACGGCAACAAGTATATACCTTCTGCCGCCTGTAGCAGGCGTATATGGACCCAGAATGTCCATGCCCCACTTAGCAAACGGTAGTGGGCTGTGAATGGTAGTGAGGTCAGTAGCCGGACGGTGAATTAATTTGCCAAACCTTTGGCACTTGTCACATTTTTTCACCATCTCCATTGCATCTGCTTCCAAAGTAGGCCAAAAGTAGCCCTGCCGCCTTGCCCTTTGAGCAAGCATCCTACCACCTATATGAGAAGCACAGTAACCAGAGTGAAGATCATGTAGTATCTCTCGTCCCTTTTCAGGAGTAACACACTTTAAGAAAGGTTGAAGGTACCCCCTCTTATGAAGTTCTCCCTGTATCATTTCTAAACAGGAGGCTCGTTTTTTCAGTGCTGCCGCCTGTTGAGGATCATCCGGCAGTGTACCGTTTGTCAGATATGCCCTGATTGAATCCATCCAGGTTGAGCTTCTGTCTAGGATTCCAATAGGGTTTTCCTCGATGCTTCTCTTCTCCATTACTTCCCAAAAAACAGTTCGAGGAGTATCGGAGGAGGCGGATGATGCTAATTTAGACAGTGCATCTGCCTGGTTGTTTTCTGATCTCGGCACTTGGATCAGATGGAAATCCTCAAGGGAGCCGACTGCTTGTCGGACCGCCTGTAAATACTTGATCATGGCCGGATGGGTTGCTTCGTATTCGCCATTGTACTGACTCACTATCAATTGTGAATCAGAACAGGCGTCTATTTTTCTTGCCCCTGCCGCCTTGCACATGCGGATCCCGGCTAGTAAAGCCTCATATTCTGCCTCATTGTTTGAAGCCTGAAAACTGAAGCGTAGAGCATACTCGAACCTGTCGCCCTCTGGAGATTGACATACGACGCCTGCTGCACAACCATTTGAAGTAGAGCTTCCGTCCACATATACCTTCCATACTTGGTCTGGAACTTGAGAGTCAGGAGGACGAGTCATCTCTACAATAAAGTCAGCAAAGGCTTGCCCCTTCACTGCTTTTCTAGGCTCGAAAGTAACTTCGAGGCTCTGTATTTCTATGGCCCATTTGATCATTCGTCCTGACGACTCCATGATGGTAAGGGGCCGCTTGATTGGTTGGTCGGTATACACGACGACTGCATGTGCCAAAAAGTAGGGCTTCAATTTTTTAACAGCCATGAAGAGTGCAAGACCAAATTTCTCCACTAGGGGATACCTCAACTCGGCATTTTTCAGTACGTGACTGACAAAGTAGACCGGGAGCTGACAGCCGTCCCTTTCAGCAAGGAGCACAGCGCTTAACGCATTATCAGAGACGGCCAGGTACATGTAGAGATCCTCTTTGGGCAAAGGGCTGACCAGCCTCGGCAAGGAATGCAAGTGAACTTTTAATTTCTGGAAGGCGGCCTCAGCATCCGGCCCCCATTCAAACCTTGCCTTTTTCTTAATTGCCTGGAAAAAGTATAGGCATTTGTCGCCTGATCGGCTTAGGAATCTCCCCAAGGCCGCCAGACAACCTTTTAACTTCTAAACCTCTCGGATGGTACGAGGCGACTGCATGTCAAGGACCGCCTGCACCTTCTCAGGGTTCGCCTCTATTCCTCTCTGATTGATAAGGAATCCGAGAAATTTCCCAGACTCAACTCCAAATACACATTTCTTGGGATTGAGCATGACATGGTGCCGCCTGAGTGTGGCGAAAGTTTCTCGGAGGTCCGTCAGATGATCTTTCTGAAGTTTAGTCTTGACAATCATATCATCAATATATGCCTCGACGTTTCTCCCAATCTGATCAAAAAACACAGTGTTTATCATTCGTTGGAAGGTAGCCGGGGCATTCTTAAGACCAAACGGCATGACCGTGTAACAGTATAACCCCTGATCAGTGACAAAGGACGTCTTCTCCTGATCTTTCTTCCATAAGGGAATTTGATGGAAACCAGAATAGGCGTCCATGAAACTCATCAAGGCATGGCCGGCTGTTGAGTCGACCAGATTATCAATTTTAGGCAGAGGGTAACTGTCTTTGGGGCACGCCTTGTTTAAGTCTGTGTAGTCTACACACATTCGCCAGGTGCCATTCGGCTTTTTAACAAGAACCACTGATAAGTGGCATTTATGCCACTATTTAGATCCTCTAATTGCGGTATTTTTCTACGTTTGTCCCTTGTTTGTACCCCTTTTGCTCCGTTTCTCCCTTTATTATGTTTTTGTGCTTTTCCTCGTGTTTTGTAGGCTTTTGGAGTTGATTTTAATAGAATGAAGAGCTTGGAGAATTGGAGTTCATTTGAAGAGCTACAAAGGAAGTTAAGGAGCAAGCAAGCAAGGCCATACAGACAGCGCGGGTCGTGCTTTCAGAATGGCGCGGGCGCGCCAAACCAAGCGCGGGCGTGCCTAACATTGGGGTTGAAAATATTGAAGGAGGCAGAATGTAGGCGCGATTTGGGCGCGGCTTAGGCGCGGGCGCGCCTAAGATAGGCGCGGGCGCTCCTAAGATATGCGCGGGCGCTCAAAGGCCTGAACTCCGAAACTAACCTTTGTTCACTCTTTTAGCCATAACTTTTTATCTACAAATTGAATTGAGGTGATTCAAATTGCATTGAAAACAAGACTTGAAGTTCTTTCCAAAGGTAGGTCGCACGCCCCAGAAGCCTCCTAGAACAGAAGTTATTGCCGTTTGAAAAAGAATGTTGCTGTCGGGCCAATCCCAGTGCGCGGCCGCGCAGGCCTCTATCGCGGGCGCGCACGAGCAGCTACGGGTCTTTTAAATGCTTCTTCCTCTCCTCTTTTTGGCCAAGTTTTGATGGTGGGTTTCTTTGGGGTTTTCTCTCTCCTCTTTGAGGGGTTAAACCCTAACATCTCTCCATCAATCTTCACATAAATTAGGCTTAGATTTAGTTTTAATCTTTGTTTTTATACTTTGCAATGTAGATTAAGAGTAATTTAGGGTATTTTAGAGAGAGAAAGTGAAGAGCTTCAATGGTGGATTGAAGAAGATGAAGATGCAAAGTGACATTGTTTTGGATTCCTTTTCAATACTTCAATGAGCATTCTAAACTCTATCTCATTTATTGTTCTTTCTTAATTTCTTGCTTGATTAGAGTAGTTGTTTAGTTTAATTGCTTCTCTTTGTTCTTCTTGTTGGGTTTTGTGTTAGTTGTTCATGATTAGTGAGTAATTCCCTTTACTAAGAGATTGGTGATAGCATGTGGTGAATCTTGAATGTATTAGGCTAGACAAATGTTGGTTATATGTGATTAAATATACCTTGTAACCATGTTTTACTAATTACTCCATGTGAATGGCCAATCATGTGTTGTAATTGGGTGGATTGAACTAAGTTATGACGATAGTGTAACTTAGGGATATCCATTAGGTGATCGATTCTATGCAAAAACCTTAACTTTCACAACTTATGACGATAGTATGAGCATGTGTTAAGATGGGAAAGCCTTTGACCCCGATAGGTGGTTAGATGGTATTGTTGGTATTGCCTTATATGAGATATTTGGTTTGCATGTAAACTTATTTCCATTGCCTAACTTTATTGAAGATCATTGTCATGTTTGACCCTCTCCCTTGGTGTTAGTTTAACTTAATATAAATCTCATTTTTGTTTATTGTTCTATCCATCCTATCTCTTTGACCTAGCTTAATTGGTGGTGGTGTTGATAGTGTTTATGTCGTCTCCGTGGTTCGACCCTCTACTTACCACTAAACTTGTTTAGTGTAGGTGTAGGTTTATAAATATTGTTTGGTTGAGGGTAGTTAGTCCAACGACCTAATTATCCTTCACCAAAATGGCGCCGTTGCCGGGGACGGCTTCCATTATTGTTGTATTACCTTATTGAGTCTAGGTCTTTGCGAATATTTTCTTTTCTTTTTGTTTATTTTTTTGTTTAAAAAAAAGGAAAAAAAAAGGGGAAATTCCAAAAATATTTGAGCTTTCTTATTTGGTTGCTATTTGTTTTGCCTCATTGAGTCATGGATCAATTTGTCCAAAATGAAATGTCATGTCCTTCTTTGCCTCAATTTGAATATGAGCCCTTTTGGGTATACTTTAATAGGTTTGAAGACTTCTCTAATTACCTTGGTTGTACTTTAAGGGAGTCTTGTGAGATAATTTATTGGGGTTTGAATGAGTACACTAGGGGGGTGGTTGAAAACAAATTTAATGGTGAATTTCGAGCCACATCTTCGGATGAGGCTTGGGATTTCTATTTGTGGTTTGCTCGGGATAGCAATGAGCAAGATAATTATGATAATTGTCGTGATTTTTCTAACTCTTGCATAAACTCTAATGATGATTCTTATGTTCCCCATGATGATCCCTTGATGCATGATGGCAACCCTTCCCTTTTGTATGCTAATTGTAATGAGATGCATCCCAATGTTGATAATGTTCATGATATTTTTCAATGTTCATCAATTATGTGCATGAATTCCAATGATGCTTCACACACCCAAAATTCTCAAATGCATAATTCTTCATCTTCCTTTCCTTTTTCATACACGATTCCTAATGAGTTCCCCTATGTGTCTAATGAGCCTTTTTGTGAGGGTAATTCAGTGGGGAGATCGAAGGAAGAAGAGTGTATGGAGATGCTTAAGGAGTTTATGAGAAAACAAGATGAAGAGAGGAATGAAAGGGAAGCTTGGATTAAAATGATGGAAAGTAAAATTTCCCAACTAGCCTCATCCCAAGAGGATGCCTTTCCTTCTTCTCCCTCCTCCCATTTGAGTGAGCCTAAGGGTAATCAAGAGAGTGAGACAACTCATTTGGAATTTGAGAATGTGATTGAGGATGATGATTTTGAAAGTGATGGAGGGAGTATGGATGGTGAGATTTTTCATGACTTCGTGAATACCAACCCCTCCACCCAATTTGAGCCTCAAAACTCTTCGCAACCCATTGACGATACAAAATTGATGCAATTAAACATTGATTTGAGGTTGCTTAGAGAAAATTTTGGTTTAGGTGATGATGAGATACCGATGTTCATTCATGGTGACTTGGGGAATGTTAACAATGATGATCATGCTCTTGTTGAGAGTGAAATATCCCAATTGGTGATTGAGAATACATCGAAAATCTTTGAGGGTATTGAAGATGAGTTGGAAGAGAAAGCTTGTGATTCAATGCTAGGTGGTGTAATTGAGGTGGTGAGTGCGATCCCAATTCAAACCCCTTAAACTTACATCCCTTTTTCAAGGAAGTTTAGCAATATTCCTTCTTTTCCCATCTCACTACCATATTTTCTCAAAAATAAACCAATTGAGGAGCCCCTTGCCTCTCTATACCACCATGGCCTTACTTTTGATTTCAATGATGAGCTTTCACCTTCCAAAATGCAACTAAATGAGTTTGTTCCCTCTTTTTCTTTTTCTTATTTTAATTTTTCTTTTGATTTTTCTTTTGATTCTTTTTATTTTTCTTTTCCCCCTCCCCTCAAGCATAGAGTTTCTTTCAACTTTGTGCTTGCTTGTCATATGAGCATCACTTATGCTCTTTTTCATGAAATATTTTCCGATGCATATGACAAGCTTTTGCGTTCTTTGTCCGGTTATTTACTAATAAGGTCAATATTGGACCTGAAACAAGACTTTCTCGGGAAGTAACCCGTGTTTTTATTGCTTTTACTTTTCCTTATTTCTTTTAATTTTGTTTTCCTCTTGTTTCTCTTTGTATATAGTTACTTGATGTCTATACTTTTGCTCATGACCTTGGATCGGGAACCATAAGAAGAAACAAACCAAGGAATGCTTGTGATTGGAAGTTGAAGCACCAAAGAAGAGTAATTAGATGGAAATGATGAAAATGAGTTCATTTGCGGGTTTCACACCCACCTAACATTTTGGTTCACTCTTTCCATCTCCTCTCTTTTGTTGCTTTACCCTTTTATTTTCATATGGTTTGAAAGATAAATGTTTGTGGTTTTGTTGTTTCCTTCTTCCCTTTCTTGGTCTCTTGATTGCTTGATTTACCCCCCATACATACCAAGGTTTATTTTTGACTTTGGTTATTCTATATTTGGATGGCCATGAGTGCCTTATTGACTTGACTTTTGGTATGCATGGCTTTGTCGTTGATCATGCTCTCTTCTAGCGCAATTTGTATATACATTCTCAAGTTGTTCTCGTTTTGTGAATATTTGTTTGTATAGCGTCTTTTCCTTTGAAAACAAGGCAAGTTTGCATATGTGTTTTGATCCGTTCTTGTTTTGGTCTTACTACTTTGAACTTGTGTCCTTGAATGTTTTCCTTCCTAATTGGTAATGGTATGCACGGTTTGAGAGTGTTTTGGGTTGAGTTAAACATATTTTAATGCTAAGGTAGCGGTTTTAAGAACTTTGGGATACTTGTAGCCTTAATCCATGGTTGTGGTAAGACGGTGTCGCTCTCCATAGTGGATATGAACCCCTTAGGTCGGTAATTGCTATACAAATCCCGTGTGAGGTTTATTTGTTCTAGCCTTCATCAACTTTGTTGAGTGGCATATTTGGATCCTTGGTTATGCATTTTTCAATCCTGAGTTTGACTTCTATCTACCCGAGATCGTGACCGAACCCTTTAAGGGAGGAAATAGGCATTTTTCATTTTCTTATCCTTCTTTTTGTTTTGTTACAAAATTGGTTTTCTTTTAAATTTGCCCCTCTTGCTAACCCTTTGAGCCTATTTCCCTTTCTTGATTTTGAGCCACATTACAAACCGAATGACCTTTTGTTCCCCTAAACCTTTTGTTTATGTGAAGCATGTTGGTTTGAGAATTGTTTTGTGTTGATTTTGAACGCAAATGAGAAAGTTGTAGTTCTTTGGTCAAGCAAGTGAGTAAATTGTGATTCTATTCAGTGAAATAAGAGCAAATGCTTATGAAAAGCCGTCCTTACTCAAATAAGGTAAGGACCAAAAAAAAAAAAAAAAAAAACCTTCATATCCCTCGTGTTAAAAAAAAAAAAAAAAAAAAAAAAAAAAAAAAAAAAAAAAAACCTTCATATCCCTCGTGTTTGAGCATTGAGGACAATGCTCCGTTCAAGTGTGGGGGAGTCCTGTTTCTTAGTCTTGTAAGTGTGTGTTTATTGAATAAGTGTGGGGGAATACCACCAAATTTTTAAAATTTTCAAAATTTTTCCCACCTTACACCCCAAGCATACCCTTACAACCAATAAAAGACCTTTAGATCCTATATAGTTTAGTCTTTATCGATGGAGGAAGATAGTTGTCAAGCTTATAGAGAGACAGTGCATAGCCAAGACGTAGGGATAACCTTCTCATCGTTTTCATTTCTTTATCTTTTTCCGGTTCCTTCGAGGAACCATGAGAAGCCCACCTAATGGTTGACTTGAAGCTAGTGGAGAGAACGCGGCTAGCTAGTTTGGGATGAAAGGTGAATTGTACGGCTCTTAGTTCTCTATGCTTAGCTTAGTCTATGTTTCTTTCAACCCTAAACATCTTGGAACGTGCATACCCTTATTTGTTTAGATGAATTGTACGGCTCTTAGTTCTCTATGCTTAGCTTAGTCTATGTTTCTTTCAACCCTAAACATCTTGGAACGTGCATACCCTTATTTGTTTAGAAAGTTGTGCATTCATTGGTGCTTGTTTCGTTCCAAAAAGTCCACCAAGAACGTCTTGTTTTTGTGTTTATTTTATTTGTCTATGCATTGCCTTGTTTGTGTTGCTTTATGTGTAGAGTTATGGGTTAAACTCTTTGGAAACCCTTACGAGAGCACACTCGTCCTCATAGGCGACTTTGAGGTTTAAATGGCTTGTTGTTTACGCTAAAAACAACCTTGATTCCTACGAAAGTGAGTTAGTGTATATTCTTTTTCACCCCTCTCCTTTTAGTGTTATTAGATCCTTTTTCTTTCTTTTTGTTTCTGCTTTTGTTCTTGCTTGAGG
Source organism: Chenopodium quinoa (assembly GCF_001683475.1). Taxonomy (NCBI): domain Eukaryota; kingdom Viridiplantae; phylum Streptophyta; class Magnoliopsida; order Caryophyllales; family Amaranthaceae; genus Chenopodium; species Chenopodium quinoa. The sequence continues at coordinate 906,034 of NW_018744780.1, forward strand.
ACAAGCAAGAGGCAAGTGTGGGGGAATTTGATAAGTGGCATTTATGCCACTATTTAGATCCTCTAATTGCGGTATTTTTCTACGTTTGTCCCTTGTTTGTACCCCTTTTGCTCCGTTTCTCCCTTTATTATGTTTTTGTGCTTTTCCTCGTGTTTTGTAGGCTTTTGGAGTTGATTTTAATAGAATGAAGAGCTTGGAGAATTGGAGTTCATTTGAAGAGCTACAAAGGAAGTTAAGGAGCAAGCAAGCAAGGCCATACGGACAGCGCGGGTCGTGCTTTCAGAATGGCGCGGGCGCGCCAAACCAAGCGCGGGCGTGCCTAACATTGGGGTTGAAAATATTGAAGGAGGCAGAATGTAGGCGCGATTTGGGCGCGGCTTAGGCGCGGGCGCGCCTAAGATAGGCGCGGGCGCTCCTAAGATATGCGCGGGCGCTCAAAGGCCTGAACTCCGAAACTAACCTTTGTTCACTCTTTTAGCCATAACGTTTTATCTACAAATTGGATTGAGGTGATTCAAATTGCATTGAAAACTAGACTTGAAGTTCTTTCCAAAGGTAGGTCGCACGCCCCCAGAAGCCTCCTAGAACAGAAGTTATTGCCGTTTGAAAAAGAATGTTGCTGTCAGGCCAATCCCAGTGCGCGGCCGCGCAGGCCTCTATCGCGGGCGCGCACGAGCAGCTACGGGTCTTTTAAATGCTTCTTCCTCTCCTCTTTTTGGCCAAGTTTTGATGGTGGGTTTCTTTGGGGTTTTCTCTCTCCTCTTTGAGGGGTTAAACCCTAACATCTCTCCATCAATCTTCACATAAATTAGGCTTAGATTTAGTTTTAATCTTTGTTTTTATACTTTGCAATGTAGATTAAGAGTAATTTAGGGTATTTTAGAGAGAGAAAGTGAAGAGCTTCAATGGTGGATTGAAGAAGATGAAGATGCAAAGTGACATTGTTTTGGATTCCTTTTCAATACTTCAATGAGCATTCTAAACTCTATCTCATTTATTGTTCTTTCTTAATTTCTTGCTTGATTAGAGTAGTTGTTTAGTTTAATTGCTTCTCTTTGTTCTTCTTGTTGGGTTTTGTGTTAGTTGTTCATGATTAGTGAGTAATTCCCTTTACTAAGGGATTGGTGATAGCATGTGGTGAATCTTGAATGTATTAGGCTAGACAAATGTTGGTTATATGTGATTAAATATACCTTGTAACCATGTTTTACTAATTACTCCATGTGAATGGCCAATCATGATTTGTAATTGGGTGGATTGAACTAAGTTATGACGATAGTGTAACTTAGGGATATCCATTAGGTGATCGATTCTATGCAAAAACCTTAACTTTCACAGCTTATGACGATAGTATGAGCATGTGTTAAGTTGGGAAAGCCTTTGACCCCGATAGGTGGTTAGATGGTATTGTTGGTATTGCCTTATATGAGATATTTGGTTTGCATGTAAACTCATTTCCATTGCCTAACTTTATTGAAGATCATTGTCATGTTTGACCCTCTCCCTTGGTGTTAGTTTAACTTAATATAAATCTCATTTTTGTTTATTGTTCTATCCATCCTATCTCTTTGACCTAGCATAATTGGTGGTGGTGTTGATAGTGTTTATGTCGTCTCCGTGGTTCGACCCTCTACTTACCACTAAACTTGTTTAGTGTAGGTGTAGGTTTATAAATATTGTTTGGTTGAGGGTAGTTAGTCCAACGACCTAATTATCCTTCACCAACCACATTTGCAACCCAGTCTGGGAAGTAACATTGCCGAATGAACCCTGCATCAAGTAATTTTGTAACTTCGGCGGCTGCCGCCTGACTTCTTTCTTCGCCATGGTTCCGCTTCTTTTGCCGTACCGGCTTCTTTTTCGGATCCACAGCGAGTTTATGTACTGCCAGGTCAGGACTAATGCCTGGCATTTCATGGACTTCAAATGCAAAGATGTCCTTGTATTCTTTCAATAGATTGTGAAAGTCGTCACCAAGGTTTCTCAGAGCAGTCGTCCCAACTTTGACTGTTTGGTCAGGACGTGAGTCGTCTAAGATCAGGTCCGCATGCTCACCAGCCGGCTGAGGGCGGAACTCATCCGGCCGCTTCTCTGCCATTGATTGCTATTTTCTTGCTTTTCTTGCGGACTCTGTCTGGGACGCCTTTCTCTTTTTGTCGCCTGTTTCTTGAACAGGCGCACTCTCCTTGACATTGTCAAGGTCTGTTTTTTCTCCACTTGACCCAGTGGCCATAACAGTGGGCTTGACATCCGAGAGATAGCACTCTCGGGCCATCCTCTGATCTCCCCTTAGGGAGCCGACTGTTCCATTATCCCTCTCAAACTTAAGCAGCATAAGAGACGGGATTATAACAGCCTTGGATTTATTCAGGGTTGGTCGACCCAGAATCATGTTGTAGGCCGAGAGTTCCTCTACTACTAGGAACCGGACTACCATGTGTCGTCCTTCCCCTTTTTCGCCCAGGCGAATGGGTAAATCTACTCGTCCCAGTGGGTGGACGACTCCTCCTCCAAACCCTATTAAAGGGTGGGAGGCCGGATGTATGCAGTCCGTCTGATATTTCAGTTTTAACAGACATTTGCTGCTGATGAGATCTGAGGAGCTCCCGGTATCTATGAGGATTCGGCCAACTCTCTGGTTGCCACTTTACATTCAATAACGAGAGGGTCGTCATGCAGCCCCCTTATCCCTCCTAGATCCTCTTCAGTGATGACAATCTCAGGAAATGTATATTTAGACGGCCGTTCTTGGTGAACGGAATTTACATCTAACCGCCTTATATTATCTTTGTTGCCCCTAATAGTGGGGCCGCCTCCTGAGAAGCCGCCTGCAATGGTGTAGACGACTGCATCATCTGTATCGGAACTGTCGGCCTGTTGATTCTTTTTGGCCGACTGCTTTTTTGAGGAAGTGTTCCCCGTAGATTTCTTGACATAAGTGTCAAGATCACCTTGCTCAGCCAAGCGGTCTAGGTACCGCATGAGACTGATGCAGTCATTGGTGTGATGACCAACGTCATCATGATAAGCACAGATTTTGTCTTGGTTCCGGTTGTTTGCAGAACCCTTCATGGGGACCGGCTTCTCAATTGAGAACCGTCCCTTTATTTCTTTTAGGATAAACTGGTTATCCTTGTTAAACACATACTTTGGGGAGTATGGTTTGAATTCTTTTTTCTTTTTCTGGGCCGGCTGTTTAGAGGAATCAGCCGCCCAGACCTCTTTTCTTTTCTCATCTTTGTTAGACGACTGTTTCTGTCGTCCTTCTCTTTTGTCGAACCTTTTCCCATCCGACTGTTTTATTGTACACAGATCAGTCGCCTGTATATAGGCTTCTGCTTCAATCAAGGCCTCTTGAAGAGTCGCCACCCTTTTTCGAACTAAATCAAATTTGAAGGTAGACCCGTCTTTGAGACCTCTAAAAAAGTCAGTATAAGCTACCTCATCCGGTAACCCTTGAATCTGTATTCTCATCAGGTTGAACCGCCTGATGTAAGAACGAAGCCCCTCCTTCTCGCCCTGCTGAATTGTTCCCAAATCAAGGGTCGTTTTCTTTGCAGGGATGTTCATGGCGAAGTTGGAGGCAAATAAGTAAGCAAGCGTCCTGAAGCTGTTTACACAACCAGTCGGCAGGTTGCCGAACCATTGCTGTGCGATTCCCTTGAGAGTCGCTGGGAAACACTTGCACCAAGTGGGATCATCCAACCCTTGAAGGTACATCAGGTTGGTGAATGCCATCAGATGGTCTTCTGGGTTAGTAGTGCCGTCATAGGCGCCTACTAGTACATTCTTTACTTTGGCCGGCTGAGCGGCTTCAGTAATTTCCTTGGAGAAGGCCGACGGCTGTTCACGAAGTCTAAGCAACCGTAGCTGCCAGTCCATAGGTTGGACGTTTTTTGCTGCAGGTCCACCAAATGGAGGTGGCTGCATAAAATACTGTTGTTGCGGCACAAATGGTAAGTTTGGTACCGCCTGGGCACTATGAAAGCCGGACTGACGGGAGGTGCCGCCTGACTGACTCTCATGGTACGACTGAGTATGCCTCATCGAGGCATTTCGCAAACTGTCTTGAAAGTCTGAAGTAGAGGCCAACTCGGACAATCGGTCACTCTTCTTCTGCTCTAGCAGTAGCCGAGCATCTGTGAATGTTGGTTTGACCCGTCCGCCTGAATATGACGAACCGGTTTCCTATTTCCCGTAGGATAACGGAATTTTGTGAAATCAAGAGCAGGTGGCTCCCGCTTCTTGGATTTAGGATGAGGAGTCGCCTCTCGCCCTTGAACTGGCTTCCTCTTCAGTGAAGTGGAAGGTTTCTTGGCCGACTGCTCTTTGACTGAAGCAGGCGGCTTTTTGTTGATCAAATCTTGGATCTCTCCCTTGAAGTCCCTCATGAAGGTCATGAGTTCGTTCCTTGTGATGGGAGCAGACCCATCAGTCGGCTGTTGCCGAGCAGGCGGTGCGCCTGCTGGCTCGCTTCCTGTTTGAAGATGCTCCCGTTCCCTCCTTTCGGTATGACGGGTACGTCGGGCCCTTAGGGTCCCGTCTGGAGCTGTATGAGTTTCAAATTCAAATTCACTTTCGGTATCATGGTCCGACTGAACTTGAGGGTCGTTTATGGGACGCCTCTCTTCAGGAGTCGGTACAGACTTGGATGCCATCTCTGAAGTACTCTCCCCACAGACGGCGCCAAATGTTTCGGGGTTTTCTGATGTCCTGCGGGAGAGTTACAATTCCGAGACTGGAACCGGACGCCTGTACCTGCAAAATAACGGAGACTCCTGAGAGCTCCGCCTCTAACGGTCAAGTTAGTACCTGATTAAGGAGTAATTAATACGGAAATTAAAGTAACAAGACCTCTCTAGGTGAGAGTGTTTAATGTTTGTAATCTGCTTTGTTAGCGAGATTAGCCGGTTATTAGTGTTCCGTAATGTTTCTGTTCTGTTCTTCAGGTGAGATTAATTGCTTGATGTTTGCTCGATTGCTTGATTGCCTGATGTTCTCTTGATTTCTTCCTCTCCTCTTTAATGAGGATTAATTAAGTATTTATAGTCTTGAGAAGCGTGCCACTCTCTAGGTTTAGGGTAAACCTAGGGCTGACCGGGCCTCTAGACAGGATTGGGCCTTGTTGGCCGGTTTTCCCATTTGGCATGGGTGGACACGTGGCGTGCCTCGATTAGTCCGTAGAGGACGTATCTGTGATTGACACGTGGCAGGCTCCTATTGGCCTACGTGAAGGACACGTGGCGGAACCTGGTTGGTCCACTTGTCAGACGGTGATTGGAGGATAAAAATCCCCTAATCAAAGGTGCTCCTTCAAATTCTGGAATGTCGCCTCAGCATTTTCCCCCCATGCAAATATATTCTTTTTCTTGATTGTCAGGAAAAAGTAGAGGCACTATTCACCTAACCGACTGAGGAATCTTCCCAATGCTGCTAGATAACCAGTAAGTTTTTGAACTTCCTTGACAGTGCGGGGTGACTTCATGTCAATCACCGCCTGTACCTTTTCCGGATTGGCCTCTATCCCTATTTGATCAATTAAGAATCTGAGAAACTTCACAGACTCAACACCAAAGACACACTTTTTGGGGTTAAGCATGACCTTATGCTGCCCGAGGGGGGTAAAGGTTTCTCGGAGGTCAGCAAGGTGTTCCGTCTACAGCTTGGATTTGACTATCATATCATCAATGTACGTCTCTACATTCCTCCCAATTTGATTATTGAAGACCGTATTAATCATTCGTTGGAAGGTAGCAGGCGCATTCTTTACCCCAAACGGCATCACCGTAAAACAAAACAACCCTTGATCAGTGACGAATGCCGTCTTTTCTTGATATTTTTTCCACAAGGGTATCTGAAGTAAACTTGAGTAGGCGTCCATGAAGCTCATCAAGGCATGATCGACTATAGAGTAGACCTAACTGTCGAACTTTGGAACTTGATAGCTATCCTTCTGCCATGCCTTTTTCGAATCTGTGTAATCAACGCACATCCACCAGGTACCACTTGAATTTTTCACAAGGACAATATTGGCAACCCAATCCGGGTAGTAGCAATGCCGAATGAACCCAACATCAAATAGCTACCCTCGGCGGCTGCCGCCTGAGATTTATGCTCGTCGTGGTTCCTTTTCTTTTGCCTAACCGACTTCTTTTTTTGATCCACGACAAGTTTGTGGACAGCAAGATCCGAGCTGACGCCTGGCATCTCTTCCACTTCAAAGTCAAAAATGTCTTTTAATTTTTTTTGCAGTTGGTGCAAGTCTCCTAGTAGACGGTCAATTCCTCGACCACCAAGAACTTGACGACCATGTATCGTCCTTACCCCTTCTCTCCTAGGCGGATTGGTAGGTCAATCCTCCCCACTGGATGCACTACCCCTCCCCCGAAGCCAACTAGGGGGTGAGAAGCCTTGTGCATGCTGCTAGGCTTGTACTTGAGCTTCACCAAGCATTGATAGCAGATTAGGTCAAACGAGCTCTCGATATCAATAAGGATCCGGCCTACTCGTTGGTTGGCAACTTTGCATTCGATGACTATAGGGTCATCATGAGGCCACTTGACCTTGCCCTAATCCTTCTTAGAGATGAGGACCTCAAGGAAGGTGTCTTTCGACGCCTGGCCCTCATTCACGCAGTTAACCAGCTTCCAGAAGTTGTCCTTGGTACCCTGGATGGTAGGACCACCTCCCACGAAGTCGCCTGCTGTGGTAAAGATTTGCTCTTCATTAGTGTAAGAGCTCATAGCCGACTTCTTGGACGGTTATCCATTGTTTGTTTTGGGGTTAACCTTAGACTTCACTATATAAGACCTTAAAGCCCCTTCATCAGCAAGATGGTCCAGTAGCCGCCTGAGACTATAGCAGCCATTGGTGTCATGGCCGTTATCCTCATGGAATTGACATACTTGCTCTTGTCTTGGCTATTCATGGAACTCTTCATTGCTGCCGGTTTTTCAAGGGTCAACCGGTCTTTGATCTCCATGAGGATGGAGGAGCAGTCCTTGTTGAACTCGTACATGGGGACGTACGGCTTCAACTCTCTCTTTTTCTTCTGAGATGGCTGACCAGAACGGTCCGCCGCCCAGACTTCTTTTCTTTCCTTGCTCTGTTCTTTTTTAGCCGGCTGAGAAGACTGGCTCTCTTTCCTGTCGGACCTTTTAGGTTCCGACGAGTGCTTGATGGCGCAGAGCTCTGTCGCGTGTATGTAGCTTCGACTTCCATCAACGCCTCTTGGAGGATAGCAAACCTCTTTCTGACCAGGTCGAACTTAAAGGTCGACTAGTCACTAGGCGAAAAACCCCAATCCCCACCGGTTCAAACCACATATTAGCCACCGGTTTTGAACTGTTCTTGATTTGGGGGGTGGTAAATCCTCAAAGATTTGCCACCGGTTTTGGAGTGAACCGGTGGCAAAAACACTTGATTGATGTTATAGATGGCAGACTTTCCCCACCGGTTTTGGGGTGAACCGGTGGCAAAACCTAGGGTTTTCCCATCGGTTTACACATTGAACCGGTGGGAAAAGTTTGCCCGCCAGTTTTGGAAAATATTCTGGCACCCGTTCAATGTGTAAACCGGTGGCAAAAACCTGTTTTTTTTTTTTAAAAAAAAAAAATTTTGAATTAAAAATAATTAAATACCTGCACATCCCGTATGAATTCTGCCATTAATATATATTATAATAACAGGCCCGTATTATTATTATTATTATTATTATTATTATTATTATTATTATTATTATTATTATAATATTATTATTAAAAATACTAATAATATAATAATTTTTACATTGGAATAATAACAACAATACATTAATATTTACAAACTATAGCTAGAACTCATTAATTAAAAGGTGTTATATTTACAAACTATACTAATAATTAATGTATAAGTTAACAAGTTCAAATTAAATTATATGTGATGAAAGACGCTAACATGTCTCGAACTTCATTCAGCTCTTTGCTCGTCAATGGACCTCCTTTCTGTACCTTGCAAAACTTGGTTAAACAAAAATTATGTTAGCTAGAATTAATTACTTAGGTTATGTATGTAAAAATACATTTACAATTTAAGTTAGGCAAAAATTTAATACATAGGCCTATATGACTACTACTTCACCTATTTTCTACATTTATTGCCAAATCAACTCATTCTTCCTCATAAAATGTCAATATTACCTAGTTAGAGGTAGCTAAAGCTTGAAATCACATTAAAAGAGCAAGTCAAGTGTTTTAAGATGCATTTTCAACCTAAATGGCCCGAATAAGGCCTATATCACTACGTGTATGCCTATTTTCTCCACTTCTTATCAAATCCACTCATTCATTCTTTTAAAATGTCATTAGTACATAGTGAGAGGCATCTAAGGCTTGAAATCACATTAAAAGAGCAATTCAAGGGTTTTTGGACGCAATTTCATTCAAAATGACCGAAATAAGGCCTATATCACTACTTGTATGCCTATTTTCTATATTTGTAATCAAATTAACTCATTCTTCCTCTTAAAATGTCATTATTACCTAGTAAGAGGCGTCTAAGGCTTGAAATAACATTAAAAGAGCATTTCAAGTGTTTTAAGACGAAATTTCATTCAAAATGGCCGAAATAAGGCCTATATCACTACTTGTATGCCTATTTTCTATATTTTTAATTAAATTAGCTCATTATTCCTCTTAACATGTCATTATTACCTAGTTAGAGGCTTCTAAGGCTTGAAATAACATTAAAAAAGAATTTCAAGTGTTTTAAGACGAAATTTCATTGAAAATAGCAGAAATAAGGCCTAAATCACTACTTGTATGCCTATTTTCTATATTTTTGATCAAAATATCTCATTCTTCCTCTTAACATGTCAATATTACCTATTTAGAGGTAGCTAATGCTTGAAATCACATTAAGAGACCAAGTCAAGTGTTTAAAGACGCATTTTCAACCTAAATGGCCCGAATAAGGCCTATATCACTACTTGTATGCCTATTTTCTATATTTTTGATCAAATTAGCTCATTATTCCTCTTAACATGTCATTATTACCTATTTAGAGGTAGCTAAGTCTTGAAATCACATTCAGAGAGCAAGTCAAGTGTTTTAAGACGCAATTTCATTTAAAATGGCCGAAATAAGGCCTATATCACTACTTGCATGCCTATTTTCTATATTTTTAATTAAATTAGCTAATTATTCCTCTTAACATGTCACTATTACATATTTAGAGGCAGCTAAGGCTTGAAATAACATTAACAGAGCATTTCAAGTGTTTTAAGATGAAATTTCATTGAAAATGGCCGAAATAAGGCCTATATCACTACTTGTATGCCTATTTTCTATATTTTTTATCAAAATAGCTCATTCTTCCTTTTAACATGTCATTATTACCTATTTGGAGGTAGCTAAGGCTTGAAATCACATTAAGAGACCAAGTCAAGTGTTTTAAGACGTATTTTCAACGTAAATGGCCCGAGTAAGGCCTATATCACTACTTGTATGTCTATTTTCTATATTTTTGATCAAATTAGCTCATTCTTCCTCTTAACATGTCATTATTACCTATTTAGAGGTAGATAAGGATTGAAATCACATTAAGAGAGCAATTCAAGTGTTTTAAGACGCACTTTCAACCTAAATGGCCCGAATACGCCCTATATCACTACTTGTATGCCTATTTACTATATTTTTGATCAAATTAGCTCAGTATTCCTCTTAACATGTCATTATTACCTAATTAGAGGCTGCTAAGTCTTGAAATCACATTAAAAGAGCATTTGAATGGTTTTTGGACGCAATTTTATTCAAAATGGCCGGAATAAATCAAAATGGACGCAATTCAAGGGTTTTAAGACGCAATTCAAGGGTTTTCTCTTATCAAAACACACCATAAAAGCAAATTAACTAAGTAAATGGCATACCTCATCAAGCTGTTGTAAGTCTGTGCAATGACTCATTATGTCCAACTTGAATCTCATCACGTATAGTCCGCAATCAACTCCGTTATCTTGTTGTGCGCACTAGCATAGGAACACCGTAAATGAATCAAACATGCATAACAAATTAGGAACATCTTACGCATCTTTTATTATAAAAATCACAAAATCATGTAGCATTACCATCGGTGATTTCCATGTAGGACCTTGAAGAGCTCGACAATTTATCTTCTTTATAGCACTATAGAAAAGTAAGTTCAAACTTGATTAGTATGACTAATATAATTAATGAGTTAAGTAAGGATAATCAACACTAGATAGCTATATTTACTTTCGCAGTATAGACTTCACGAGGAGCTTTTTCGGATGAGGCAATCGAGCTGAATCAAAAAGGAAGATGGTGTTACTGGGAACACAAATCACCAGCAGGGTCCAATGTGCACTACAAAAATGGGCAATACACAAACAAGTCAATAATTAGCCGTGTACAACATATAATTAGGGGAAACAAATGAATTTGACATGGTCAAACGTACTCCTCAAAACATGGGGCGAATATGAACTTGTCACCCGCACGCAATGATTCCTTGATACCCTGTTCAACATAGTACAACACGTCAGGGTAGCTGCCTAAGATTCTAGTAGTGGAGATTTGCTCGGGGCATAACCACCGTACTTGACACGGAGAATCAATCTCAAGTAAGTGCTCCTGTAGTGCTCTGCATGCATGGTAACAAATTATTAATGGGAAATTAAATGACAAGCAATCACCACTAATCTGAATAACATAATAGTGTCTGGCATTAAATTACCTCATGAATGTTTGAACGAGGGAGATGTTAAGCATTGAACCACTTAGAAATTCTTTCACATCTTCTTTGCTAAGCCATGCAACTGCATCCTCATCAAAGTGGAACATTGCCTTAGGTAGTGGAACTTGAATGGGAGTGTCACTAGGCAACATACTAACACGGTTGTGTAGAAATGTTAAATCTTTAGACATCGTTTGAAGGACCGTGTCAGCAACAAGTGGAGTAGCTTGCAAAGCTGAACCTCTCGAAGAGTTCTTCTTCGAACCTTTTTCACTCTCCGACCTTTGTTCACTCCTCTTCTTTGGCACCGGTTGATCAACGCTTATTGGTTGTTCCACCTTCCTCTTTAAAGTTTGTCTTTTTTGCGAAATCTAATACAACAAATCACGCAATTGGTTAGAAAAGACAAATCCATCTTTCTCTTGTGAAAACAACCGGGCATAAAGTACCGAACGAACCCAAAATCTTAATTACCTGGTTCATCAACCTTATCTAAGCACATGGCCACTGCACAAAGCTACCTTTTGCCGCCCAAAGTGTAGTGAACTCCTCCTCCTCTATGGGCACCAGTATTAGGATGTCCTCGAACCCGGTAATAACAGAATTGATTCCAATCGAGCAATGTTGTGGCCTAAGCGGTCGCAAATGGACCGTACCTTGTTCGGCCGGTTGTGCACTACCATATGCAACCATATGTAAAGCTCCAGATTCGTCCGGGTGTAGAAGTGCACAACGGGTCTCTTACTACACCAATTTGAAAGATCAGTTATTAGAACCAAACATATCACAAGGGTTCGTTTCCTACACAATTGATAATGTGCCCATATTCACTAAGATTGATAATGTGCCCATATTCACTAAGATAAAACTAAACAAAATCACCTGTAAATCTTGAAAATGATGAGGTGCTGGATTATCGAGCTTCCTCGAGTCCGCATGTGTAGGCGTACCACCCCGCAACAAGAAATTAATGACTGCCACCTTAGATCCTACATAACTCAATATGCTAAAACTAAAAGTTTAAAAACTACCTCATTTGCATCATCGTCTCCATGTATATCATCTTCCCCTTGTCCTTTTGGGTGACTACATGAGTCGACGGGTGTATTCGAGGGGAAAGGAAAGCTCGATAGGTTCATTTGCTTCGCCCAAGCGTTAAATTCACTTACGAGCTCGTTGCGGACTTGTTCCTTAATCGATTCCACCGTGGAAACCAAGTCATGAGGTGAGTTCACACTTGCTCGGGATCTTCTTGATTTGGTATACTCTGGACCCATCACCATTTCCCACCCTAGCAATGACCCTCCTACACCTACTACCCGTCCTTGATGGTAGGGCTTTCCCAAAGCCAAGGTGAAAGGGTCTTTTTCTACACTTGGGACGAGCTTTCCTTCAACCAGTTCTTCAGTGTGTTCAATCTGTAGCCATAAAAAAACAGAAACCAATAGCATCCATAAGTGATATTTATGCAAAATATTCATAGAGTTCTCAAGTTCGTAGTCACTTACGAGCTTATCAGCCATTTCTTTGGTTTCTGGAGCCTTGATGGCCCATTTTCTGGTCTCCTTGTCAAGCGCATGCAGTGAACAGAAGAAATCACCAGCACAACTCACCAGCGTAGTGATCGTGGAAGAAGAAGAGGGTCCTTTGGACGACCCTAGTAGCGAAGTGGGGTATACTCCTTCGTTGACCCACGTTTCCCTCCATTCACCAAATGTCTTACACCCCATACGTTGGGTGTATTGCTTCATCTTTGCATTTTTGGAATTTTGCTCCCTCAGTTCCTACATAATTAGAATTGTTAGTATTATTACTTCAAAAGGAGATAATATATTATACAATTGTAATCAAATTTACTTAAACTTACAATTGCTTCCTTTGTACTTTGTTGAATAACAAAAGCTTCCCAATCGTCCTTCGATATGTTTGGCCATTTTTGCCCATGGGAGTAGCTCTTCGTTGATGACTTAATCATCATTGCCTTTCTTCTTCTTTGGTTTTTTCTTCCTCTTTGTAATCCAACAACGAACTAATTCGATCTTGAAGCCTGTGAATCTTTCTGCTAGCAAAGATTCCAACACCCTTCGCTTGGCGGCATCATTAGAAATATTAAACAGACTCTGTAAACACAAATAAAGTCGATTATTAGTTTCCCCTTTTACATAACATTAAAGTAAAGGTATTTATAATTGTATAAATATGCAAATAAAACACTTGCCCTTGTATCATTCCAAAATGTGTCAATCAAGCCTGGAGGTACTTCCCGCATACGAAGTGTAATCGAGATTTTACGCGCACAAATGCCAACGTGAATAGCATATGGACGACGGAATTTGCCTACAGGTTGGCCCGCCTTGTCGAACTCCAGGACCATGGGACCGACGGGTTTCTTGAAACTTGTCGTCGGACCCCTCACCTTTTTCTTAGCTGGTGCCCTCACCCCTCCTCCACTTTGTCCTTGGCTTTGATTGTGGGAAGTAGCGTTCTCACCAACCGTCTGAGAAGCTGTATTTTCAATAGGAGGCGCTTGTTCAGCCTCCATTTCAAATGCATCCAGCCTACGCTCCAACTTATCCTGAGCCTGATCATCTGCCTCACCCAAATCAGGCTCCTTGTTCACATCATACAACTCATCACCATCCTCAGATAAGTCATCATCATCATCCTCTACATCCTCAACACAAACACGGTCCTGATCGTCCGCCATGAGATGTAATCACCTGCCATAACATCCTAGTTTAGGAAACTGAACAAGGAGTGTAACACACCAATCATATAATGTTCCATTAATTATGGATACTTTTTTCACAAACAGAGGTATCACTCTGAACAATTGTAAACAATCGAACTACATTTAACTAAGTCTATCTAATTTTAATAGAAAGTGAGTCCATGAATTTAGTAGCTTATAATACATATACTTGTATATCAATTGTAAATCAAAATTCAAACTAGGCCCACACAGCCATGCAAACCCAGACCACAACAAAAAACAGGCCCACACAGGTCGAAGTAGTAGAAACTAGATCGTGAAATCCTTGTTCAACATTTAAATTTGAAAGAAGGAAACAAAGGGTGACCCAATTCTCTGTAAAGAAACTCTAGAAAAGAACCTTTTGAAAGGAGGTTTCGGCTGTTTGAGATGATAGGCCTTGGCTTGGTACCGTCGATAATTATTATGCTCTAGGAGGGGGGGGGTTGCGGCCCTCTGAAAGACAGCAGCAGGTAGGGTGGTTGCGGGGTAGTTTGCTCCATGCCCAAGTGAGCAGCAGCAGGCCACATGCAAGCTGCGACAACACTTACCTAGCCGCGGGCAGCTTGCGGCGTGGGCTGTTTCCCCCTCCCCTCGCAAGTGTAGTAACCAATCAACTTCAATTTCATGATATAAGTGTGGGCTACATGACTTTGTTAGAAAATGGATAAGAAGCAGGAAAGACAAATTAGATCATAGAATTAAACTAGCTAGCCATATATCAGAACAAAAAAATGGACCTAAATTCTAGCATTATCAAATAGGGCAACTTTTAATAATTACATATTGAAATATAAAGACCAACACAAGTTCCTTGAAGTTAGGTAAGGTATGTCATCACTAAGCTGAGGACATTTCGAGAAACAAATTCAACTTCAAAATAATGTTTACTGATGAGTGACATTTATGTTACCCTTAGGGGTAGTGTATTGGTCTCTTTTCTCCTGTTTTTCTTAGGTTTTCTACCTCTTTTCTCCTCTTATGGCTTCCTTTTCTTTTATGGATGAAAAGTATGCTTATTTGCGCTTGTTTTGATAATCTTTATGCATAATTTTATCATCCCCATGCTCTCGTGATCTTTGCTATCTTTTGCAGGTTCCATGACGGTCCTAAGCACGGTAGGAGGCCCCTTTGCCAAGTATGGAGGCATGGACAAAGACAAGAGGAGCAAAAGGGAAGAAGAGGAAGCAAGAAGAGGAAGTTCAAGAGGAGGTGTGGCCGAACCTCTAAGAGGTTCGGTCGAACCAAGGGGTGGTCAAACTTTTGAAAAGTTCGACCGAACCTCCAAGGCAGTTTCAACCAAGTTTTCAGCATGTTTACAGGAGGGGTCGAACCAGGAAAGTTCGACCAAACAAGGATCAGGGAGGTTCGACCGAACCTACCCTGAGTTCGGCCGAACCTACCCTGAGTCCGACCGAACCTACCTAGAGTTCGGTCGGACCTTTTCGCGTTTCAGCTGACTTTTTGCGGAGCTTCCTAAGCAATATTTTAAGGGGTATAAATATTTTTTTTTGCTCATTAAAAAAAAAGATTTTTTAGTTTAGAATAGTTTTTAGGTTAGTTTTAGGTTTTTAGAGAGAGAAACTCTCAAATTTTGGAGAGAGAAAGTGAGGAGCACAATGGTTTTCATGGATTTTGGATAATCAAAGGAGGAATTTGATGATTTGAAGATCTCCATTTTATATCAATGAGCATTTCTTACTCTCTTCTCTCTTTATGCTTTATTAATTTCTTTGTTAATCATGTTTGAGTAGATTTCCTTCTACTAGGTGTTGAGTGAAGCTTTGTTATGGTTAATTGAGTTATTTGAGATAAATTTGATGATAATTGTGTGATTAAATTGATTGAATTGATGATGGCATGTTGTTTGTTTTAGATTGGATTGATCTCCCAAGATAACAAACTTAATTGCATGTTAGTTCTAGTTTGACAAGGGATTGTGAATTAGAATTTATATATTTGATTGCATTTTGGGTAAATTTCTTCTATGCACCTAGTCAATGAGGGATCTAGGCTAGGAATTTGAGAGATTGCTCTTGATGGTAATTAATTCCCATTTTAATTCTTTCTTTGCATGATTGATTATCAAATCGATTCCCATTAACTTGTTAATTGTTCAAAGTGGATCTTTTCCCCTAGTAGACTTTATCATACCTTGTTCTTTATATGTGTTTTAGTGTAGTTGTAGTGTCCTTTATCCGTAAATCGACTTCGGCATAGCTTAGGCATTAGATTAAGAACAATCTAGCATTACCGTTCCTTGTGGTTCGACTCCGAACTTACCACTAGACTTGTTTAGGGGTTAGTTTAGGATTATAATAAATTTTGTTTGGCTGTGAGGAGGTTAGTCAACGACATAATTTCCCCGCGCTCAAAATGGCGCCGTTGCCGGGGAACGGTGTCAATGCTTGATTGTTTTTGATTGCTTGAGTCTAGGTCTTTGTGTATACTTTTTTTTTTTTTATTTATTTTTTGTTTGTTTGATTGTTTTTGTTAAAAAAAATTAAAAAATGGCATGTTTCTCATTTCCTCAATATGATAATGAGCCTTTTTGTGATTATTTCAATAGACTTGAGGAACTTGTAGATCGTAATTGTTATAGTCTTTGGGAGGCTTCTGAGATTTGTTATTTTGGTTTGAATAAGCAAACTAGGGATATTGTTGAAAGCATGTATAATGGTGAATTTAAAGCATTATCAACTGATGATGCTTGGGATTTTTATGTATGGTTTGCTAGGGATGTTTACAATAAGGGTAATCATGTTTCTAATATTGATGTGCAATGTGTCGATTCTTCTAATGTTAGCATGCATTCCCATGATTTGTCACATGATCTCATTAGTGAACCTAGAACAAATGATTTCAACTCTATTTCCCCTATTGTTCATGATGATGAGGTGCATTCCAATGTTGATGAGCATGGTGTGTTTCATTATTCTTCATTATTTAGCATGCCTTCTTGTGATGTACCTTTTTCTCCCAATAATGAATCTTATATGCTTGATTGTGCCCTCTCTCCCCGTGATGATGATTATACTCATCCTTCTAAAGTTGATGCTTACAATCTTGGTTGTGATCCTTCTCCCCTTGTTAACCCTCAACTTTCTTCATCCTGTGAGTGTCCGATTGATTATTTAGAATCCCTTATTAGGTGTGTTGAGCTTGATTCTACTTTTGGGCCAAGTAAGGAGTTGTTTTTAAATTCTATGAGAAGTCAATTGGAGATGATGAATAGGAGTGAAGAGCGTATTGAGGAGGTAATAAGGAGAAAGGAAGAGCTAGAAAGCCAATTGTCATCTTTATTGCATGATCTTGAATCTTTCAAATCCCATGTGTGTATTGAAGAAGAAGATGATGATGATGATGTTTTTGTGCAATCAAAAGATCGTGAGGAAGACAACAATGAGCTTTTGAGTGAATTAAATGATGATTTTATGAATCAAAAACCTCTTTCTTATTTTTACCAAGTGCATGTTTGTGATTCCTCTATTCATGAGTATTTGGACTCATTTGAGATTATGTCCCATTTATTTTGTGAGGTTCAAATGAAAAATAATGACATTTTGAGTGAGTTCATTGAGAATGCTTCATGGGAAAGAGATGAATTTGAGATGAATTTTCATCCATTCATGCATGGTTTTGAGATCTTAGGCTTTCAGATTTCTAAGGGAAATGCTGTTTATCGTCGTGATAGGGAATTGGAAGATGAGGTTGTTTCTCTTGGAGATTGGTTGTTTGAGGGAGATGTAGATCACGAGTGTTCTTCTTTTGAGAATTCAATGATTAATTTTCATTCCCTTATTAGTGATGAGAGGCAAGGTGGTGAAAATGAGATCATTTGTGAGACCATTTCTACTATCCCCCCACGTCATCATATTCCATTTTCAAGAAAATTTGATCATGTTCCCTCCTATCCCATGTCACTCCCTTCTTTTCTCAAAGAGCCTATTGGGGACCCTCTTTCTATTTGAGATCTTCAAGCTCCCACTCATCGATTATTGAGGAAAAGGGTGATTTTGCCACCAAAAAACATTTTAAGGAGAGTTTGTCTTCCTTTTCTTTTTCTTCTTCTTCTTCTTCTTTTGTTGGATTTTCTTTTGATTCTTCTTCTTCTTTTTCTTGGCATCTCTCTCCTCATTTGCGTGCACTATCCTTGTTGCACGTTATCTTCCCGTCATTTTCCTACCTTCTTTCTTATGAAATGTGTAGTAGTGCATTTGATAAGCTCTTACGATCCTTGCAATATTATTTACTAGAGCGGTCAAGCTTGGACCTTAAGCAAGCCTTTCTCGGGAAGTAACCCGTGTTTATTGCTTTCATGTTTTTTTTTTTAGAATAGTTTTTGGCCTCATGGAATTGTTTGTGTGCTTGGTGCTAGGTACATAACTTAATATACTCTTATGCATTGGTTTGGATCAAGAATCAAGGAAGTTTGACTCCACTTTTGCTAGCACATGGAAAACAAGATTCAATTTTAGAGGTAGTCGGCTTCAAGAAGGTTTAATTGGGTCATTTGCGGGTACTATACCCACCTAATATCCGGTAATATCCTTCCTTGCTCTTCCTCTAATGATTTGTGACTTGTTGGACATATGTTGGTTGGTTGGATGACTTTCTTTCTTTTCTCCTCCCATGGATTCTTTGGTTTAAAGTTTGAGCATGTTGCCTCATTCAAGCTTGGGGGAGGGTAATCTATCATGTTTGGTGGAATTTTGATTCATATATGCCATGCACATTTGTATATGCATTTCCATTTTCTTTATTTTGAAAATTCCAAAAAGATTTTGTTTCTATCAAGGCAAATTTGCAATGTGTTTTGTTTTGTTCTTACTTTTGACATAATACGCTTGGACTTGTATTCTTGAATGTCCTTATTCCTAAATTATAAAGGTATGCACGGTTTGAGAATGTGTTAGGTTGACTCTAGGATATGATATGCTAAGGTAGTTGTTAAGAACTTTGAGACCATGAAGCCCTAGTTCACTTGCTTGTGGTAAGATGGAGTTGCTCTCTATGGTGGATATGAAATCAAGAGTTAGTTATTGCTATCCCTAGTGAGGTAAATTATTCAAGCCTTCATCATACTTTGTTGAGCGCCATATTTGGATCCTTGGCTATTGCATTCTCGTATCTAGAACTTGACTTTTAGCTCCCAAGATCGCGACCGTGCCACTTTAGGGGATGACAAAGGAATTTCTCTTTTTATAGGATAGATTTTCTATTTTTGAGTTTAGTTTATATTTGCCCCTCTTGCTATCCCTTTTGAGCCATATACCTTCTTTTCTCTAGCCACAATACAAGCCTTGAAGCCTTGGTTTCACTTTCTACCTTTAGTTTTGTGAAGCAATTTAGTTTTCGAGCTTGTTTTATTGTTTATGGTGCAAGTTTAGAATTATGAGTTTATTTGCAAAGCAAGTATGTGTTGTATATAAGTTTGTGCATAAAAGCAAATGCATTTTGAGAAAAAGTCGTCCAAAGTTAAAGAGGCAAGGACTTTTAAATGAAAAAAAAAATGTCGAAAAAAAGGTAAAAGAAGAATGAAAAGCACAAAATGATTTTGTTATAGTTGTTTTTTTTTCCCTATTTTTGTTAGTTTGTTTTAAATAAGCTTGGGGGAAATTTATTTTATGAGCATAGTTGGTACTTTTGTTTTGGATTCTTTTGGATCTTGTGGAAAAAGTTCCACCCGAGCTTCACATGTAGGTTTACCACCAATTTCAAAAGTTTTCCACACCTTTACTCTCCTAGCCTGTGTATTACAACCTTGAAAGTCCTTTTGATCCTAGAGGGTTAAGTCATTTAGTGGTGGCAGGAAATAGGAATCAAGCCTATAGAGCGAGTTTTCATAGCCAAGATGTTGGGTAACCTTCTCATGTTTTGAATTTCTTACTTATTTTCCGGTTCCTTCGTGGAATCATGAGAAGCTAACTTGAAAGTGGATTTGAAACTTGTAGAGAGGTTGTGGTTTGATTAGTTGGAACAAAAGGTGGAATATGTTTCCGTTAGTTCTCTATGCTTAGCATATGCTATGTTTCAATCAACCTTGGACATCTTAGAACGTGCATACCTTTATTTTTTTTTAGAAAGATTGACATTCTTTAGTGCTTGTTCCGTTGTAAAAATCCACTTAAGAACGCTTGTAACCTCTCTTTTACTTCAATTTATTTTATCTATTTGTTTATTGCTTTGCCTTAATTTTTGTCAAGAGTTATGGGTTAAACTCTTAGGATACCCTTACGAGAGCATACTCGTCCTCTAGAGCGATCTATGGGGTTTAAAGTGCTTGATGCATGCGCTAAATGCATTCGTGATTCCTACGAAAGTGAGTTAGTGTATATTCTTTCTCTTCTAGTTTTATTTTATTTTATTGTTTTTTTTTTAAAAAAAAAAAATATACATCGTTTTCCGTTGTGTTTGTTTTGTTTTGCTCGAGGATGAGCAAAAGTTAAGCTTGGGGGTGTTTGATGAGTGACATTTATGTTACCCTTAGGGGTAGTGTATTGGTCTCTTTTCTCCTGTTTTTCTTAGGTTTTCTACCTCTTTTCTCCTCTTATGGCTTCCTTTTCTTTTATGGATGAAAAGTATGCTTATTTGCGCTTGTTTTGATAATCTTTATGCATAATTTTATCATCCCTATGCTCTCGTGATCTTTGCTATCTTTTGCAGGTTCCATGACGGTCCTAAGCACGGTAGGAGGCCCCTTGGCTAAGTATGGAGGCATGGACAAAGACAAGAGGAGCAAAAGGGAAGAAGAGGAAGCAAGAAGAGGAAGTTCAAGAGGAGGTGTGGCCGAACCTCTAAGAGGTTCGGTCAAACCAAGGTGTGGTCAAACTTTTGAAAAGTTCGACCGAACCTCCAAGGCAGTTTCAACCAAGTTTTCAGCATGTTTACAGGAGGGGTCGAACCAGGAAAGTTCGACCAAACAAGGATCAGGGAGGTTTGACCGAACTTACCCTGAGTTCGGCCGAACCTACCCTAAGTCCGACCGAACCTACCTAGAGTTCGGTCGGACCTTTTCCCGTTTCAGCTGACTTTTTGCGGAGCTTCCTAAGCAATTTTTTAAGGGGTATAAATAGTTTTTTTGCTCATTAAAAAAAAAAGATTTTTCAGTTTAGAATAGTTTTTAGGTTAGTTTTAGGTTTTTAGAGAGAGAAACTCTCAAATTTTGGAGAGAGAAAGTGAGGAGCACAATGGTTTTCATGGATTTTGGATAATCAAAGGAGGAATTTGATGATTTGAAGATCTCCATTTTATATCAATGAGCATTTCTTACTCTCTTCTCTCTTTATGCTTTATTAATTTCTTTGTTAATCATGTTTGAGTAGATTTCCTTCTACTAGGTGTTGAGTGAAGCTTTGTTATGGTTAATTGAGTTATTTGAGATAAATTTGATGATAATTGTGTGATTAAATTGATTGAATTGATGATGGCATGTTGTTTGTTTTAGATTGGATTGATCTCCCAAGATAACAAACTTAATTGCATGTTAGTTCTAGTTTGACAAGGGATTGTGAATTAGAATTTATATATTTGATTGCATTTTGGGTAAATTTCTTCTATGCACCTAGTCAATGAGGGATCTAGGCTAGGAATTTGAGAGATTGCTCTTGATGGTAATTAATTCCCATTTTAATTCTTTCTTTGCATGATTGATTATCAAATCGATTCCCATTAACTTGTTAATTGTTCAAAGTGGATCTTTTCCCCTAGTAGACTTTATCATACCTTGTTCTTTATATGTGTTTTAGTGTAGTTGTAGTGTCCTTTATCCGTAAATCGACTTCGGCATAGCTTAGGCATTAGATTAAGAACAATCTAGCATTACCGTTCCTTGTGGTTCGACTCCGAACTTACCACTAGACTTGTTTAGGGGTTAGTTTAGGATTATAATAAATTTTGTTTGGTTGGAAAGCTCGGAATGCGCTTCAATGGAGGTCAAAATGCGCTTCAATGGAGGAGAGCTGTATATGGAGAGAAAGAGACGAGTTGCGTTGCGCGGCAATGGAGGTGAGAAAGCCCACAATGTGCTTCAATGGAGGTCAGAATGCGCTTCAATGGGGGTCGGAATGCGCTTCAATGGAGGTCAGAATGAATGGGAGAGAAAGATAGGAGTTGCGCTGCGCGGCAATGGAGGTGAGAAAGCCTACAATGCGCTTCAATGGAGGTGAGAAAATTCGGACCTATGCGTGAAGGAGAGCAATGGTTAGGGTATTCATGAACGAGAGAATTGAAGGGGAAAGCAGGGGAATGACGAAAAGGAAGAAGAAGAATTTTTCACGAAATATAACTGAAGGCGGGTTTTTTTTTTAATTTAGCCACCGGTTTGAACTGCTTGGAAATACACTTTTGCCAGCGGTTTGGGTTGAACCGGTGGCAAATCCATATTCCCTCCTTTTTTTTTTATAAAAAAAAACTTTTGCCACTGGTTTTCAAGAACCAGTGGCAAAAGGGGGGTGCCTTTTTTAATTTTTCTACTAGTGAGTCCTTCAGACCCTTGATGAAGTCTATATAGGCAACTTCGTTAGACATCCCTTGGATCTGAATTGTCATCAGATTGAACCGTCTAACATAAGACCTTAGCCCCTCCTAGTCTTCCTGCTGAATAGCCCTATAAGTACATGAGGTTGGTGTAAGCCATTAGGTGGTCTTCCAGGTTGGTGGTACCGTCATAGATACCGACCAATACATTCTTAACCTTGGTCGGCTAAGCCGTCTTGGTTATCTCCCTGGGGAACGCCGACGGCTGTTCCCCAAGGTTTAATAGCCGGAGTTTCCAGTCCATGGGCTGGACCTACTGTGCCTTCGAACCTCCAAAGAGTGTTGGTTGCATGTATGGTGATATATACGGCATGTATGGTTGTTGCGGCACATACGGAGTTGATTTCATAATCCGAGGGCCAGTTCGTGCGGATATGCCGTGTAACTTACTCTCTCGGTTTATTTACAAATACTTCATTGAAGTATACGGAAACGATCTGGGTAAGTCGACGTTGAGGTCGTTGACTTCTCTTCTCCTGGATGAACATCCGGGCATCAGAGTAAGTTTTTTTTTACCCAACCGGCTGAACTTGCCCCGATTCAGAAAAATAAAGTCTGGAAAGGTCGATCAGGGGTCCGTCTGCCCCCATTGTTTTAGGGTGAGGAGTAGGCACCCGATCTTTGATATGCTTCTTCCCAGAGGGAGAAGGCTTCTTGGCCGACTAACCCTTGTTGGAGCAAGTTGACTTCTTTATCATGTCCTTGATTTCCCCTTTGAAACTCGTCATGAAATTCATAAGCTCGACTCTAGTGACGGGGGCTGTACCCTCCGCCGCCTGGGGTTTCCTAGCCGGCAAGCCCCGTTCCCTTGTTTCTTTGGAACGGGTGCGCCTAGTTCGGAATGACCCGTCTGGGCCAGGTAGGTGTCGACCTCAAAGTCGTAACCACTATCCTGGTCCGTATGAACCTCAGGCCTGGCCATAGGCCGCTTGCCCTCAACAAGCGGAACAAAATTGGATTCCATCTTGGAAGTACTCTCCCCAGAGATGACACTAAATGTTTCGAGGTTTGTGGAGTCCCTCGAGAGAGTTACAATTCCAGGAATACGCGCCGACCGTTTGTTCCCGCAAAACCACGAAACTCCGGTTGTGTCGAGTTTCGCCTCCGACGATCAAGTTAGAACGTTTCCAGATGTATAAATGTGCGAAAAGTAAATGGGTTTTCTCTCTGATTCAGAGAGAATTCTGCAATTAATATTGCTCGATTTTTATATTTGTATTTATAAAAATGTAATAAATGAGGATTATCCTCTATTTATAGTGGAAGGGGATCAGTTTCCCTTTTTAGGTTACGATGCCACGTGTCAATAGAGGATTGGATCCCATTGGGCCTCTCTGAGGCTTACACGTGTCAGCATGCCATTGAGCCACGTGGAATTGGATAATTTTACCCTAAACAACAGCAAGAGCAAGTTATCAATGGCTCGTGATTATTTAATTCCACCCATATGGAAGTTAATTTGCCGAAGTATGTCGCAACAGACATAGCCTTCGGTTGTTCACATTTAGCTATTGCAGACTTCAATTGTTGAATTCTTGGACCATTCATAGTGGCAAAACACATCTAGAGAGTATCCCATAGGCGCTTTGCATGTTTGTATTCTAACAGAGTGCTTTTTACCTCAAGATCGATTGTGTTCATGAGCCTTGAGATAAGCATAGCATGAATTGTATTCCAATCGGTCTGAGTAAATGGACGAGATGGTGAGGTAATTGTTTTGTCAAGAAACACGAATGTTTCGAGGTTTGTGGAGTCCCTCGAGAGAGTTACAATTCCGGGAATGAGCGCCGACCGTCTGTTCTCGCAAAACCACGAAACTACGGTTGTGTGGAATTTCGCCTCCGAAAATCAAGTTAGAACGTTTCCAGATGTATAAATTTGCGAAAAGTAAATGGATTTTCTCCCTGATTTAGAGAGAATTTTGCAATTAATATTGCTCGGTTTTTGTATTTGTATTTATAAAAATGTAATAAATGAGGATTTTCCTCTATTTATAGTGGAAGGGGATCAGTTCCCCTTTAAGGGTTATGATGCCACGTGTCAATAGAGGATTGGATCCCATTGGGCCTCTCTGAGGCTTACACGTGTCAGCATGCCATTGAGCCACGTGGCATTGGGTAATTTTACCCCAAACAACAGCAAGAGCAAGTTATCAATGGCTCGTGATTATTTAATTCAACCCATATGGAAGTTAATTTGCCAAAGTATGTCGCAACAGACATAGCTTTCGGTTGTTCACATTTAGCTATTGCAGACTTCAATTGTTGAATTCTTGGACCATTCATAGTGGCAAAACACATCTAGAGAGCATCCCATAGGCGCTTTGCATGTGTGTATTTTAACAGAGTGCTTTTTACCTCAAGATCAATTGTGTTCATGAGCCATGAGATAAGCATAGCATGAATTGTATTCCAATATGTCTGAGTAAATGGACGAGATGGTGAGGTAATTGTTTTGTCAAGAAACACGAATTTTCGATGTGCCTCTAATGTAGTTTTAGTATCTCCGGCCCATTCTTCGTAGTTTTCTTCACAAAGTCGTGTCAGGGTAATGAAATCTCAGGGACGATCGTGACGACTAAAGTACTATGGAGATGTAATTTCTATGCGCGATGGATGAGATTGCAGTGCGTCATCACCAACCATGTTTATGGTTTATGTGGGTTTTTTTTTCTTGAGTGACTAATTCCATGTAGAAATAAAGTGCTCAAAGCCTACCGTTCATCTCATTCATTGATAAATATATAGCGTACAATTGATTCCCAAAAGATACGAGATAAAATAAAAAAGATACACAAGATAATATCTTGTAAACATTGGTTAATAAATATATAGTGTTTCGGGGTTTTTGGAGTCCCTCCGGAGAGTTGCAATTCCAGGAATGCGCGTCGACCGTATTTACCTGCAAAACCACGAAACTCCGATTAGGTGGAGTTCCGCCTCCGACGATCAAGTTAGAACGTTTACAGATGTATAAATGTGCGAAAAGTAAATGGGTTTTCTCTCTGATTCAGAGAGAATTCTGCAATTAATATTGCTCGGTTTTTTGTGTTCGTATTTATGGATGTTTTTCTGAATCCCCCATAAATAAGGATTTTACTCTATTTATAGTAGAAGAGGATCAGTTCCCCTTTTAGGGTTACGGTGCCACGTGTCAATAGAGGATTGGATCCCATTAAGTCTCTCTAAGACTGACACGCGTCGGCATGCAATTGGGCCACGTGGCATTGGGTAATTTTACCCCAAACATTTGCCCTTTAAAGGTGTGATGTGGCTTGCCATGTGGCACCTGTGACAGGTGTCACATTCTGGGAAGGTGAAGGTTCGTCTCCTTCCCTTCATTTTTTTAATTTTTTTTTTAATTCGAATTTCGAATTTGAATTGGAATTTGAAAGGGAGGTGATGGTTTGCCTTCTTCCTCCTTCTATAAATGGAAGGCTTCCTCCTCTCAGTTCAACACTTTAATTTACAATTTTTTTGCAAAAACTTCCTAAGAGAAAAAGCTCTGACATCGGCTGCTTTCACATTCAACCACTTCTTCTTTTCACACTCATCCGAACACCATCTGAGTGCTCTTTGCTCAACTCTCTGAAGTACCGCCTGAGTTTAGTCAATTTTCTTTTCTCGCTTTTAATATACCCGAAGCCAGTCTTTTGCTGTTTAAGACATCTTCAATCCATTTTCTCCAAAACCGCCTGACCACCCGTTTATTTTCCCTAGCTCTCAATACACCCACAGTCGGTCACTACCGTCTAGGGTATCTTCAAGCCACTTTTGAGAGAAACGGTTAGGTCTTTTGCAAATTTCACTTGCTCTTCAAAGGGGTACGTCCGGGACACCGTCTGGGGAGTCTCAAAGCAACAAAGAAGATTTTTGGCTGCAAACTTAAGCAAGTCTACCATCTTTAAAGTTTCTTACAACTTCAAGGTATCGTCTCTACCCCTTGTAACTTTTTATATTTTTTTCCGGTTGTATAGGTTGTTCAAGAATAATGGACTCACCCAACACACACACGGCACGGCCTAGGGCAGTTGTCAACTAGTCACCGAACACGGTCGAATCTAGGACTGGGGATGCCGTCTGGGGGTGTTTGGACCACCCTTACTCTTTTACAAATCCGACCGTCTTTGTTCATGTGCAGGACAGAATGGCTTGGACTAGATGGACGGCTGTAGACCCCGAGTATCAGCCAGGTGACTCAGCCGAAGCTCCAGGTGATGACGCTCCCTATGACCAGCCAGGCGTACCTAGCACACCCGGAGATGAAATCTTGGAGGAATCCAGGAGTTCTGACGGGGAAGAGACCATTTAGCAATCCGGCTCCACTGAGTCAACAATGGAGCCGGATGCCCCTCAAGAGGACGCGGAGGCACATAATTGGCCCTCAATAACAAATCCCACACAGGCGCATATGAGCGCCATGGACGTGGTTACTTTAAACGCCACCCTTTCGGCAATTTTGGAAAATCGTCCGTTAGGGGCCGGATGGGAGATCGTTGTGCCGCCTGTAGAGGCAGTCGTCGTTTGGGATGACGACTTAATTCATGCCGACGATTACTTCAGCTGCTATGAGGCAGCATTCAAAGTCGGTCTCTGGTTCCCCCTTCACAATACAATAAAGGTGATTATAAAGGGTTACAATGTTGGCGTCTGGCAGCTAACACCCAACTCATGGGTGAACATTCTTGGATACAACGCCGCCTGCGAATACAGGACATAACGCCTAGGTGTGAGGCGTTTTCACATATGCATAACCTCAGCCATGCCCTAGCCGGTTGGGATGCGTGGTATACGCTGACCACGCATCCGGAATATATGATGACGCTGGAAAAGCCGTCTAAGTGAAGCAGCTGGAAGAGCAAATATTACATGGTCTCTTCCCATTCCCCTATCTTTTAACCACCGGCTGCGTCGTTATAACAAACACCCGGCTCTCCTGGGAAAGAAGTGTGCCCTCCCAAAAATATCAGAGAAGGCTAGGACCAAATTATGGAGACGAGTCTTTTTATGAAGACCACCATGCCTCCGGATGATGGGTCAGAGGTCATTGTCCCTAAATACGGGGTCCCTCATCCGGATTAACTTAAGGATGAGGCGTTCCTTTCGTCCTTTGGCCTTAACACCTTTTAAAGCAAACGTATGTTGACTGTTAACCGGCACTTTTTGTAGTCTGTATGATGCTTGAATAGTTTCTGATTTTGTATTCTTCTTTGTAGAGAAAGGACTGGAAATGGTTCCTCCAGAGAAAACTCCAGCTAAGTCAGCTGGAGAAGAAAAGGGCCCAGCTGGCGGCTGAAGATGATGGGGTAAGCGCCGGTTGATCTCTTTACCGTCTGCATCACTTTTAGCTCACTTTGATACTAACCGGTTGTGTTGTTTTCTTTTAGAGACGGGGAGCAAGAATGTTCCTCGTTCCACCAGACAAATGCTGAAAAGACCGTGAGAGGAACCCTCCCATCCTGATTCTAAAAGACAAAGGGTTCCAGATGCCCTTGCCACTGCCAGAAGACCGCCAGCTCTTGAGAGGCCTACCTCAGCAGGCAAAAGCTTGAGAGATCTTGGCTTGACCTCAAGGCCGGCTGAGGCCAGAACTAGGAGCCCGAGGTTCCCTCTTACTGGGTGCTTGTTGTAGCATCCGATTCCAATGCGGCTAGGGGTGGTGTGAACCCTCAGCTTGAAAATAAAGGTACTACTCTCTCTTATGATCCCCCCTGACCACTTGGGCATATGCGAGTCAAGTCCCAAGCTACCCGGTTAGAGGATTCTTAAAGCAATCGGTAGAATATAATTGAGAAGCTAACTTCTTTCCAGCTGACTTTGCAGGTGATGTTGAGGGTAGATCGGATGAAGGTCCCCATGCAGAAAAAGCAAGAAGAGGTAAGGGATGCCCAGAGACGGGCAACCGAACTCATAGATGTTACGCAATATAACTCCCTTATGTATGAAATCCAAACTAAAAGCTAGGAGATGAAACAGGAGGAGCAGATCATAGAGCTTACGGCTGTTGTTGATACAACCAACAAAAAGGAAGCCGACTCTGAACTCCAAGTCAAAAAACTCAAGGCTGACGTCAAAATCTTAAGGGATGCAGATAAGGAGAACACCGAGCTACAAGCTGAGGTCAACCGGTTGAAAATTGAGTTGGCTCAAACCCAAGCAGAGTAGAAGGACAAGCTGGCGGCGAAACAAGACTGGCTGGTCACCGAGAACGAGCGTGACTGCGAGGAGCACATGAAGACGGCCTGGTCCATGATCAATCCGGACACTGACTATGTCTTCTTTAACTTGAGGTACAAATAAACTACTGAAGTATTTGACGCCCAAGTTCTCGGACTGTGAAGCCGACGCCCTATGAAGGGTGGGTCGACATTTCAAAAGTGGAGGAGGAGCAGGCAGACAACCAGATGCCAGGTGGGGCTAACGAAGCCCAAGCCCAACAAACTCAAGAAGCCCCTCCTGCCGGCTAGGGCCAGCCGTCACAACAACAGCAATAGCAGTAGCAGTAGTAGCTTAATTTATTTTACGTTTCCTGTCTTCATCCGGCCGCGTGCCGTGTATTATCTTTGTATCTCTTTCCCTGTACACGGGTCTGGCTGACAATCGTTAACTTTCCTTAATTAATATATTTTCCGACTAAGTCGGTTTAGGCTTGATATTATTTGCTTCAATTTTTGCAATTTTTGCGATTTTTGCCTTGTACCAATCCATTTTTTTTTTTTTCGATTTGAATCGATACATGCGGTATGCCGGATGCATTGGCTCTGATTGCAATTGGACGGTTGTTTGCTTATAGTGAATCCAACTCTAAGCAGGCAGCCGTCCATACAAGCATCCGGACTAATAAATAGGCGGTCCTTGACCGTTTTTAAAATAGAATTACTCTTAAGTTGGATCTGCTGGCGGTGGCGGCTAAGCCTAACCTAGATTATTCTTTTAACCGGCTACGGATTAACCTTTGGGTATCCGGCAGTGCCGTTGATAGGTATGCAGGCGGCCTGTGGACTGACATATGCATCTTAAGCAATAGCGGATTAAATGACCAGGTTTTGATCTTGCTTATGGAATTTGTAGCCGGTTGTAGTGCTTTTTGGCAAAAGCCAGCTATAGACCAAGATTTAATTTACCGCCTTTGTTGCCTAGAGGCAATGACCGATTGTATCTTGATTTCGATTGATCATTCGAACGGCTATGAGTTACCTTTAACCTAGATAGTTGGTTAAAACCGGTTTATTTATGACCTACAGAACAATGTACCACCCGGAAGGGAAATGTTCTCTTCGACGAATTCACCCAAATGGGCATCGCCGGGTGCCTGCTCATGTTGGAGCAGGCGGTTTAAAATATGTTCGGCCATTGGCCTTATGAATAGCTAAGTTCGATACTTAGTCTTCTACTCATTTTAGAGCAGATGATTGCCCGATTGTGCATTGCACAGATGGGACTTTATACAAAAGATAATAAAAATAAATTACTTCTTTCATTAATATACTATATTTATAAAAAATTTACAAGTCCATAGAAGTAGTACTTTTTCAAGTTATCTACATTCTAGGTTCTGGCTAGCTGCCTGCCGTCTGGTGTTTCAAGGAGGTAGTGTCGCCCCTTACTTCTTCAAAAATCCGGTAGGGGCCCTACAAATTAGTGGTTAACTTCCCTTCCTCATTTTCCCTACCGGTTGCCTCCATTTTTCGTAGCACAAAGTCCCCCACTTTGAGGGGCCATTTGTGTACTCTTTTGTTGTAGGCCCTTGTCATTATCAGATGGTAAATCTGATGACGCAAGGCGACGTTGGCCCTGCGCTCCGGGAGTGAGTCCAATGCTAGACGCATGGCCTCCCAATTTGCCCCTTCATCATAGAGCATGATTCGGAGTGTTGGCTCATAAAGCTCGATTGGCAGGACGGCTTCAGTGCCGTATGTCATGAGAAACTGGCATTCACCGGTTGCCCCTTTTTCAGTTGTTCTGATGGCCCATAGGACATGAGACAACTCATCCGCCCATAGACCTCCAGCCCTTTCAATTTTCTTCTAAATACCGTGAGCCCTTGATCTCCCAACCAGCTCTTGAGGGTAGGTGTTTCAAACTAAGGGCCATTGTCAAAGACCAGGACATAGGAACCCCAAACCGGGTGATGATGATTCTCGAGATAAAAGAGATGACATCCTTTGTCTTAATGCCCTTGACCTCCTCTGCTTCCACCCATTTGGTGAAGTAATCTACAGCCACCAGGATGTACCTCCGCCCGCATGTAGCAGGCGTATATGGACCTAAGATGTCCATGCCCCATTTTGCAAATGGAACCGGGCTGTAGACAACCGTCAAGTCTAAGGGCGAACAGTGTATGAGTCGGCCAAACCTTTGGTACTTGTCACACTTCTTCACCACTTCCATGGCGTCCGCCTCAAGGGTGGGCCAAAAGTAACCTTACCGTCTGACACTTTTTGCTAGGGTTCTGACGCCTATATTTGATGCACAAAAGCCCGAGTGCAGATCCTCTAGAACCACTTTAACCCTTTCAGGGGTAACACACTTCAGCAACGGCTGGAGGTGACCCTTTCTGAAGAGCTCCCCCTTATAGATTTCAAAACTTGAAGCTCGCTTTTTTAACGCAACCGCTTCTGAAGGGGCATCCGGCAAAGTACCATCTGCCAAATAGTCCCGGATGGCATCCATCCAGATAGAGGTAATGTCAAGAACTCCAATGGGATCATGTTCAATGCTTCTTTTTTCCATGACTTCCCAGAACATTGACCTAGGCGCATCACAAGTGGTGGATGTTTCCAATTTAGACAATGCATCAGCCTGATTGTTTTCTGACTTGGGCACCTGACTTAGATGAAATTCGTCAAGTGTCCCAGCCTCATCTTTGACCGCCTGCAAATACTTGATCATAGCCGGATAGGTGGCCTCATAGTCACCATGGTATTGACTAATGATCAACTGAGAATCTGAGCAAGCGTCAACTTTTTTAGCCCCTGTCGCATTACACATGAGTATACCCGCTAGCAGGGCCTGATAATTTGCCTCATTATTTGAGGATTAGAACTTAAACTGTAGTGCGTATTCATATTTGTCCTGTTCCGGAGACTTGAAAATTATGCCTACACCACAGCCGTTCATAGTAGAGCTCCTGTCAACATAAACCTTCCAAGCCTGATCAACAATGAAGTTGGCGGCTGAGCTTGACCGTTCACTGCCTTTCTCGGTTCGAAGGAGATTTCCAGACTTTGCATTTTAATAGCCCACTTGAGAATTCTGTTGGATGACTCCAAGGTTGTCATTGGCCGCTTGAGGGGCTGATTTGTGTAGACCACCACCGGATGTGCCAAGAAGTATGGTTTCAACTTCTTGACTGCCATGAACAGGGCGAGGCCAAATTTTTTAACAAAGGGTTACCGCAGCTCATTATTTTGAAGGACGTGGAAAATGTAATAAACCGAGAGCTGAATGCCATCTCTCTCAGCTAGGAGAACAGCACTGAGGGCATGATCTGAGACGGCCAAATACATATAGAGAACCTCTCCTACAAGAGGGCTGACCAGCTGTGGCAATGAGTGAAGGTGCTCCTTTAATTTCAGGAATGCGACATCAGCATTTTCCCCCCATTCAAATCTAGTCTTCTTCTTGATTGCTTGAAAGAAGTAGAGGCACTTGTCGCCTGACCGACTGAGGAATCTTCCCAATGTCGCTAGACAACTGGTAAGTTTTTGAACTTCCTTGACAGTGCGGGGTGACTTCATGTCAATCACAGCCTATACCTTTTCCGGTGGGCCTCTATCCCCCTTGGATCAATTAAGAATCCGAAAAACTTCCCAGACTCAACACCAAAGACACCCTTTTTGTGATTAAGCATGACCTTATGTCGCCTGAGGGTGGTGAAGGTTTCTCGGAGGTTAGCAAGGTGATCCGTCTGGAGCTTGGATTTGACTATCATGTCATCAACGTACTCCTCTCCATTTCTCCAAATTTGATTAATGAAGACTGTATTAATCATCTGTTGGAAGGTAAAAGGCGCATTCTTCAGCCCAAACGACATCACCGTATAACAGAATAGCCCTTGATCAGTGACGAAAGCCGTCTTCTCTTGATCTTTTCTCCACAAGGGTATCTGATGGAAGCCTGAGTAGGCGTCCATGAAGCTCATCAAGGCATGACCGGTTGTAAAGTCGACCAGACTTTTGATCTTTGGAAGTGGATAGCTATCCTTTGGGCATTCCTTGTTCAGATTTGTGTAATCAATACACATCCGCCAATTACCATTCGACTCTTTCACAAGGACAACATTGACTACCCAATCTAGGTAGTTGCATTGCCGAATGAACCTAGCTTCCAGCAGCTTCTTGACCTCGACGGCTACTGCCTGAGATCTATCCTCGCCGTGGTTCCTTTTCTTTTGCCTTACCGACTTCTTTTTGGATCCACGGCAAGTTTGTGGACAACAAGATTCGGGCTGACGCCTGCCATCTCTTCCACTTTAAAGGATAAAAATTCTTTGAATTCTTTCAATAGTTAGTGCAAATCTGCACCCAACTTTGCAAAAGCAACCGTCCTCACTTTTACGGTTCGTTCCGAATGGCTGTTATCTAAAACAATTTCAATATTTTCACTAGCCGGCTGGGGACGTAAATCATCTGATCGTTACCCAATCAGTGATTGCTATTGCTTCTCTTTTTTTACGGCCACGAGGTGGTCCGCCTTTCTCTTTTTGCCGGCTGCTTTAGGAGCAAGCGCGACTACCTTGAAGTCATCAAGGTCGATGGGTTCCTCGCCTTGGGTGGCTGCAACCACAGTAGGCTTGACTTTTTAGAGATAACACTCCCTAGCCGTATTCTGATCCCCGTGCAGGGAACCCATTGACCCGTCATCCCTCTCTAATTTGATCAGCATGAGGGATGGGATGATGACTGCCTTGGACTGGTTGAGGGTTGGACGGCCCAGAATCTGACTGTAGGCGGTCAATTCCTCGACCACCAAGAATTTTTCGACCATGTGTCGTCCTTCCCCTTTCTCTCCTAGCCGGATGGGTAGGTCAATCCTCCCCACCGGATACACTACCCCTCCCCCAAAGCCAATTATGGGGTGGGAAGCCTTGTGCATGATGTAGGGTTTCGTAGTGACCCTCACTACGCGGAAAGAAACCCCCCAAGACCCGCCACGATAACTAAAGCAATTAAAGCATGCAAAAAATAATTAATACATAATTAAGAGAAAGAGGGATAAAGATTTATACCCTAGACGCATGCTTCGCTCTCTAAAAGAGCTCTTACTTCAACCTCGCAAATGCAAGGCCTCTGACGGTTCGTACCCTCGAACCCGACTCGATCGTCCGAAGTTCCAAAGGTTAGTCGGAACTAGAACAAAATATAAACTTTGGAGTTTTATGAACACTAAATGAAAGAGGTAATTTGGCACCGGTTCAAACCCCCCCTAAGGCACCGGTTTTGAACCGTTGGGGATTTGAGGGATGCGAAATCCCCAAAAATTTGGCACCGGTTAACTGGTGCTAACTACACGCTTTGGCACTGGTTAACCGGTGCCAAATGTAAATGTCGCGCTATATTTTTTTTAATTTTAACTACATTTGGCACCGGTAATTATGCCTTTAAACAGTGAAAAAAAAAATTATTTCAGCATACAATATATTCATCAATCCAATTTCAGCATAAAATCCAAAACAATAAATCGAACAAGGCTATATTCATCAAATAAATTGTTATTTTACAATTTATTAAAAAGAAAAACAGAGAAATTGCTGAATTTGTTATTTTACAACCTAGAAACTTCGAACTTCATACTCAGCAAACTCACGACCTTCATACCGAAAATAAAAAAATCAGAAACTTCAAACCTTCATCAATTAAAAGGACAAAATCAGATAAATTCAACAAAAATAAAACTAATAAACCCACAAAATCGAACAAATAAACCCAAAAAAAAATCGAAAATCAATAGAACAAATAAACTCCAAAAAAATCAAAAATCAATAAAACAAATAAACCCAAAAAATCGATCAAAAAAACCCTTTAAAAACGAACGATTAACCCAGATAAATTCAACAAAAAAAAACCAAAAATAAATAGAACACATAAACCACCAAAAAATCTAAAATAAAACGAACAAATAACCCCAAAAAATCGAACAAAAATCGAACAAGGCACTAAGATTCAACCCAGATAAATTCAACCAAAAAAAACAAAATATAAATAGAACAAATAAACCCAAAAAAATCGAAAGCCAATCGAACAATTAAACCCAAAAAATCGAACACAAATCGATTAATTAAACCCCATTAAAAACAAACGATTAACCTAGATAAATTCAACCAAAAAAACAAAAAATAAATTGAACAAATAAACCCCCAAAAAATCGAAAAGAAATCAAAAAAATAAACCCAAAAAATCGAACAAAAATCGATTAAATAAACCCCTGAAAAACGAACGATTTTGCATAAATACACCCGCACAGATTCAACCCACAAAACCTAGAAACCTAGAATCGTGAAAACCTAGAAATCGTGAAAAACCCGGCTAAAATCGTGAAAAACCAAAAAGCCAGAAACCCTAACATCAATTTCTGATTTTAGGCGGCGGCGATGTTTGTTGTGGTTGACGGCGGCGGCTTAGTTGTTGTGTTGGTTGTTGTGCTTGGTTGGAGATAGAAGAAAAGAGATGAGAGATAAGGAATTGAAGGAGAGAGAATGAAAAACGAATTGAAGGAGAAATGAAGGAGTAATGTGTTGACGGCGGCGGCTTAGTTGTTGTGTTGGTTGTTGTGTTGGTTGTTATGCTTGTTTTGTTTTATTCTAATAAATGGTTGGCACCAGTTTGCAAGAACTGGTGCTAAAGGGGGGGTTCCTATTTAAAATTTTCTACTAGTGGAACCTAAGGTATTCTCAACAATAGAGATGCCTTTACAGCTCCACTCAAGTGTGTTCTTTCCCAAATGCCAAAGCCTTGTTATTTATAGGGAAATGAACCCTTGAATTTCAATCTCCCACCAATGTAAGAGAGTTGGTAAATGTGATAACTTATTTAATTATAAATTAAATAATTAATCAAAGCAATCACTATGCAACAAATGTCAAGGGGAGAGAGAGAGTTAGGTGAGGACCATGTCCCTTGTTGGGACCATTGCCTTGCTCCCCAAGGCATGCTCCAAGAATTGGTCCCCATCTCTCACAAACAGGCACCAAGCAAGGCAGCTGGGCTGGCTGTCAGCTAACAGGCCAGCACACCAGCCAGCTAGCCTCAGCACGCACTGGCCCTAGCATGCTGCTGGGCGTTAGGCGCATCTAGCGTGGTGCTGCTGCCTAGCCAACGCACACGCACACGCACAACATTGCTAGCTGGTGCGTAGTGCTGCTGCCCAGCCCTTCTCGCACACACACTTGCATAGCCAACATGCGTGCTGCTAGCGAGCCACGCATGTTGGGAATTGCCTCGCCAGCCACTCGCACAAGCATGCCATGCTTGGTGCTGTGCTAGCGACGCACACGCACATGGCTATGCTGCCTAGTGCTGTGCTGTGTGCTGCGATGGTGAGCTGTGCGAAGTCACACACACACACACACACACGCCAGTGCCTAAAACTACGATGGTGATGTGCTGTGCGAAGGCACATACGCATTCACACACAATAGTGCCTAGCACTTGCGATGGTGTTGTGCTGTGCGAAGGGCTGCGATAGTACCTAGGCATACATGGCGCACCTAGCACACACATGGTGTTCCTAGACTTGCGATAAACTAGCTTAGCCTATCACTAACATGGCTAGGTCCGTGTGATGCTACGACTATGCTCGTACTTGTTGCTTGTGATTTTGCGACGCTCGGTCTCGACGCCCTAGGTCGATATCCGACGTCTAAGCTTGATTGGGTTCGACTTGAAGGGTTCAGTTAAGATTAAGCTGTAATATTAATTATACCTTAATATTACTGATCAAAAGCGGCCTCTACCTAGGCATTTCGATCACTTGACCTTACTAAAGAATTAGCTTTGTAATAATTCTGAACCCTCTATCAGAATAATACACTTGTTGGAAGGACACCATTCCTTTCAATCTTCTACTTGTCCTTCCGGACAAGTGTGCGTATAGTGTATAGCCCATTTCCAATGTTGGTTAATGTCTCTTCGTGAACTATAAGGTAAGATTCATCGTCATCCTTATTACGTTCAGAAGTGTTTCTCGATCTCTGAATTCGACTGTCAATAAGCAGATGATTTCTAAAATCCATTTGAGCACGACCATGCATTTTCACAGTCTCGCTTTTCGAGCTGCCTTGTAAACAACAAAGACATGTTCCCTATTGTTAATAGGGGGACATTCCCAATCTTGTAATGTAAGTTTCTCTTAGTAAGAGGACCTATTCTCCCGAGTGTTCCCGTTATGATCCCCAGTTACGGCAGACACTAGGCAACATCAAAGAGACTAGTACTCAAACAAGAAAACTTCACAATACTTATGGTCGAGGAAATAAGTTCCGATAGCTATAATGAGAAATGTACTTATGACGTTTTAAATCTCTTAAAGTACTCTCATAGATCGATGCAGTGCAGTTCTAAACTAGCACTTGTGCAAATGATTTATGACTACTATGTCCTTGCAGCACAAGAAATGGTGCTGTAAATCATACTTCACACTAATCTCCAGTGGTCATTAATCGTCCATAAGTTAAACGACCTCGATTAGGGATAATTTTTTATTTAAATATTCAACGTTCACTTAACAGGTGTTTCTTTATCAAAGACATGGTCTTGATACCTTGTTTTGAATATTTTCATAAATCGAACAGACTCATTATTTAATTCTAAACCACAATTAAATAGCAATGGAGTGAATATAAAATATAAAATTCATTACTCCATAAATGAATGATTTCTACATAGTGTTTTACATTAAGACATCTAGTTTAATTAAAACACATGTATAGGGAATTTCAAAGCCAAACTCCAACGTGCTTGATTCCCATTGCCTCAACGTGCTTGTTGTGTTTCACTTGAGGCAGAGCTTTAGTCAAAGGATTTGCCACATTATCATCCGTTCCGATCTTATAAATTCTAATTTCACCTTCTGACTTCCATTCTCTTATCATGTGAAATCGCCTCTGGACATGTTCGACCTTCTGGTGATCTCTTGGCTCTCTAGCTTGAGTGATAGCTCCATTGTTGTCACTGTAGAGATCTATCGGACCCTTAATGAAGGGTACAACACCAAGTTCACTAATGAACTTGGGAATCCAAACAGCCTCCTTAGCGGCTTCTAAAGCAGTAAAGTATTCGGCTTCAGTTGTAGAGTCTGTAGTGGAGCTCTGCTTGGCACTCTTCCAGCTAAACGCTCCTCCATTTAAGCAAGATATGTACCCTACTGTGACTTAAAGTCGCCTCTGTCAGTCTGGAAGCTAGCGTCGGTGTAATCATCAACAACTAGGTCTTTGTGGCCACCATAAACCAGGAATTTATCCTTGTTCCTTTTCAGGTTCTTCTAGGTATTCTTGGCCGCAGTCCAATGCGCCTCTCCTGATTTTGATTTGTATCGGCTCGTAGCGCTTAAAGCATACGATACATCTGGCCTAGTACATATCATGGCATACACGATTGACCCAATTAGCGAAGCATATGGAATTTGATCCATTCTCTCTCGCTCAACAGGTGTCTATGGACACTGTTTCTTGCTGAGAGTCACGCCATCAGACATGGGTAGGTGCCTTCTTTTGGCATTCTCCATGTTGAATCGTGCCAATACTTTATCAATTTAAGTACTCTGGCTAAATCCAATCATCCTCTTATATCTATCCCTATAGATCTTGATGCCTAATATGTACTGTGCCTCTCCTAAGTCCTTCATTAAAAAGCACTTTCCCAACCAGCCCTTTACAGACTCTAGTAATTTTGTACTGTTTCCAATGAGCAGTATGTCATCGATATATAGGACCAGGAATGCGATGTCAATCCCACTGACCTTCTTGTAGACTCAAGATTCATCTGGATTCTTGATAAAACCAAACTTGTTGATGGCTTCATCAAATCGCATACTTCAACTTATGCGTGCCTGCTTCAGTCCATAAATGGACTTCTTAAGCTTGCATACCTTTTCAGCGTTACTTGGATCAACAAAACCTTTTGGCTCTGTCACATACACAGTTTCTTCCAAAATCCCATTCAGGAAGGCGGTTTTGACATCCATCTGCCATATTTCATAATCGTAACATGCAGCCATCGCTAGGATAATCCGGACAGACTTTAGTATTGCAACAGGTGAAAAAGTTTAATCAAAGTCAATCCCGTGGATTTGTCTATAACCTTTTGCCACAAGTCTAGCCTTGTATATTGATACATTTCCATCTTTTTTTGTCTTTAAT
The DNA here is from genome assembly GCF_001683475.1 of Chenopodium quinoa. Taxonomy (NCBI): domain Eukaryota; kingdom Viridiplantae; phylum Streptophyta; class Magnoliopsida; order Caryophyllales; family Amaranthaceae; genus Chenopodium; species Chenopodium quinoa. The sequence continues at coordinate 944,411 of NW_018744780.1, forward strand.
TTAAAGATTAATTTGCAACCGATGGGTGTGTAACCCTCAGGCAAATTAACCAAGTCCAAGACTTGATTTTCAGACATGAAGTTCATCTCGGATTTCATGGCTTCATGCCATTTAGTAGAGTCGGGGCTCGTCATAGCTTGTTTGTATGTCGCTGACTCATCACCATCCATGACTAGGATGTCCTGATCATCGGTTAAGACAATACCAAGGTATCTGTCTAGTTGAGATCTTGACCGTTGCAACCTACGAAGGGTAATGGGTTGAGCATTTACATTGTCTGTTTGATTCTAACAAATCTTCCCAGCTACTTCCAAAGCACTTAGATTGTCAATTTTATCAGGTGGACATTGTTCCTCGTCCTCTCGAACTTCGTCAAGTTCGATTTTCCTTCCATTTATTGTTTCGGGGTTTTTTTATGTCCTGCGGGAGAGTTACAATTTCGGGACTGGTATCCTTGCGCCTGTACCAGCAAAACAACGGAGACTCCTTGTGGTGGGAGTTCCACCTCCGATGGTCAAGTTAGTATTTGTTTGAGGAGTAATAAATGTGGAGAAGTTAAGGTTGGGAGATCTGGTCCTCTAGGGGAGGAGTGATCAGCGTGTTTAGGTTCTCTAAGTAAGGGTAATTAATTGTCGAATCCCCGTTAATGAGGATTAATTAGAGTATTTATAATCTTGGGAAACGTGTCAAATACTAGGTTTAGGTCAACCTTGGGTTGACTGGGCTTTCCATGGTAATTGGGCCTAGGTGGCCTGTTTGGCATACGGAGGCGACATGGCGTGATTGAACTGGTCCATGGTGGACGAATCAACGCCTGACACGTGGCAGGCTTCTATTGGCCGATGTGGCGGACACATGGCAGGGCCTGATTGGTCCACTTGTCAGATGATGATTGGTAGGGAAAAATCCCCTAATCATTTATCATTTTGGAAAGGTGTTGCTTCTCCAAAAAGACACTATCACGAGCAACAATCACTTTATTTCGATAATGTTTGACCCTAATCATTTGCCTTAATCATTTGCCCCTCACAGGTGGCACGTGACTGTTCACATGTCACCTGTGACAGGTGTCGGCCTGTAACAGGCGACGACCTGCTATAAGTGTCGCCCTATGACGGGCCAAGCATTTTTCCCGCTCATTTTTTGAATTTTAGAAGCAACTCTTCGCATTCTCCTTTGCCCTATATAAAGGCATGTTGACCAAGTATTTTGTTCACATTTGCGAGCTTTTTCAAGAGAACTCTCGGACCCCTAAACTTAAGCTCTGACACTTTGCAACTTTTGACCTGCCAGGACGACAGTTTTACTAGGCGCCTACTCGAGCAAGCTTTTCAGAACTTAAGTTTCAGGTAACCGTCTATTTCTTTATTCTTTTTGGTTTAGCACTTTTTCTTTATTTTTTTGAAAATGAGACCTCAAAAGCATCCGGCACGACCTAGGTTAGCAATCAGCCGGTCACCGGGGACGGCTAACTCTAGGACTAGGGGTGCCGACTGCCCTCCGGTACTTCAAACTTTGCGCAAGCCCCGGAATCCAACTGTCTTTGTATTTATGCAGGACAGTATGGAAAAACAAAAAAGACCAAGAGTATAGAAAACTCTGATGGCTCCTCTTTCCGAGTTCCGATTAGTGAAACGTCAGACCAGCCGCCTAATACTGCAGGGACCCAAGGTGGCCCTTCTGCCGAGAGCTCTGAGGAGGGAGCTAAGATAGCTCCTTCCCACTTCTTTGTTGACTTGGCCAGTTAGCAAACGACCCTTGAAGAAGAAGAAGGGTCGGCCCCCTCAGGGAGAGGGGAAGAGTCGGACTCTTCTAATAGTGAGTCTGGCTCTAGCTATTCAAGTCGCCTCTCTATAAACTCAGAGGAAAGGTATGCTCGTTTGCATGAGGCGAGAATTTCTCATGCAGCTGAAAAGGGGGACGGCTGGTCGGAACCATCCGCCTCGCATAGGGAGTTGAACACTCCTTATTACTGTCAAATCCCAAAGGGCCGGATCAAGGCCATGAAAGAACGAATAGACTCTTTTCTTTCGAACCATACGATAGGTCCGGATTTTCAAGTATTTGTGCCGGATGGTGAGGATACAGTTGTCTGGCCCGCAGGGTCTAGCTACGGGGACGCCTGTTTTGGCTGCTACGAGGCAGCCATTAAAGCTGGACTGCGACTTCCCCTACACCTAGCCGTTCAACAAATCCTCGATGGATATGAGGTGCGGCTTTGGCAGTTAGCCCCGAATTCCTGGTTCAACATCCTTGGCAATGTAGCTGGATGTGAAATGCACGGGGTGGAGCCGAATTTTGAGGCGTTCACCCATATGAACTATCTCAGCCGGACCCCCAAGGCAAGCGGTACCGGCTGGTAGCAAATAACGAGCCACAAGGGCTACCTGATGACCAGGGGCAAAGAAAATAAATGGAAGGATTGGAGAAACACCTTACTCATCATTGCTAGCCCTGACCGCCTGCCGAACAAGCGCTATAACAGGTGGAACAAGGATCCGCCTCTTCTAGCAGGCGGTCGCAGCATGCCGCTTGTTCCCCTCAAGGCCAGGGAAGAGATCCTGGACCGAGGGCTGTTCAAAGTAGAGATTAGGGCCAACTCTACTACGGGGGAACAAGAGCAGGTGCCCTTGCACTGCGTTCCCAAATTAAAATGGCTCTATGATGAGTTTTTTTTGGCCGCTTGCGGCCTTAGCAGTCGGTCCTCCAGAGGTAGCCAACCTCTTGAATATATGTACTCTTTTTTTTATTTGTTTTCGAATTTTTTCTAATTCTTGTGGTTCTTATATGTAGTTGACGCTATGGACCAAATTTTTGCATCTAAGTAGGCGGCTGCCTTGCTGCGAGCCTCCATCATGCAACAGAAGCGGACCTCTTCCGATTCTCCTGCCAAAGAGACGCCCATAGTGAGTTTCAAGCTTTAGAACTTGTCTTGAAAAGCTGCTTATATCAGTATGAACCACTCATCTTTTTTGCAGGCGGGCACTTCAAAACCCTCCTCCTCCCAACAGCCGGACTCGAAGGTTCGGAAGACGACTAGTGGGAGTACGCCTGGATCTGCCAGGAAACAGTCGGCCGACAAGCAGCCAATCACCCCAAAAAGTGTGGGGAACCCATCACTGGTCCTTAGTCGGTCGCCAAGAAGTATAAACTGCTCTGCTAGACTTTGACTTATTTCTTCATCGCTTTCTTCATGTTTTTCATGTTTCTCTTTTTTAGATGCAGGCGACCCTCAAGAACCAGACTTGGTCCAAGTGGCCAAGTCTATGATTAAGGTCGTCCCTCATGAGGAGAGGGACGCGGTCAAGGGAGTCGGCACCCTTGACCTAGACGGCATCATGGGTCTCCTTTCCAAGGTAGACTTATAATATTTTAATAGTGCTGACTTTGCGTGCCGCCTGTTATTTTTAAATCTGACGCCTGTTTTCCCTTTTTCCATACCATGCTGCGAGTACACGACCTCTCCAGAGCCCGATCAGCGCCAAGAAAAAAGAGGTAAAGGCTGCTAAAGCTATGGGCGCCTCTGACGTTGATAAGGCAATGTTTCAAATTGCCCAAAATGAAATTTTGACTACTGATATTCATTATTATCAGGCGCGGGCCACTTCCACTATCCGGACTGAGTTGGAGGCGAAGGTCAAGAGCCTTAACGATGAGCTGCGGCCCCTTAAAAACATTGCCCATAAGGCTGAAGGTCTGCAGACGTCTCTTGATACTCTCAAGGAGCGCCTGGAGAAGCAGAAGGCAGCCATCACCAAAGATCTCAATGCGAAGGCCGAGGCTGAAAAGATGGCTTTAGCTCAAGCCATGATGGAGGACTCGGCCCAAATTATGAGGATGACCTAGACAGCCCTCTTCCCAAAAGCTCACTATGCCTCTTGGGAGAAAAAGTTCAACGCTTGTACTGAAAAGTACAACCAACAGATCATGAGGCAGGCGGTTGAGGAGGACAAGGCGGCCGAGTCCAGCTCAGAAGAGGAAGTGGAGGAGGTAGCCCTGCGGCCAATTGAGGTGGATGCGTCTAAAGAAGTTGCCTCTGATGCCGAGACAAGTAAGAAGGATGCCTCCGAGAACCAGGCGTCCCTTGCTGATCAGGCGACAATCAATACCGAAACCCTACCTCAATCTTAAAGCTTTTATGTCTTTAATTTTTCTTCAACATGTGCGCCGTGTGTTCTTGTATCATTTTAACCGGCCAGGGGGCCGGGGTATTGAATATTTTGCCGGGCTTTATGGCCAGCTGTTTATATGAATTCGGCGACCATCTTTTGGTCGTCTTTGCTCATTGAATTTTGTTTCTTGATTGTTATTTTTTTGCTAAGTGTAGAGGATCTTTGGTATCTTCTTGCAAGTCATGCCGACTGGTTTTCGGCCATATAAGAAATTTGTAAGCCATTTTTTTAGGGCATCCTTCTTATTAATCAATTCTTGGATCTCTCCCTTGAACCCTCTCATGAAAGTCATGAGTTCGTTCCTTGTACGGGAACGGATCCTTTAGCCGCTTGTTGTTTCTCAGGTGGTGGGCCGGCTGGATTGCTGGGTCCAGCTTGGGAATCTACCCGTTCTTTCCTTTCGGTGTGACGGGTGCGTCGGGCCCTTAGGGTCCCATCTGAGGCCGTGTGCGTTTCAACCTCGACCTCATTTTCAACATCTTGATCACTATAGACCTGACGGTCGTCCATAGGATGCCTCTGGCTCTGGTTTTGTACAGAATGTGATGGCATCTCAAAAGTACTCTCCCCACAGATGGCGTCAAAATGTTTCGGGGTTTTTTGATGTCCTGCAGGAGAGTTACAATTCCAGGACTGGTATCCTTGCGCCTGTACCTGCAAAACAACGGAGACTCCTTGTGGTGGGAGTTCCGCCTCCGATGGGCAAGTTAGTACTTGTTTTAGGAGTAATAAATGAGTAAAAGTTAAGGTTGGGAGATCTGGTTCCTCTAGGGGAGGAGTGATCAATGTGTTTAGATTCTCTAAGTGAGGGTAATTAATTGTCGAATCTCCGTTAATGAGGATTAATTAGAGTATTTATAATCTTGCGAAACGTGCCAAATACTAGGTTTAGGTCAACCTAGGGCTGACTGGGCTTCCCTTGGTAATTTGGCCTAGGTGGCTTGTTTGGCATACGGAGGCGACATGGCGTGATTCAACTGGTCCATGGTGGACGGATCAACGCCTGACACATGGCAGGCTTCTATTAGCCCATGCGGCGGACACATGGCAGAGCCTGATTGGTCTACTTGTCAGATGATGATTTGTAGGGAAAAATCTCCTAATCATTTATCATTTCGGAAAGGTGTTGCTTCTCCAAAAAGACACCATCACGAGCAACAAACACTTTGTTCTCGGATTTATTTTAGAAGTAATACCCTTTTGTTTCTGTTGGGTATCCCACAAAGAAACACTTGTGTTACGGGTGTACTCATAGGTCCACATACATCCTTGTGTATTAGACCTAATAAGTCACTAGCCCTTTCTCCCAACTTGGAGAACGACTGTTTTATCATCCTTCCTAATAGACATCCTTAGCAATTTTCAAACGACTCCAAGTCGAATAAGTCAAGAACACCTTCTTGTAGAAGTTTCTTGATGCATTTGACGTTAATATAGCCAAGACGACAATGCCACAAGTAGGTTTGATTCGACTCGATGGTCTTAGCCCTTTTGGCGGTATCATCAATCTTATAAACTTGTTTTCCAAGAGAAAGCACATAAAGACCATTTTCTGAATATGCCTTACCATGTCAAACATTATCGAAATAAAATGAACAACTATTGTTCTTAATTCGAAATTCAAAACCTTTGGCGTCCAATGCTGAAATTGAAATAATGTTTTTGGTAACTGTAGGAACATGATAACAATTGTCAAGTTCTAAAATAAGCCAAGAGGGCAAAGACAAATTGAGAGTTCCAACGAAGACGACAGACATCCTTGCTCCATTGCCGACCCGAAGCTCGACCTCTCCCTTCTCTAGCGTCCTATTTATCCTTAGTCCCTGAGCATTGGAACAAAGGTGTGAGCCACATCCGGTATCTACTACCCATGATGTTTTGCTAGCGAAGTTTAAGTCTATAAAAAAATACCTGATGAAGACGCAACGGTGCCGTTCTTCTTATCTTCATTGAATTTAAGGCAGTCCCGTTTCCAATGTCCTGTCTTCTTGTAGTAGAAACATTAGGAATCGGATTTAGAAGAGGATACCTTTTTGTCCTTGCTGCCCTTGGCAGTGTTTGACTTAGGCGGAAAATTTTTCATTTTCCCTTTAGAGCTCTTCTTCTTGCCCGTGCGCCTTAAATGGCTTGCCCTTTCTCACCATGAGCATATAATGCTTTCCCTCGTCCTTGAGTGTTTGCTCGGCTTGCTTCAACATACCATGAAGCTCAGTGAAAGTTTTCTCCATGATGTGCATAATATAGTTCATTTTGAACTGACAATAGCCTTTATGCAGCGAGTGGAGGATGATGTCAATTGCCATATCGGTTGAATACCCAACATCTAGCCTTTCCATGTTCTCAAATAATCCAATCATCTTAAGAACATGCAGGCTTACCGGCTCTCCTTTCTTGAGCTTGCTCTCAAGGATTTGCCTGTGGGTTTTGAACCTTTCAATTCGGGCCTGCTCTTGAAACATATTCTGAAGCTCAAAAATGATCTCAAAAGTCGTCTCCTTTTGAAAGAAGGTCTTTTGAAGGTCCGGAGACTTAGTGGCCAACATGATGCATTTGACATCCCGATTGGCACTTTGCCATCGATTAAGGGCAGCCTGGGTGACCTCCTCATTGGGAGCGTGGGGAATTTCCTCATCAAGGAGGTATTCCTTTTGCTTTTTCATGAGAACAATACGCAAATTTCTTTGCCAATCAAGGAAATTCGGCCCACTCAACTTCTCCTTGTCGAGAATTGAGTGTAAAGAGAATTGGTTGCTGTTTGAGTTACTTGCAGACATTGTTCTACAATTGAAAGAATTTGAAATGAAAAACCATTCATATAATCAATAAGTTTGAAATTTAAAAGCGTTCATGAAAATTTTCAATCTTATTGAGCATTTTATCCACGCATTAATAATTTTGTCCCTTTTAGGCAAGAATAAAATGATTCCAAGAACCTAAAGATCAAGAAATGGTGAAGCATGATTTTGCTTGTCTTATCATTAAATATCTTAAGGTAAGTAATCCAATTGCTAATAGCTCTAAGCTACTCGTGGTTTGATAAAACGTCGCAGCTAATGCATCCTTGACATTTTATCTCTTTTGCCACGACATCTAAGGGCTCCTTACTAATATCGTTGAGCTTAACCAAGATCAACTCGTATACCTAGTATACCTTACGTTACTAGGGAAGTAGTGATGCCTTGCTTTGGCGTACTCCACCATATACGCGCATTAGTTCGGTAAGTGTTGTTCTTGGAACAACCAATTTTAGCTCAATATTTTAAGGGACCTAGGGTTTCTATGTTGGTTAATTAAAGTGAACTTAACTAATCATCGCAACATTTGAAATCCTAGACATGCATTTAATATTCAAAAATATATATAAAAACAATATATATAAAGCATAAAAATAGATGCATTTGGCAACTAGCATGACCCCTTGAAATCTTCAAATCTTTAAGGGCCTTCATCTTAGTTCGTCCTCATCGAAACGCCGTCTAAAGACATCTTGGCCAAAATAACATTACTAGCTACTACGACTAAGATAAATCTAAAGTACAAAAATACTTAACGGTACGCAGACCATATTTAGATTTATAAAAATACGTAACGGAACGCAGTCCGTATTTCCTATCCTAGTCGGGCCCCACTAGTTGCCATTTTCTCAAAACCTGTTTTGAAACAATCTTTCATTCACCCATTCACTATTTGTGAATGGCCCATGCATTTTACGAGATAAATCAAGTAAACATGAAAACTTGTAACTCACTTAGGTGGTTAATCTGATTAACGCGCCTAATTAAAACTAGTCAAAGTTGTTTAATAAATTATGTATTACTCAGGTGCAATTTGTTTACGTAATTAGCTAAGCTCCCACTAAATTCCGCATCCAAATTAATTAATCCAATTAATTAAGTCGGTTAATCCAAATTTGTCAAAATTAAAAAATTTGCAAGAGCCGAAAAATCGAGTTCCAACCTCGATAAAATAATTACATAAATATTTTAAAACGACAAAATTTTTCCAAAAACCACATACCCGAAATTAAGCCAAAAACGCCCAGCCGTATCCTAGCGGGCTATGCACCATGGCTGCCAAGTAGCCTAGTGTTGCGTGTGGTGCTGGCTGCTAGCAAGCACGCCTGCACTGCATGCTCTACTAGCTAGCACCAAAAGCACGCTACGCATGCTAGTTGCTTGCTGGCGCAGGCAATAGTGGGCTGGCTGGCTAGCTGGGGCTTGCTGCCTCGCTGCCCAGCAGCACGCACAAGCTCGCCAACAGCCTGAGGCCCACGCATCCAGCATCATGTAACAGCATGCAACAACCCTCGCCACACATTGCACAGCAGCATCATGGCATGGCCCCTGTGCGTACCATAGGCAGCCTACATGCGGAATGCTAGGCAGCCCAGCCTGCCTTAGTGACGCTTGGGGTTTTGCCTCGATTTGCATGCATTTTTCTCGGGATTTTAATCCCGATTTACGTGCGACGTAATATTATTCTAAATATTTTTAGAATTAATTTAGGGCAAAATGAAAATAAAATAAGTTCAACTTAATTAAATTAAATTTCAACGATGCACAAGCCTAATTCTCCAAAATCACCTTGGAATGTTTTAGGTTTTTCTTGATGCTTAAAATCGAAAGAGCTATGTCCATAATTAATTTAACCAATATGCAAATTAATAATGGATTTGAGAAATAGGGAGTTGGAGAAATATATTAATCATCTAATGATAAAATTTTCCAACTTTTATACTTGTGTAAAATAACAAGATTACATCGTCCAATATGAATATTAGTCAAAATAATCACAAGCATTTGAACTTCAAGGATTTTAATCAACCAAATATGAAAATTCCAAAATTAGTTCAACATGGAATTTAGGGTTAAAGTTTCAATTATTTAAACATTTAAAGATTAGATCTTTAACATACTAGGAACTTAAAATTACATATTCACAACAAGTATTCACACATTAATGCAATTTATTTGCATAATTATGAATAACAAGTTTATGTGAAAAAGAACATATCAACTTAAGCACATATTATAACTCCATAATCATGCTTAAAAGATATTTAAATTGCAGTAGATTAGGGATGCAATAATGCATTTAATCTACCCTTGACATGCTTGCATTAATCAAGGTATAAAAGATTTAAAATTTTAGTTGAAAATGAAAAAACCCTCAAAAAACACTATTTTTGAGCCAAATTCTAGGTTCAACAGCCAAAACGATAAAAAAATACGAGTTTTAAAATTAATTAAAACAAACTTCTAATCCAATTTAAATCTACTTTAAAACACCTTAATTGATAAATAATTGCAATAGTTAAAAGGAGCGCAGCTCCGATATACGCAAAAAGAAACCCCCAAAGACCCGCCTCGATAACTAAAGCAATTAAAGCATGCAAAACATAATTAATACATAATTAAGAGAAAGAGGGATAAAGAATTATACCCTAGACGCGTGCTTCGCTCGCTAAAAGAGGTCTTACTTCAACCTCGCAAATGCAAGGCCTTCGACGGTTCTTACCCTTGAACCCTACCCGATCGTCCTAAGTCCCGAAGGTTAATCGAGACCCGAACAAAATATAAACTTTGGAGTTTTACGAACTTAAGGTATTCTCAACAATGGAGATGTCTTTATAGCTCCACTCAAGTGTGTTCTTTCCCAAATGCCAAAGCCTTGGTATTTATAGGGAAATGAACCCTCGAATTTCAATCTCCCACCAATGTAGGAGAGTGGGTAAATGTGATAATTTATTTAATTCTAAATTAAATAATTAATCAAAGCAATCACTATGCAACAAGTGTCAAGGGGAGAGAGAGAGTTAGGTGAGGACCGTGTCCCTTGGGGGGGACCATTGCCTTGCTCCCAATGGCATGCTCCAAGCATTGGTCCCCACCTCTCACAAACCGGCACCAAGCAAGGCAGCTGGGCTGGCTTCCAACTAACACACCAGCACACCAGCCAGCTAGCCCCAGCACGCATTGGCCCTAGCATGTTGCTGGGCTACTAAGTGCTGGGCGCTGATAGCGTGGTGCTGCTGTATAGCCAACGCACACGCACACACACACGCACAGCCTTGCTAGCTGGTGCGTAGTGCTGCTGCCTAGCCCTTCTCGCACACACACTCGCATAGCAAGCATGCGTGCTGCTAGCGAGCCACGCATGCTGGGCATTGCCTCGCCACTCACGCGCAAAAACATGCCATGCTTGGTGTTGTGCTAGCGATGCACACGCAGATAGCTATGCTGCCTAATGTTGTGTTGTGTGCTGCGACGGTGAGCTGTGCAAAGGCACACAAGCACGCACACACACGCTAGTGCCTAGCACTGCGATGGTGATGTGTTGTGCGAAGGCACACACGCATGCACACACGCTAGTGCCTTGCACTTGCAATGGTGCTGTGTTGTGCGAGAGGCTGCGATAGCACCTAGGCATACATGGCGCGCCTAGTACACACATGGTGTGCCTAGACTTGCAATGAACTAGTCTAGCCTAGCACTCACATGGCTAGGCCAATGTGATGCTACGGCTATGCTCGTACTTGTTGCTTGTGATTTTGCGACGCTCGGTCTCGACGCCCTAGGCTCGATATCCGACGTCTGTGTTTGTAAAACTCCGACGACTCATTCCGATCACTTCACCTTACTGAAGAATTAGCTCTGTAATAATTCTAAACCCTCTATCAGAATAATATACTTGTTGGAAGGACACCATTCCTTTCACATGCTGCTAGGCTTGTACTTGAGCTTCCAAACACTTATAGCTGATAAGGTCAGACGAACTCCCGGTATCAATAAGGATCTGGGCTACTCGTTGGTAGGCAACTTTGCATTCGATGATTATAGGGTCATCGTGAGGCCGCATGACCTTACCCCGGTCCTTCTTGAAGATGAGGACCTCAGGGAAGGTGTCTTTTGGCGTCTGATATGGTAAAGATTTGCTCTTCATCAGTGTTAGAGATCACAGCTGGCTTCTTGGACGGTTGTCCATTCTTTGTTTTGGGGTTACCCTTAGACTTCACCATATAAGACTTTAAAGCCCCCTCATCAGCCAGACGGTCCAATAGCCGCTTGAGACTATAGCAACCATTGGTGTCATGGCCGATATCCTCAAGGAATTGATAGTACTTGCTCTTTTCCCGGCTTTTGATGGGACTCTTCACTGCTGCCGGTTTTTCAAAGATCAACCGGTCTTTGATCTCCATGAGGATGGAGGAGCAGTCCTTGTTGAACTTGTACTTAGGGACATACGGCTTTAACTCTCTCTTTTTCTTCAAGGAAGGCTGACCAGAACAGTCTTCCGCCCAGACTTCTTTTTTCTTTTCTTGCTCTCTTTTTCGGGGTTTTTTGATATCTTGCGGGAGAGTTACAATTCCAGGACAAGATCCGTGCGCCTGTACATGCAAAAAAACAGAGACTCCGGGTGATGGGAGCTCCGCCTCCGACGATCAAGTTAGTACTTTTAGGTGGAGCAAAAAGGTGCGGAAAGTAAAAGAGTGATCTGGTTTCTCTAGGGACAAGAGTGATCAGGAAGTGCAAATAATGTTAAGTTTGGTCTAGCGATTAGTATTCACGTATGTTTAGGCTTCTCTTGGTGAGAGTAAAATATTTCTGAACGTGTTAAATGGAGGCTTAGTTACTGTATATATAGCCTCAAAGTTTGTGCCCAATACTAGGTTTTAGGTAGACCTAAGACTGATTGGGCCTTGCTTCGGAAATTAGGCCTTGGTGGTTGTTTTCCAGGTTGGCATGTCATGGGCCATGTGGCGTGGCATGATTGGTCCATACTGGACTGATTACTGCCTGACACATGGCAGACCTTGGCTGGTCCATGTGGCGGATACATGGTAGGACCTGATTGGTCCACGTGGCAGACTGTGATTGGGTGGGGAAAATCCCCTAATCATTTGACCCTCACAGGTGGCACGTGACTGGTCACATGTCACTTGTGACAGGTGTCGGCCTGTAACAGGCAATGGCCTGTGATAGGCCGAGAGTTTTTCCCGCCTATTTTCAAATTTGGAAGTGACCACTTTCTCTACTTCCTTCTTCGGCAATTCTTCAGACTTAGGTAACCGTCTATTCTCTTGTGTTTTCTTTTCTTTTTCTGTGAAATATGGTACCTCGAAAGCACCCGGCACGACCTAGTTTAGTGATCAGTCGGCCACCGGGGACAGCTGAATCTAGGACTAGGAGTGCCGCCTGCCCCTTTCTGGACCACTCTTCGCCCTTTATACAAAGTCTGACTGTCTTTGTGTCTGTGCAGGACATTATGGCCCGGACTAAGAGGACAGCCAGATACGCCAGCTCAAACGGCTCTTTCTTCTATGTGCTAGTGAACGAGCTATCAGACAGGTCGCTTGATGCCGCTGGTATCCCAAGTGACTCCGTCATAGGAGGCTCTGAGGAGGGGGTTAAGGTGGCCCCTTCTAATGCTTTTGTTGACTTAGCTGGTCAGCAATTGGCCCCTTCTGAAGAAGAGGGGTCGGCCCCGTCAGGGAGAGGGGAGTCAGACTCTTCCGATAGTGAGTCCGAATCCAGCTCTTCAAGCCATCTTTCTCCAAGTTCAGAAGAAAGACATTCTTGCTTACATGAGGCGAGATTATCTCATACAGTAAAAAAAGGGGTCGACTGGGGAGAACCATCCGTCTCCCACATGGAGTTGAACACCCCTTATTACTGTCACGTCCCTAAAGATTGAATCATGGCCATGAAGGAGCGAATAGGGACTTTTCTAACGGACCATGTGATGGGTCCGAATTTTAATTTTTTTGTGTCGGATGCTGAAGATGCAGTCGTCTGGCCCGCGGGGTCTAGTTACGGGGACGCCTATTTTGGCTGCTATGAGGCGGCCATCAAGGCTGGACTGCGATTTCCCATGCATCCGACAGTTCAACACATTCTCGACGGGTACAAGGTGGGGCTTTGGCAGTTGGCTCAAAATTCTTGGTTCAACATCCTTGGCTATGTAGCCAGATGTGAAATGCATGGGGTGAACCCCAACTTCGAGGCGTTCACCCATATGAATTATATAAGCCGGACCCCCAAAGCAAGCGGTACCGGCTTGTACCAAATAACATGCCACAATGGCTATTTGAGGACTAGGGGGAAGGAAAATAAGTGGAAAGATTCGAAAAACACTTTCTTCGTCGTCACCAGTCCCAATAAACTTCTGAACAAGCGATACAACAAGCCTCTTCTTGCAGGCGGCCCTAGCATGCCACCCGTTCCTCGTCAAGCAAGGGAAGAGATCCTTGACCGAGGACTCTTCAAAGTAGAGATTAGGGCCAACTCTACTACCGGGGTACGGGAGCAGATGCCTGTTGAACTGCGTCCGCAAATTTAAATGGCTTTACGACGAGTATTTTTTGGCTGCCTGTGGCCTAAGCAGTCGGGCCCCCTTGACCTTGACGGAATCATGGGTCCCCTCTCCGAGGTAGACTTAGCATTTTTGAAATGTTAAGTGACTTTGCCAGTCGCCTATTTTTTGCAAATCTGACGCCTGTTGTTCTTTTTCAGACTATGCGTCATGTACACGGCCTCCGTAGGCCGATTAGCGCCAAAAACAAAGAGGTAAAAGTTGCCAAAGCCATGGCCGCCTCTGACTTTGACAAGGAAATGTTTCAAATTGCTCAAAATGAACTTTTGACAACTGATATTCTTTATTATCAGGCGGCTGCCACTTTGGAGATCAAAGACGAGTTGGAGGCGGTCAAACAACAGAACCAAGGGCTGGAGAAGACAATTAAAAGCCTTCAGGACGAATTGCAGCCACTTAAGAATATTGCGCATATGCTGAAGCTCTCGACATGTCTTTGGAAAAGGTTAAGGAGCGCTTAGAGAAACAGGAGGCGACCATCACTCACGAGCTTAAGGCCAAGGCTAAGACCGAGAAGCTGGCTTTAGCTCGGGCCATGATGGAGGACTCGTCCAATATTATGAAGATGATCTAGTCGACCCTCTTCCAAAAATCTTACTATGACCAGTAGGATGCCAAGTTCACCGCCTGTACTAAAGAGTACAATAGAAGAATCATGCAGCAGGCGGCTGAAGACGATGAACGAGAGGAGGAGGCGACCAGCTCTAGCTCAGACGAGGAGGAAGAGGAGATGGCAGACCAGCCAACAGAGGCGGATGCTCCTAAGGATCCTGCCTCTGAAAACGAGCCAAACAAAGAGGATGCCTTGAAGGATCAAGCGCCCATAATTGAGCTCGATCAGCCGGCAGTTGAGACCGAAGCCCCTCCTAATGTTCTTGTATCACCGTTACCCGGCCAGGGGGCCGGGGTTTATGACTATTTTGCCGGTTTTTATGGCCGGCTGTTAATATTAATTTGGCGACTGTTCGGTCGTCTTTGATCAATGGTTCTCTGTCTTGTTTATGCTTATTTTTGTCGAGTATAGAGGATCCTTAATATCCGCTTGAATGCCATACCGACTGTACTAGCTTGTTATTTTTTTTTTCTTGAAATGATAAAATTTCGAAAAAATTTTTGCGAGGTATAGTAGGCCAGGATAGAGGTTTATCAGGTGCCGACTACTCATGGTGCCGACTGCTTATGCCTATGGGCGAGTTGTTGTCTTTGTTCCAGATTTGGCAATTAGTCGGCCATGAACCCAGTCGGACTCCAACGCATTTTTTTTGAAAATACATTAGGTCTTCTAACCTTTCCTTTGTAAATTAATATTTATGGGCCGCCTTATTAGTCGTAGTGGCTTGGTGCCGACTAGTTCCACTATATTAAGCTTGTCTTAACTTTGGTCGGATTCTTTGTTTGGGCGTTATCGAGCCGCCTAATTTATCGAGCAACCTGTTTGAATTAATTGTGTCAATGGATATAGCCACATGTAATTCTACTTTTTGATCAAGTAGGAAGTGTTCTAGCGTCCCCGTTTTCCAAAAAAAAAACAGTCGCTTCTCGAACTTTTTGTTTCCATACCTGGGGGAACAACTGGTTACCCACGCGGGTTTACTAGGCGCCGCCACTTTAGTTTGAGTAGTAGAGTAACCAGGCGGCGGAGGCCGGATGGTCCCCTTGATTAGCCAAGTGTTGCTTGGCTATTTACTCAAAGGGTGTTCACCTAGTAGGAGTTGTTGTTTGAGAGTTCTTGGTTGCCAAAAAACAGTCGGACTCGTCATACTTTTTAGATTCCATACTAAGTATGAGAGAGTGACTATGAGTTAACCTTGGGGTTACTTAGTCGCCGTCACTCTTGCTTGAGTAGTTGAGGTACCAAACGGCGGAGGCCGGTTGATCCCATGGATTCGCCAATTTTGTTGGCTATTAACTCAAAAGGTACCCCCTGTACTTATCCCAAGCAATACAGGCAGTTATCTGACTCGAATGTCAACTACTAGCACTTGCTTGTTAGTGTTAGAGTTATCCTTGTCTCAAAACGGCTACGTGGTTGTCCTTGGGGACAGTCGTTTAGGTTCCGTGTACTTAGTTTATAGAGAATTATTCCACCCAAAAGGGAGCTGCTCTCTGCGGTGAATCTCATCCCGAAGGACGTCGCCGGACGCCTGCTATGATGTTAGGACAGGTCGTATTAGTTTAAAATTCAGAGCATGATCAGGTGGCTAGGTGCCTGGGCTGATCATGGAGAGTTGTCGTATGTTCGACCAGTTAGCGTGCCCCTCAGTTGGTAATAATTAGAGAGTAGTCGTTTCCTATTTGAGCTGTCGGCAATTACATCATGTAGCAAATTTTGCAAGCTTTATAAATAGCTCTCGGCAATTACATTATTCAAAAATAATACTTCTTTAAATTATCTACATTCGAAGTTCTAGGTATGGTTTGGTCATCTGGTGTTTCCAGGAAGTAGGTGTCGTCCCTAATCTCTTCATAGATTCGATATGGTCCCTCCCAGTTGGGAGTTAATTTACCTAACTTATTGGCCCTACCGACTGCTTCCATCTTCCGTAGTACAAAGTCTCCCACTTTGAGTGGACGCCTGTGTACCCTTTTGCTATATGCTCTTGTCATCCTCAGGCGGTAGACTTCATGGCGTAGGGCTGCATTGCCCCTACGTTCTGGGAGTGAATCCAATGCCAGGCACATGGACTCCCAAATTGCTTCTTCGTCATACAACATTATACGAAGAGTCGACTCGTTATGTTAAATTGGTAGAACAACTTTTACCCCATAAGTTAGGAGGAATGGAGTTTCTCCAGTTGCCCCTTTTTCAATCTTCTTTTTGATACCGTTTCAGATGATTTTATTGAAAGCTTCCACTTGGCCTTGCTTGTGGTCAACCGACTGATGGAAAGTAGTGAGAAATACCTTGGTCTCCCATACAGTTTTTGAGAACAGGCGTCTCAAACTGGGGACCATTATCCAAAACCATAGACATGGGTACCCCAAATCGAGTGATGACATTTTTCCATATGAAGGAGATCACGTCTTTAGTCTTGATATCCTTAACTGCCTCTGCCTCCACCAAATTAGTGAAGTAGTCGACTGCAACCAGTATGTACCTATTGCCGCCTGTTGCAGGCGTATAGGGACCTAGGATATCCATTCCCCAGCTAGCGAATGGTATAGGACTATGAATGGTCGTGAGGTTTGTGGCCGGACGATTGATTAACTTGTCGAACCTTTGGCACTTGTCACATTTTTTAACCATTTCCATGGCGTCAGCTTCCAAGGTAGGCTAGAAGTTAACTTGTCGCCTTGCTCTTTGAGCAAGCGACCTGCCGCCTACGTGAGAAGCGCAGTACCCTGAGTGTAGATCTTCTAATACCTTTCGTCCTTTTTCTAGGGTAACACATTTCAGGAGGGGCTGAAGATACCCTTTCTTAAAGAGTTCCCCCTTACATATCTCAAAGTTGGACGCCTGTTTTTTCAATAGGGCCACCTGGGAGTGATCACTCGGCAAGGTGTCGGTTGTTAAATAGGCTCGGATGTCATCCATCCAAGTTGAGCTTCTATCAAGGATTCCAATAGGTTCCTCCTCAATGCTTCGTTTCTCCATAACTTCCTAGAAAACGGTCCTTGGAGTGTCAGAGGAAGCCAAGGATTCCAGTTTAGAGAGGGCGTCCGCCTGGTTATTCTCGGACCTGGGTACTTGCGTTTGATGAAATTCCTCAAGTGACCCAGCCGCCTGTCTTACCGCCTGTAAATATTTAATCATGGTCGGATGGGTTGCTTCATAATCACCATTATATTGGCTTACTATCAACTGTGAGTCCGAACAGGCAGCTATTTTCCTTGCCCCGGCCGCCTTGCACATGCGGATACCGGCCAGTAGAGCTTCATACTCCGCCTCGTTGTTCGAGGCTTGGAAGTTGAATCGTAGTGCTTACTCATACCTGTCACCTTCGAGCAACTAACATATGACGCTTGCACCACAACCATTCATAGTGGAGCTCCCGTCTACATAGACCTTCCAAACTTGGTCAAAAATTTTAGAATCAGAAGGCCGAGTCATTTCTACTATGAAGTCAACAAATGGTTGCCCCTTCATTGCTTTCCTTGGCTCAAATGTGATTTCAAGGCTCTGTATCTCTATCGCTCATTTGATCATTCGGCCTGACGACTCCATGGTTGTCAGGGGCCGCTTGATCGGCTGGTCTGTGTATACCACGACTAGGTGCGCCAAAAAATATGGCTTCAACTTTCTAACTGCCATGAAGAGGGCAAGGCCAAATTTTTCAACTAGGGGGTATCTTAACTCGGCATTCTTCAAGACGTGAGTGATAAAATAGACCAGGAGCTGGCATCCGTCCCTCTCAGCAAGAAGGACGGCACTTAGAGCATGGTCAGACACTACTATATACATATAGAGCACTTCTTTGGGCAAAGGGCTGACCAGCCTTGGTAAGGAGTGCAAGTGTTCTTTCAGCATTTGGAAGGCCGCCTCAGCATCTGGCCCCCATTCAAACATAGCTTTCTTCTTTATTACCTGAAAGAAGTAGAGGCACTTGTCGATTGCCCGGTTGAGAAATTTCTTCAGGGCTGCCAGACAACCTGTTAATTTTATGGACCTCTCAGACAGTGCGGGACGACTACATGTCTATGACCGCCTGTACCTTCTCAGGGTTAGCCTCTATACCCCTTTGATTGATAAGAAATCCAAGAAACTTCCCAAAATCAACTCCAAAAACACACTCCTTGGGATGTAGCATGACATGGTGCCGCCTGAGTGTGGTGAACGTTTCTCGGAGGTCGGCCAAATGGTCCGTCTGGAGTTTTGATTTCACAATCATATCATCTATGTATGCCTCAACATTTCATCCAATCTGGTTAAAGAAGACGGTGTTAATCATTCTCTAGAAGGTTGTTGGGGTGTTCTTCAAACCAAACGGCATGACCGTGTAACAATATCGGCCTTGATATGTGACAAAGGCCGTCTTCTCTTGATTTTTCTTCCACAGGGGAATCTGATGGATACCAGAGTAGGTGTCCATGAAACTCATCAAGGCATGGCCGGCTGTAGAGTCGACTAGACTGTCGATCTTGGGAAATAGATAACTGTCTTTGGGGCATGCCTTGTTTAAGTCAATGTAGTCCACACACATGCGCCAGGTACCATTCGGCTTCTTTACTAAGAAAACATTGGCGACCCAGTCAGGGAAATAACATTGCCGAATGAACCCAGCATTAAGTAACTTTTTAACCTCGGCGGCGGCCACCTGGCTTCTTTCTTCGCCATGGTTCCTTTTTCTTTGTCTGACCGGCTTCTTTTTAGGATACACAGCTAGCTTATGTACTGCTAGATCGGGACTGATACCCGGCATCTCATGTACTTCAAAGGCAAATATATCTTTGAATACCTTCAAGAGTTGATTAAAATTATCACCAAGTTCAGCAAGAGCAGTCGTCCCGACCTTGACAGTTCGGCCAGGAAGAGAGTCGTCCAGGACGACATCCACATGCTCACCAACCGCCTGAGGGCGGAACTCGTCTAACCGCTCCTCGAATAGTGTTTGCTATTGTTTTTCTTTCTTTTGGCCCCCAGGTAGGCGACCTTTCTTTTCTTGCCGGCTTCTATTAGGGTTGGCTCGGCTCCCTTGACTTGCTCAAGGTCGGTATTCTCTTCACTAGGGCCGGATGCTACCAAGGTGGGCTTGATGTCAGAGAGATAACATTCTCTAGCCATCTTCTGGTCTCCCCTTAGGGAGCCGACTGTTCCATCATCCCTCTCATACTTGAGGAGCATGAGAGATGGAATGATAGCAACTTTTGAATTGTTCAGGGTGGCTCTCCCTAAGATCATGTTGTAGGCCGACAGTTCTTCGACCACCAAAAATTGGATCACCATGTGACGGCCCTCCCCTTTCTCACCCAGGCGGATTAGTAGATCAACTCGTCCAACTAGGTTGATGACTCCTCCTTCGAATCCTACTAAAGGATGGGAGACAAGTTGCATGCTCTCCGTCTTGTACTTGAGCTTGTCAAGCATCGATAACTGATGAGGTCAGATGAGGTCCAGTATCAATAAGTATTCAACCAACTCTTTGATTGGCCACCTTGCATTCAATGACAATAGGGGCGTCATGCGACCCCTAATATCTCCCAAGTCTTCCTCAGTGATTATAACCTCAGGAAATGAACTTTTGGAGATCCGTCCTTGCTCGACGGAGTTAACATCAAGACGCCTACTATGGTATAAATGGGTGCTTTGTCCGTGTCGGAGCTGTCGGCTGACCGTTGCTTCTTTTTGGCTGCCTATTTCTGTTTGGGGGGTGGATTCCCCTTAGACTTCTTAACATAGGAGTCGAGATCTCCTTTGTCTGCCAGGCAGTCCAGAAGGTGCTTGAGGCTGATACATTCATTGGTTTCATGGCCAATATCCTCATGGTAGTGACTTTATTTACTTTGGTTCCGATTGCTGACGAAACCCTTCATGGCGGCTGGCTTCTCAATTGAGATCCGGTCCTTAATTTCCTTGAGGATGGCATAGACATCCTTGTTAAACTCATACTTGGGGGAGTATGGTTTAAACTCCTTCTTCTTCTTCTAGGACGAATGTTTAGAGGAGTCAGCTGCCCACACTTCTTTTCTCTTTTTCTCTTCCTTATTGGCCGACTGCTTTGGCCGGCTTTCTCTTTAGTCGGACTTTTTGTGGTTCGGTTGTTTTCCAACATCACCGACCCGTCCTTGTATCGGAATGTAGGCGTCCGCCTCCATCGTTGCTTCTTGGAGGGTGGTCACCCTTGATTAGGGGATTTTTCCCCACCAATCACCATCTGACAAGTAGACCAATCAGGTTCCGCCATGTGTCCGTCACATGGGCCAATAGGAGCCTGCCACGTGTCAAGCAATGATCCGTCCACTATGGACCAATTACGACACGACACGTGTCCTTCCCATGACACCTGGGATAACCGGTCACCTAGGCCCAACTTCCAAGGGAAGCCCAATCAGCCCAAGGTTAACCTAAACCTAGACTGACACGTTTCTCGAGGTTATAAATACCTCCCTTAATCCTCATTAAGGGGGATAACACGCTAAAACGCAGATTACACACATTAAACACTCTCACCTAGAGAGACCCAATCACTTTAATTTCCGCATTAATTACTCCTTAATCAAGTACTAACTTGACCGTCGGAGGCGGATCTCCAATCATCCGGAGCATCCGTTTTTTTTGCAGGTACAGCCGTCCGGTTCCAGTCTCAGAATTGTAACTCTCCCGCAGGATATCAGAAAACCCCGAAACATTTGGCGCCGTCTGTGGGGAGAGTACTTCTGAGATGGCATCCAAGTCTGTACCGACTCCTAAAGAGAGGCGTCCCCTAGAAGACCCTCAAGTTCAGTCGGACCACGATACTGAGAATGAATTTGAAGTTGAAGCCCACACAACTTCAGACGGGACCCTAAGGGCCCGACGTACCCGTCATACCGAAAGGAGGGAACGGGAACATCTTTAAACTGGAAGTGAGCCAGCAGGCGCACCGCCTGTTCGGCAGCAGCCGACTGATGGGTCTGCTCCCATAACAAGGAACGAACTCATGACCTTCATGAGGGACTTCAAGGGAGAAATTCAAGAGTTGATCAACAAGAAGACGCCTGCTCTGGACAAGGAGCAGTCGGCTAAGAAACCCTCCACTTCACTGAAGAGGAAACCAGTTCAAGGGCGAGAGACGACCCTCATCCTAAATCTAGGAAGTGGGAGCCACCTGCCCTTGACTTCACAAAATACCGTTTTCCTACTCCAGGAAACAGGAAACCTGTTCGTCATATTCAGGCAGACAGGTCGAGGAAAACATACACAGACGCTCGGCTACTGCTAGAGCAGAAGAAGAGTGACCGATTGTCAGAGTCGGCCTCTACTTCAAACTTCCAAGACAGTCTGCGAAATACCTCGATGAGGCATACTCAGTCGTATCATGAGAGTCAGTCAGGCGGCACCTCCCGTCAGTCCGGCTTTCATAGCGACCAGGCGGTACCAAACTTACTGTTTGTACCGCAACAACAGTATTTTTTACAGCCACCTCCGTTTGGTGGACATGCAGCAAAAAATGTCCAACCTATGGACTGGCAACTACGGTTGCTTAGACTTGGTGAACAGCCGTCGGCCTTCTCCAAGGAAATTACTGAAGCCGCTCAGCCGGCCAAAGTGAAAAATGTATTAGTAGGCGCCTATGACGGAACTACTAACCCAGAAGACCATCTGATGGCATTCACCAACCTAATGTATCTTCAAGGGTTGGATGATCCCACTTGGTGCAAGTGTTTCCCAGCGACTCTCAAAGGAATCGCACAACAATGGTTCGGCAACCTGCCGATTGGTTGTGTAAATAACTTCAGGACGCTTGCTTACTTATTCACCTCCAACTTCGCCATGAAAATCCCTGCGAAGAAGACGACCCTTGATTTAGGAACAATTCAGCGGGGCGAGAAGGAGGGGCTTCGTTCTTACATCAGCGGTTTAACCTGATGAGAATACAGATTCAAGGGTTACCGGATGAAGTAGCCTATACTGACTTTTTCAGAGGTCTCAAAGACGGGTCGACCTTCAAATTTGATTTGGTCCGAAAGAGGGTGGCGACTCTTCAAGAGGCCTTGATTGAAGCGGAAGCCTATATACAGGCGACTGATCTTTGTAGTACGGTAAAACAGTCAGACGGGAAAAAGTCCGACAAAAGAGAAGGACGACAGAAACAGTCGTCAAACAAAGACAAGAAGAGAAAAGAGGTTTGGGCGGCTGATTCCTCTAAATAGCCGGCCCAGAAAAAGAAAAAAGAATTCAAACCATACTCCCCAAAGTATGCGTTTAACAAGGATAGCCAATTTATCCTAAAGGAAATCAAGGGACGGATCTCAATTGAGAAGCCGGTCCCCATGAAAGGTTCTGCAAACAACCGGAACCAAGAAAAATTTTGTGCTTATCATGAAGATGTTGGTCATCACACCAATGAATGCATCAGTCTCATGCGGTATCTGGACCGCCTGGCTGAGCAAGGTGATCTTCACACTTATGTCAAGAAATCTACGGGGAACACTTCCTCAAAAAAGCAGTCGACCAAAAAGAATCAACAGGCCGACAGCTCCGATACAGATGATGCAGTCGTCTACACCATTGCAGGCGGCTTCTCAGGAGGCGGCCCCACTATTAGGGGCAACAAAGACAATATCAGACGGTTAGATGTAAATTCCGTTCACCAAGAACGGCCCTCCAAATATTCATTTCCTGAGATTGTCATCACTGAAGAAGATCTAGGAGGGGTAAGAGGGCCGCATGACGACCCTATCGTTATTGAATGTAAAGTGGCCAACCAGAGAGTTGGCCGAATCCTCATAGATACCGGAAGCTCCTCAGATCTCATCAGTAGCAAATGTCTGTCGAAACTAAAATATCAGACTGATTGCATACATCCGGCATCCCACCCTTTAGTAGGGTTTGGAGGAGGAGTCGTCCACCCAGTGGGACGAGTGGATTTACCCATCCGCCTGGGCGAAAAAGGGGAAGGACGACACATGGTAGTCCGGTTCCTGGTAGTAACAGAACTCTCGGCCAACAACATGATTCTGGGACGACCAACCCTGAATAATTCCAAGGCTGTTATAATCCCATCTCTTATGTTGCTCAAGTTTGAGAGGGGAATGGAACAGTCGGGTCCCTAAGGGGAGATCAGAGGATGGCCCAAGAGTGCTATCTCTCGGATGTCAAGCCCACTGTTATGGCCACCGGGTCGAGTGGTGGAAAAATAGACCTTGACAATGTCAAGGAGAGAGCGCCTGTTCAAGAAGCAAGCGGCAAGAAGAGAAAGGCATCCCAGACAGGGGCCGCAAGAAAAGACAGAAAATAGCAATCATTGGCAGAGGAGCGGTCGGATGAATTCCGCCCTCAGCCGGCTGGTGAGCATACATACCTGATCCTAGACGACTCGCGTCCTGACCGAACAGTCAAAGTTGGGACGACTGCTCTGAGAGTCCTAGGTGACGACTTTCACAAACTATTGAAAGAATACAAGGACATCTTTGCATTCGAAGTCCACGAAATGCCAGGCATTAGTCCTGACCTGGCGGTACATAAACTGGATGTGGATCCGAAAAAGAAGCCGGTAAGGCAGAAGAAGCGAAACCATGGCGAAGAAAGAAGTCAGGCGGCAGCCGCCGAAGTTAAAAAATTACTTGACGCAGGGTTCATTCGGCAATGTTACTTCCCAGGCTGGGTTGCAAATGTGGTGCTTGTTAAAAAGCCGAATGGAACCTGGCGAATGTGTGTAGACTACACAGACTTAAACAAGGCGTGCCCCAAAGACAGTTACCCTCTGCCTAAAATTGATAACCTGGTCGACTCAACACCCAGCCATGCTTTGATGAGCTTTATGGACGCCTACTCTGGTTTCCATCAAATTCCTTTATGGAAGAAAGATCAGGAGAAGACGGCCTTCGTCACTGATCAGGGGTTATACTGTTACACGGTCATGCCGTTTGGTCTTAAGAATGCCCCGGCCACTTTCCAGCGAATGATAAACACTGTGTTCTTTGATCAAATTGGGAGAAATGTCGAGGCATATATTGATGATATGATTGTCAAGTCTAAACTTCAGAAAGATCATCTGTCGGACCTCCGAGAAGCTTTCGCCACACTCAGGCGGCACCATGTCATGCTCAATCTCAAGAAATGTGTCTTTGGAGTTGAGTCTGGGAAATTTCTTGGATTCCTTATCAATCAGAGAGGAATAGAGGCGAACCCTGAGAAGGTGCAGGCGGTCATTGACATGCAGTCGCCTCGTACCATCCGAGAGGTTCAGAAGTTAACAGGTTGTCTGGCGGCCTTGGGAAGATTTCTAAGCCGATCAGGCGACAAATGCCTATACTTTTTCCTGGCAATTAAGAAAAAGGCAAGGTTTGAATGGGGGCCGGATGCTGAGGCGGCCTTCCAGAAATTGAAAGTTCACTTGCATTCCTTGCCGAGGCTGGTCAGCCCTTTGCCCAAAGAAGTACTCTACATGTACCTGGCCGTCTCTAATCATGCGTTAAGCGCTGTTCTCCTTGCTGAAAGAGTCGGCTGTCAGCTCCCGGTCTACTTTGTCAGTCATGTACTGAAAAATGCCGAGTTGAGGTATCCCTTAGTGGAGAAATTTGGTCTTGCACTCTTCATGGTTGTTAAAAAATTGAAGCCCTACTTTTTGGCACATGCAGTCGTCGTGTATACAGACCAACCTATCAAGCGTCCACTGACCATCATGGAGTCGTCATGCCGAATGATCAAATGGGCCATAGAAATTCTGAGCCTCGAAGTTACTTTCGAGCCTAGAAAAGCAGTGAAGGGGCAAGCCTTTGCTAACTTTATTGTTGAGATGACTCGTCCTCCGGACTCTCAAGTTACAGACCAAGTCTGGAAGGTATATGTGGGCGGAAGCTCCACTTCAAATGGTTGTGGAGCAGGCGTCACATGTCAGTCGCCAGAGGGCGACAGGTACGAGTATGCTCTACGCTTCAGTTTTCAGGCCTCAAACAATGAGGCAGAATATGAAGCTTTACTAGCCGGAATCCGCATGTGCAAGGCGGCAGGGGCAAGAAAAATAGACGCCTGTTCTGATTCACAATTGATAGTGAGTCAGTACAATGGCGAATACGAAGCAACCCCCGGCCATAATCAAGTATTTACAGGCGATCCGACAAGCAGTCGGCTCCCTTGAGGATTTCCATCTCACCCAAGTGCCGAGATCAGAAAACAACCAGGCGGATGCACTTTCAAAATTAGCATCATCCGCCTCCTGTGATACTCCTCGAACTATTTTTTGGGAAGTAATGGAGAGGAGGAGCATTGAGGAAGACCCTATTGGAATCCTAGACAGAAGCTCAACCTGGATGGATCCAATCAGGGCATATCTGACAAACGGTACCCTGCCGGATGATCATCAACAAGCGGCAGCACTGAAAAAACGAGCAACCAGTTTTGAAATAATAAGGGGAGAACTTCACAAAAGGGGGTACCTTCAACCCTTCTTAAAGTGTGTTACTCCAGAAAAGGGGCGAGAGATACTGGACGATCTTCACTCTGGTTACTGTGCTTCCCATATAGGCGGTAGGACGCTTGCTCAACGGGCAAGGCGGCAGGGCTACTTTTGGCCTACTTTAGAAGCAGATGCGATGGTGATGGTAAAAAAATGTGACAAGTGCCAAAGGTTTGGCAAACTAATTCACCGTCCGGCTACTGACCTCACTACCATTCATAGCCCACTACCGTTTGCTAAGTGGGGCATGGATATTCTGGGTCCATATACGCCTGCTACAGGCGGAAGGAGGTACATACTTGTTGCCGTCGACTACTTCACTAAATGGGTAGAGGCAGAGGTTGTAAAGGGAATCAAGACGAAGGATGTAATTTCATTCATTTGGAAAAATGTCATCACTCGGTTCGGGGTTCCCATGTCTATGGTTTTTGATAATGGTCCCCAATTTGAGACGCCTGTTCTCAAAAGCTGGTTGGGTGACCAAGGAATTGCACACTACTTTGCATCTGTCGGCCGTCCACAAGCAAACGGCCAGGTAGAAGCCTTTAATAAAATCATCTCAGACGGTCTCAAGAAAAAGATTGAACGAGCAGGCGGCCTATGGGCGGATGAATTACCACATGTTCTCTGGGCCATTAGGACGACTGAAAAAGGGGCGACTGGAGAAACTCCATTCCTCCTAACTTATGGTGCGGAAGGTGTTCTTCCAATAGAACACTACGAGCCGACTCTTCGAGTAATGCTATATGACGAAGAGGCAAACTGGGAAGCCATGCGCCTGGCATTAGACTCACTTCCTGAAAGGAGGGGCATTGTTGTCTTGCGCCATGAAATTTACCGCCTGAGAATGACTAGATCATACAACAAAAAAGTACACAGGCGTCCACTCAAAGTGGGAGACTTTGTACTTAGAAAAATGGAAGCAGTTGGTAGGGCTAATGGGTCTGGAAAACTAACTCCCAATTCGGAAGGACCCTACCGAATCTGTGAAGAGGTCAGGGACGGTACCTACCGTCTGGGAACACCAGACGGACAACCGTTGCCTCGAACTTGGAATGTAGATAATCTTAAGAAATATTTCTTTTGAATGATGTAAATAGTCATGGGCTACTTAATAAAAGTTTGCATACTTAATATTCAATTTTGTACTAAGAGGGGCACGCCTACTAACAAACAGTCGGCTACTCTCCATGTTTACTTTTTATTCTTACTTAAGAGGGGCAGGCCGCCTATACATTTACAGTCGGCTACTCTTCATTGAGTATTTTACTCTATCTTCAGAGGGGCATGTCGTCTGTACCTTTATAGTCGGCTACTCTCCATTGAGTATTTTACTCTATCTTCATAGGGGCATGCCGTCTGTACCTTTACAGTCGGCTACTCTCCATTGAGTATTTTACTCTCTTCAGAGGGGCATGCCGCCTGTACCTTTACAGTCGGCTACTCTCCATTGAATATTTTACTCTATCACCATAAGGGCATGCCGTCTGGACATATAGTCGGCTACTCTCTATAAAAGAGGGCCGACTGGTTCCAAACACACAGCCACCCCCCTTATACTTAACTAAAAATGATCAGGGCCTGGCCGACCCTGTTCCTAACAGGCGGCTACCCTCCTTTTACTTAGCACCTACGTTCACCAAGAACTAACCAAGGCCACAGGTCGAATGATCAGACCAGGCGCCAAGCCCACTAATCAAATCTTCAAAACTAATACGACCTGTCCCAACATCATAGCAGGCGTCCGGATGAAATTCGTCGCAGAGAGAAGCTCCCTTTTGGGTGGAACATTGCTCTATAAACTAATTACACGGCACCTATACGACTGCCCCCAAGGGCAACCACGTAGCCGTTTTTGAGACAAGGATAACTCTATCACTAACCAAACCAGTGGTAGAAGTTGACATCTGAGTCAGATGACCACCTGTATTACTTGGGATAAATGCAATGGGTACCTCTTGAGTTAATAGCCAACAAACATTGGCGAATCAAAAGATTCAGCCGGCCTCCGCCGCCTGGTACCTTTACTACTCAAGCAGGAGTGACGGCGAATGAGTAACTCCAAAGTTAACTCATAGTCACTCTCTCAAACTTAGTATGGAGCCTAAAAGCTATGAGTCGTCCGCCTGTTTTTAGCAAACAGGGGCTCTCAACCACTACTCCTGCTAGGTTAACAACCTATGAGTTAAAAGCCAACAAACATTGGCGAATAAAGAGGAACAACCGGTACCAACCGCTTGATACCTCTACTACTCAGTTACTTGGCGACTAGGTAACAATCATGTTTACTTGGTCAAACCACTTTCCTACTTGGTTAATTTTATATGACGGAACCGCCAGCCTAAAGGGGATCCAGTCTTTAAAATGGTTCGAATACCGATTGGATAAATGGCCGACTGATTGTCTAGCCTTGAAACAGACAACCAGTCGTCCAGGGGCATAGGCGGCGTGACTAACTATCCGTACCTGTCTGAATGTATCAGCCATTTAAAACAGTCGGTATAGTGTACAATTGGATATCAGAATATTCAATACTTAAACAAATTTGAAGCAAAACAAAAAATTCATTAAAAAGAAGCCGGTCATTAAAGACCGGCAAAATATTCAGAGCCTCGGCCCCCTGGCCGGGTAAACACAAACAAACGACACGCAGGCCGTGGAAAAAAGACATAAAGCTTAAGAAGGGGACAGATCTTCAATATCAGCAGCTGCCGCCTGGTCAGCACTCTTCTTGCTGGACTCGGCTTCAGCTGTATCCTTCTTTGATGCATTACCCCCAAGCGCCACAAGCGCCACTACCGGCTGCTCCTCCTCCTCCAACGCCTCTTCCTCAGCAGCCGCCAGGATCTCTTGATTATATCTATCAGAACACTGGCGGTACGTTTTTTCCCATGAGGAAAAGTCGGCATTGGGGAAGAGGCGGCCCCAAGTCATGCGCTGGATTTGAGCAGAGTCTTCCATCATCTCCCGGACCAGCTCTTTCTTTTCTTGCTCGGCCTTTTCCGAGAGCTCCTGAGTAAGACTCTTCTCCTGGGTCACCAGGCGTACCTTTAAGCTCGCCAAGGATTTCTCCAAGGTTTCGTATGAGGACATCTTTTGGCGAAGAGTTCTCAGCTCGGCCTTGAGGTTGTTGATGGTCGCCTCCAGCTCGCTATTCCTCTTCTGGGCCGCCTCTAACTGAGCCCGGATAGCGGCGGTAGCCTGCGCCTAATAATAAAGAATATCAATGGTTAGAACTTCATTTTGGGCATTTTGAAACATTGCCTTATCACAGTCAGAGGCGGCCATAGCTTTTGCAGTCTTTACCTCTTTGTTCTTCCGGTCAAGCGGCTTGCGAAGGCCGTTTACTCGGAGCAGGGCTTAAGTAAAAAGGGGAACAGGCGTCAGTTTCCAAACAAAAAAGAAAACAGGCGTCCTGGAATTCAAATACTAAAAAATATGCTAAGTATACCTCAGCAAGGACCCCTGCAATCCCGTCTAGGTCAAAGGTGCCGACACCCCTGACCGCCTCCCTTTCAGCTAGAGGAACGGCCTTGATCATAGACTTGGCCACCTCGACCAAGTAAGGCTCCTGAGGGCCGGCTGCATCAAGCATAAACAAACGGATTAGACCTAGTAAAGAAGGAAGCAAGTCTAAAATTTACAAGGACAATTTCATACTTCTAGGTGGCCCAGCTGGAGTTTTAGAAGAAGTGGCCGGCTGTTTCTCAGCCGCCGCATGTTTCCTGGCAGAACCAGGAGAGCTCGCAACAGTCGTCCTCCGGGCCTTGGGTTCCGGCTGTTGGGAAGAAGAAGCTCTTGGAGCGCCCGTCTAAAAAAGAAGAAAAGAGTCAGTATATGCATAAACACAACTCCAAAAAGAGGGTGAAAGGTTCGAAGCCCACCAAGGGTGCCCCCTTGTTGGGGGAGTCGGTTGAAGACTGTTGCATGATGGAGGCTCGTAACATGGCCGCCGCAGTCTTGGAGGCGGTAATTTTGCTCATGGCGTCCGCTGCAAAAACAAATAGCAAAGTTAATAAAAGTCATAAAAAGAAATGCACGGGACGCTGAGGCCACAGGCGGCCAAAAAGTACTCGTCGTAGAGCCATTTGAAGCTCGGGACGCAGTGCAGGGGTACTTGCTCTCGTACCCCTGAAGTAGAGTTCACCTTCGACTCTACTTTGAAGAGTCCTTTATCTAGGATCTCTTTCTTAGCCTTGGGGGGAACAGGCGGCATGCTGCGACCGCCTGCAAGAAGGGGCGGATTCCTGTTCCACCTGTTGAAGCGCTTGTTCAGCTCTGTGTCTGAACTCTCAATGATGAGGAAGGTGCTCCGCCAGTCCATCCATTTGTTTGCTTTACCTCTCGTCATGAGGTCGGCCCTGTGGCTCGTCAATTGATACCAGCCGGTACCGCCTGCCTTAGGGGTCCGGCTGAGGTAGTTCATGTGGGCGAAAGCCTCGAAGTTCAGCTCCACCCCGTGCAGTTCGCACCAGGCCACATAGCCGAGTACGTTGACCCAGGAGTTCGGGGCTAACTGCCATAACCCCAACTCATACCCATCCAAGATCCGCTGAACAGCCGGATGTAGTGGGAAGCGCAGCCCAGCCTTGATGGCCGCCGCGTAGCAGCCAAAGCAGGCGCCATCATAACTGGTACCAGCCGGCCAGACGACTGTGTCTTCTGGATCCGGCACGAACACTAAAAAGTCGGGGCCCATTGTGTGGTTTGCAATAAAGCTCTCCACTTTCTCTTGCATGGCCGTGATCCGGCCCCGAGGTACCGTGCAGTAGTAGGGGGTATTTTGCTCTCGGTGAGAGGCGGATGGCTCCGCCCAATCGTCCCCCTTCTCAACTGCGTGAGAAAGCCTCGCCTCTTGTAGGCGACTGTTTTTCTCTTCTGTGTCCAGGGAAGCATGGCCAGAAGAGCTAGACTCGGAATCGTCCTCTGACGAGTCCGAAGAGGACGACTCCTCCCCTCTCCCGGAGGGGCCCGCCTCCTCTCCTTTAAAAGGAGCAGGAGAGAATGTAGAATTGTCAACTGTAAAGTGGGAAGGGGTCACTTTGACTCCTCCCTCAGAACTGCTGGCTTTCAAGCCGCTTTGTTTCACTTCCACATCTGGCGCCTGGTCAGATGTTTCACTAATCGGCACCCTGTGGGAGGAGCCGTATGAGTTTGAGATCCTGGTAGTCTTTTTTGTTCTGGCCATCACGCTCTACATAGACATAGATACAGCCGGACTTTGTATAAAGGGCAAAGGGCAGGCGGCACTCCTAGTCCTAGATTCAGCCGTCCCCGGTGACCGGCTGATCACTAACCTAGGTCGTGTCGTGTGCTTCCGTGGTGCCATTTCAAAAAAGAATAAAGTAAAGAGAAAATTAAGAGTAAGAGAACCGACGGTTACCTGAACGAGTGATGATTGATGAAGTTCTGAAAATCCTTTGCAGTCAGCTTGTCAGAGCAGGCGGTAGGCAGAAAGGGTCCAAAATGTCAGAGCAAGTTCTGGAGTCCGAATGTTCTCTCACAAAGTATTCAAGTGTGAAAATGACCGAAGTCAACACTCCTTTATATAGGCGAAGTGAGAAGGCGAAGGGTCACTTCCAGAATTAAAAATTTTGGCGGGAGAATCTCTCGGCCTCTCGTCGAGTGACACCTGTAGCAGGCCGTCGCCTGTTACAGGGCGATACCTGTCACAAGTAACACGTGACCAGTCACGTGCCACCTGTGAGGGGCAAATGATTAGGGGATTTTTCCCCACCAATCACCATCTGACAAGTGGACCAATCAGGTTCCGCCATGTGTCCGTCACATGGGCCAATAGGAGCCTGCCACGTGTCAAGCAATGATCCGTCCACTATGGACCAATTACGATACGACACGTGTCCTTCGCATGACACCTGGGATAACTGGTCACCTAGGCCCAACTTCCGAGGGAAGCCCAATCAGCCCAAGGTTAACCTAAACCTAGACTGACACGTTTCCCGAGGTTATAAATACCTCCCTTAATCCTCATTAAGGGGGATAACACGCTAAAACGCAGATTACGCACATTAAACACTCTCACCTAGAGAGACCCAATCACTTTAATTTTCGCATTAATTACTCCTTAATCAAGTACTAACTTGACCGTCGGAGGCGGATCTCCAATCATCCGGAGCATCCGTTTGTTTTGCAGGTACAGGCGTCCGGTTCCAGTCTCGGAATTGTAACTCTCCCGCAGGACATCAGAAAACCCCGAAACAACCCTCTTTCCGACGAGGTCGAATTTGAAGTTCGACCCGTCTTTCAGACCTTTGAAAAAGTCTGTATAGGCTACTTCATCAGGTAGTCCTTGTATCTGAATTCTCATCAGATTGAACGTTTTGATGTAAGAGTGCAGTCCCTCCTTCTCTCCCTGCTGTATGGCCCCCATATCAAGGGTGGTCTTCGTAGCAAGAATGTTCATTGCGAAGTTTGATGTGATCAAGTAGGCGAGGGTGACAAAGGGTGTTTTAGGTCGTTACTAAGACACCTCTATCAAATGATATTTGTGGTCCTAAACATGCAACTAAACGAGTATAGAGGCAAGTCAAGGGTCGAACACAGGGAAACGATTAAGCACTGCTATCTATCTCCTAAAGTTAATCTAGTTCGGTCAAGGAAAATAGTGGATGAATTAATGACTAAAGAGTATGTAAAATTAGTTAAAATAAATGCTAGGGGTAGGGGTCAAACATGCTATGAAGTCAAAAGAGCTAGGCTTAGGGAAGTAGGTTTGCATGCAAACCAAGCAACTCATACAAGGAAAAGTCAAGAATACTCTCTAATCACCTATCGGGATTAAGAGCTTTCCTAGTTAACATGCACTTACACTATCGTCATAAGGCATGCAATACTAAGGTTAGACAATAATCAATCACCCAATGTCTATTCCTAAATTACACTATCGTCATGATTTAATTCAAGTCACTCAACCACAACATGCATATGGCCATAAACATGGAGTAGCCAAAAAGTATAGGCGCAAGGAAGATTTAATTGCAAGTATTCCAAACTAGCCTAGCCTATCATACATCAAATTCAAAGCATGTCTCCACCAAACCCCTAGCAATAAGAAAATTACTCACAATCCATAACCCTAACTTCAATTACACTAATCAACAAAGTAATTAAGAAATTAATGAGAGAGATGATAATTTCACCAATTAAACCAACAAAGATGGGAACTTTAAGCATATAACAAAAGAATAAAAAGAAGAATACCAATAGTTTCATTCAATACCAAGTGAGATGAAAAACACCAATAGAGTTCCAAAATGCTTCTTCAAAATACCCAAAGTAGCTAAAATTGATAAATTGAAGATCTACACTAAGATCTATGGAAGAATTTCCAATACAAGAAAGCTAAAATCTATGCTAAGAATGTTCCTCTAAAGAATATGCTGAAAGTTTCAATATGTGAATAATGAATGTTGCCTTCTCTCTCCTCTTCTCTGCTTTTTAAATCTGATTTCAGGTTACGGACCGCAGCAGACAGGCGCGCCCGTGCGCTAGATGGTGACACGGTCGCTCCTCAAGAAGCGCGCCCGCTCAAAAATGGGTGTCACAGGATTGGGCCAGCTCAGCGCGCGCCCACGCTCAAGGTGGCGCGCCCGCGCCTATAGTTGCGCGCCCGCTCCAAATTGCTGGTTCAATGCTTCGATCCTTGCTCTGGCTCCTTGTCAATTCGAACCGCAATCAATCTGCAATTACAAAATAGGAGGGAGAAGCATAATACAACGAAGAGGGAGGGGAGCAAAGGCTACCTAAACCAAATAAAAACACATTACGCAACACATAGGTATACTGCTTAAATTAGGCAAACAATAACAAAAGCACACTAGGATGAACCGAATTATTGCTAAAACTACTAGAAAGAACTACCCTAGGAGGGACATAAATATCACTCATCAAATTCCCCCAAGCTAAACCTTTGCTCGTTCTCGAGCAAAGCTAAAGACAAAGAAGAATAAGACACAATCATTCGAACATGAGAAAGTAGGAAAGAAGGGGAAGGGGAATACACTAACTCACTTTCGTAGGAATCACGGTTGTTTTTAGCATAAAAAACAAGCCATTTAAACCCCAAAGTCGCCGATGAGGACGAGTATGCTCTCGTGAGGGTTTCCAAAGAGTTTAACCCGCAACTCTTGGCAACATGCTCAACACAATTACTAAACAAGGGAGCAAATAAAGAGGAAACTCAACTATAAACACAAAACAAAACATAGAGATCAAGAGCATATTGAAAAGAAAAAAACATAGATGGATGTCAATCTTTCTAAGCAATAAGAGTAAGCACGTTTTTGGATGCCAATGGTTGATTGAAAGATAAGTTATGCTAAGCATAGAGAACTCTAACATGCTCCACTCCACCCGCATTCCATACATTCTTACCGCGTTCCCTCATCTAGGTTCAAATTCACCCTACTAGGTAGCACCTCATGACTCCACGAAGGAGCCGGAGCAAAGATAAGACAATGAAATCAAGGGGAACACGACATCTTACCAAGACATGCTCTCTCCATATGCTTGAAATCTAGCTCCCTCCACCGACTAGTGACTCAACCAATTCTAAGTCAAAAGGACTTCAAAAAGGGTTGTAACGCAGGCTGGGAGGTAAAGGTGAGGGAAAATTTGAAAATTTTGGTAGTTAATCCTAATTGTGAAGAAAAGAATGACGCCAATTCTCAAAACAACGTAGAATATCTTCAAATTTCCAAACAAAATTACATCTCCCCCAAGCTTATTCAATACAAACTCACCATACTATATACATGACGTGTAGAGCCTCTCCCCCAAGCTTGAGTGGAGCATTGTCCTCAATGCTTAGAGGAGTGGGGTAAATGACATCACTTTTTTTTTTTATTTACTATTTTTTTTTTACTATTTACGGTTTTTTTTATTTTTTTTTTCTTGAATACACACGTGCTTTCCATTTTTAACCATTACCTTCCATCTTTTCAAACCAAAAGCACAATAAACTCTCATGGCTCAAACTTCACAAGTCTAAGGTTAAGAAAAGAAATAGATGGACCATGGGGTTTTTAATGTGCTATAAACAAGGAAGATGGGGCTCAACATGGCTAGCAAGGGGCAAATGCAAATAAAATTACAAGAAAGCAACAAAAGAAGAGAGAAGCCTAGAAAAGAAAAATAGTCACCGAAGAAAATGCCTTTGTCCTCCCTAGATTAGTTAGGTCGCGATCTCCGGTAGCTAGAAATCAAGTTCTCGATTTAAGCATGCTTTGGTAGGGATCATATTCCGCTCATACAAGAAGTGTTGCAGGCCTGAATAATAAAACTCACATCGGGTTACAAAAACGACCTTTAGGGCTTCAAATCCCCTAATGAGGGCAACACCTTCTTACCACAAACAAGTGAATTTGGGTTCGATGGGCCTTACGAGTTCTAGCACAACTACCTTAGCATAGAAATATCCTAGAGTCAACCAATGGCAATCCAAGAGCGCGGAAACTCTTAAACCTTAGGAAGAAAGACATTCAAGAATGCAAATCCATCAATTATTGCTCAACAATAGACAAAATATACAACAACCACATGGTTTTTTTTTGAGCAAAAGAAAAATCCTATACAAAACAAAAGAGCATAAAGGTAAAAGGCATGCAAGCAAATAAATCCCAATCGTCAAACAAAGATCGTTCGGCATCAATACCAACGATCACCAGATTCCGAAGAATCAAGAGCATACATCCTCGAACCATTCAACTCCAATCTAAACTAAAGCTATCCTAAAGCACACCAAAGAAAAATAAAATGAAAGAAAAGAAAGAAAAGTTAGAAAGATCTCACCAAAATAACGCCCAAGTGAGCATATCCAAAGGGAAAGCGTGCGCCCTAAAAGTGGTGAGAATCCAAATAGAAGGAAAACAAACTATATACACGAAAGGGTTAGTCCGGATGGACGAGAAAGAAATAAAATGCAAATCTCATTCGACTTTTTTTTTATTATTTTTTTTTTTGGGTAGAATATAGTTTTATTTTTGCTTCACTACTCCCAATTCAACATTACCTTATCAATCATCGAACCATATATACACACACCGGTGAATCGCCATGTCGGCGAATATCAGTAATCATCGTCATCATCATAGACACATCAAAAAATCAACAACCATAGAAATGAACGGGGGCAAAAACAACCAAACAAACAGTTATGCAATCTAGCAGAATCAGCAGCATCAAGGTACGAGTAAAACAATGAAAGACCGACAGGCACGCAGGTAAGAATCTCAGCCAAGTCACTCCCTACCAAGAGTATATCTCCTTCTCATCAAAATAAACATGCAAAACAGGGGAGAGATATACTCTAGGGACGTAGCCTACTGGCCACTAGAGCTAGGCTCACTAGGTGAGTCATGCTGAGGTGGCGGCTCGTCATAGCTGAAGCCACTAGGTGGGCCGAAAAGGCCCCAACCACCGTCAAAGCCCAGTGGCCAACCGTAGTGACCCCTGAAAAGATCCTCTTGTCAGTTGGGCAAAGGATCGGAGAGAGTGTCCTCAGACTAGGAATACAGATGGGCGGGGTGATCAGGATGCACATAGGGGTAAGAAGGGTCCCCTCTAAAGTCACACCCGCCGGGCACACGATAATCGTACTGCCTGTCCTCTGGGAAGCTGCGGAGCTCCCTACTAGGCTCGGAAGGACCTTGCCAGTAGGGGTAAGTAGGGAGATTGTTCCCCCCTAAGAAGGAACAGGGCCGTGCTGAGGCGGCCAATTAGGGTAGTTCACGGGGGGAGCAATCTCTCCTCTATCCACAACTGAGTCATAGAGGGCCTACTGCTGCAGATGGTGGCCCTGTTGTGACTCATAGATTGCCTGCAATTGCCTAGCTATGTCAGATAGCTGGAATGTACCTGTGGGCTGCTGTGCGCCCGCTTGCTGCTGCTGAACCTCCTCCTTATCACCTACCCCTCCCTCATCATCCTCATCAAGCTCGGGCACTTGCCCGTTATCTCTCAAAACTCTCCATACATAATCGGTGGCACGGGTGATGGAGGTAAGGTGGGGTTTGGGAAGAAAGCAATGGTGTCTCCCTCTCACAAGCCAGCTGTAGTAGGCAGGGTTAGCGGTCGACAAGGTAAAGTCAGACCTACGAAGCTGTTCTGGGTCAAGGTAAATGTCACCTTTACTCCCCACGGGTGTGCAGAGAGGTAACATATTAGTGTGCCCCAACTTAATGGCCAACCTAGTGACCATTGCTCTGCAGTGTATGTCTCCAGACCTCTTACCCTTTGCGATAGCTACACAAGTGGTCATGAAGAGAAAACCTAAGTTAAGCTTACGAGGCTGCTCTCTCCTAGAAGCGATCCACAGAATACACACTTCCTCTTTAGCCAACTTCCCTAGGTCTTGCTTGCTAATAACAGAATATCCTAACAAACGGTGCAGGACCCTAAGGGCTGGGTGGAACATCTCACTAGCTATAGATTTCCTCGTGGTGAATTCATCTCTGCCAGAAATGTGACGCCATCAACTAGTCTCGTTGTATTCTCTAAAGTTTTCGTAAAGAGGGCGGTAGATATCTGCTTCTGGGAGGAAGTCTAAGGCTTGGTTGAATTGCCCTAAGGTTAGCTCATGCTGGGTGTTAAAGAGTTGGAATTTGATCTTATATACATCATTATCAAGATCCAAGGTGTCAACAGAGAAGGAGGAGAAGAATTCCAAGCAGGGTTCTAGGTAAGTCATGAATGAGGAGTTAACAAAAGATCCCATCCTCAAATTCTCAAACAGAAACCATAAGTCGTCATTTATTCCCAATTTCTCCATGTCCTCTCTATGGTAATGCCTTGAGGGTCTGAATTTTCTTTTTTTCATATCATTATAGACGGAGGCATGGTTTTTGTTAATGAATTTCAAAGTAGGAAGAGTGTTTGTTGTATTGGGGTTAGGGTTTTGGGACGATTGTCTCGAGTTAGCAGTTTTCCTCTTTTTCCCAATCCTTAACGAACTCATGACTACTCTTTTTTTTTTTTTTCAAACACAAGCCAACTCCGGCTAATTCCAACCACACCCCCACAAACTACAATGTACCTGTTCTATAACAATAGTAATTCAACAACAACCAAGTATGTTCACAATTTTGACACCAATTTTCACTGAATCAACAAGAATATCCAGCAATAATTTCAACAATAATCAATTGAATCTCAAAATTAATCTAAGATAATCAAATTCCTTGCTTAAAAATCAATCAAAGGAGAATAATTAACAAAGGAAATTGAATACCTTTACCCTTATGCGAGTGAATTGTTGTTTGGTGTCGAATTGTTGAAGGGAAGAAGATGAACTTGAGTGTGATGGTGAGAAGCGCCGCAGTGGTGATGATGGAGGAATATTACCTTGAAGCTTGCGTGAAGATAGAGTAAGTGGATTTGAAGGATGGGAAAGTTAGGGTTTGTGAGTTTTAGAGAGAGAGAGTGAGTGAGAAGAGTGTTTTCTTTTTTTGAGAGTGAATGGAGAAGTAAGGGGTTTTGGTGTTGAGGAGTCCTTCACTCGTTTTTTTTTCTGAAGTCGCAACAGGCGCGCCCGCTCCTTAACGACACGCGCCCGCGCCTAAGCTGAGGGATTTTTGAATAACTTTTTCAGATCAGACGGCGCGCCCGCTCCTCTTCCGCGCTCAAATCGTGCCCCTTACTGGCTTTTCTATAGATTTGGGCATCAGATATGGCGCGCCCGCAACGTAATCCGCGCGCCCGCGCCACCTTCAGATGCGCGATCTCTCCTCATTCGCACACAAACCGCGCACCTTACTGACTTTTTCCTCCAATTTCAGCCCCTAGATGATGCGCGCCCGCTCTTGATTTGGCGCGCCCGCTCCGAAACTGAGGCGCGGCCTTTCCTCTTTCGCGCTTAAACCGCGGACCCTTCTGTTTTTTCTCATTCAATTTGAGCCCCTAGATGAGGCGCGCCCGCTCCAGGTTAGGCGCGCCCGCGCCACCTTGCAGCGCGACCTCTCCTCTCAATATATCGCTTTTGCTTCAAATCTTCTCTTTTCTCTAAAACACTTCCCATAACACCTACATCACATTATACAAGAAAAGAGTTAGAGAGATTATACTAAGCGGTTTAAAAGAAAATAAAATCAAAAAGGTTAGAATATGGGTTGCCTCCCGTAAACGCTTCTTTAACGTCACTAGCTTGACGTACTTCACACCAAATCACGGCAACTTCAAAACATCAATGAGAGATAAATGCTCTGGCTTCTCAATTAGTTAACCCTCATAGTATGGCTTGAGACGGTGCCCATTCACTTTGAACGGAGGGTACTTGTCATTGAATATCTCAACCGAGCCATAAGGAAAGGCTTTGGAAACTTGAAATGGCCCACTCCATCTAGACCTCAATTTCTCGGGTAAGAGCTTGAGTCTTGAATTGTAGAGTAGGACCTTTTGTCCTTCCACAAATTCCTTCTTGGAAATTTGAGCGTCGTGCCACGCCTTGGTTCTTGCTTTATAGAGGCTTGCACTATCATATACGTTCATTCTCAACTCTTCCAACTCATGAAGCTCTAGAAGCCTTTGTTCACCCGCACTATGGAGATCAAAGTTAATTCACTTGATTGCCCAATGCGTTTGGTGTTCCATTTCTACGGGTAAATGGCAATTCTTCCCATAAACAAGTTTATAGGGAGTGGTCCCTATAGGAGTCTTGAAGGCGGTCCTATAAGCCCACAAAGTGTAAATGAGTTTGGAGGACCAATCCTTTCTCGTTCTTGCCACCGTCTTTTCCAAAATGATCTTAAGCTCCCTATTAGTTAC
Source organism: Chenopodium quinoa (assembly GCF_001683475.1). Classification (NCBI taxonomy): domain Eukaryota; kingdom Viridiplantae; phylum Streptophyta; class Magnoliopsida; order Caryophyllales; family Amaranthaceae; genus Chenopodium; species Chenopodium quinoa. The sequence continues at coordinate 983,772 of NW_018744780.1, forward strand.
CTCCGCTTGACCACTCGTTTGAGGGTGGTAGGAGAGCCCTCGCTTATGGGATACACCATACTTATCAAGAAGTCTAGCAAAAGTGTGATGCTTGAAATGTGACCCTCCATCACTAATGATAGCCCTAGGGACACCAAACCTCGGAAAGATCACCCTTTTGAATAAGTTCACAATCACCTTGGAATCATTTGTAGGAGAAGCCACGACTTCTGCCCATTTGGAGACGTAATCTACGGCTACCAAGATGTATTTGTTCCCATTAGAAGAAATGAAGGGCCTCATGAAGTCTACTGCCCATACATCAAAAACTTCAAGCTCAAGGATGGGGTTTTGAGGCATTTCATCCCTCCTAGAGATGTTCCCCACTCTTTGACACCTATCACAAGTTTTAACAAATTGCCAAGCATCTTTGAATAGAGAGGGCCAAAAGAGCATACATTGCAAGACCTTGGAGGCGGTCTTTTGAGCACTCATGTGACCACCACAAGGGGATGAGTGGCACAATGAGAGCACATCTTGGAACTCTTCATTAGGAACACATCTTCTCAAAAGTCCATCTACCCCTCTCTTCAACAACATAGGGTCATCCCATATATACTTCTTTGCTTCATGCTTGAGCCTTTGATGTTGTTGAGGAGTGAAATCCATGGGTACGGCACTACAAGCCAAGTAGTTCACAATATCCGCATACCAAGGCTCCGATTTTGCCTCAAGAGCATATAAGACATCATCCATTAGGGCATCTGACAGGCGGTATTTTAGGTCGTCACTAAGACACCTCTATCAAATGATATTTGTAGTCCTAAACATGCAACTAAAAGAGTATAGAGGCAAGTTAAGGGTCGAACACAGGGAAACGATTAAGCACCGCTATTTATCTCCTAATGTTAATCTAATTCGATCAAGAAGTGTGGTGGGTAAAGTAATGACTAAAGGGGATAGAACAACAATTAAAATAGGTACTAGGGGGAAGGATCAAACATGCTTTGATTTCAACGAAGTTAGGCATCGGAAAATAGGTTTACATGTAACCCAAGCGACTCATACAAGGCAATATCAAGAATACTCTCCAATCACCTATCGGGATTAAGAGCCTTCCTAGTTAACATACGCTCACACTATCGTCGTAAGGCATACAAGCTAAGGTCATGCAATAATCAATCACCTAATGACTATTCCTAAATCGCACTATCGTCACGATTTAGTTCACGTCATTCAACCACAACATGCATATGGCCATAAACATGGAGTGACTAATAAGTATAAGCACAAGGAAGATTTAATCACAAATATTCCAAATTAACCTAGCCTAACATACATCAAACTCAAAGTATATCTTCACCAAACCCCTAGCAACAAGAAACTACTCACTAGTCATAACTACAACTACAATCATGCTAAGCAACATTATAACCAATGAAATGGTAAGAAGACAAAGTTTTTATCAACTAAATTAACAAGAGTAGAAGCTTTAATCATAAAAGCAAGAGACAATAGAGAAATATACCAAAACCTTCATTGAAATCCAAATAAAGAGCCACACATCATTCAATCTTCAATCTCCAAGCTTGACCATACATCAATGTTGCAAAATTACTTCTTCAAAAACTAAAAGTAAAACTAATGTTGATAGACAATGAGAATTACACTAAAAGCTATATGATTGTTCAATACAAAATTTTTCTAAAACAAAGACCTAGGAATTGATATTTTTGAGCTCTCTCCTTGGGTTTCTATGCTATTTTTTTATCTTTTCCCCCCCCCTTTTAACTTGGGCTGAAATCGGGATTTGAATCAGCAGCAGAGAGGCGCGTCCGCGCCCAACAGTGGCGCGCCCGCGCGTTAAATGATGGCGCGGCCGCTCCTAGAAATGCGCGCCCGCTCCAAAGAGGGTATTTAATGGTTGATCCCGCTCATCAGCGCGCCCGCGCTCTATAGATGCGCGCCCGCTCCTTTGGTTGCGCGCCCGCGCCATTCGTCTGGTTTGGACTTCTTCCTGTTTTGCCCTTATCCCTTCCATCTCTGAATCAACAGCATACGCCTGCAATCATGGAACATGAAGGCAAGGCGTGATACAACGAAAGGGGAGGGGAGTATAGACTACCTAAACCACATGAATACACATTACGCGCCACAAAGGTAGAATACTCGAAATAGGAGGATCATAGCAAAAACATACTAAAATGAACTGAATTATTACTAAAACTACTAGAAAAGACTATCCTAAGAGCGACATAAATGTCACTCATCAAATTCCCCCAAGCTAGACCTTTGCTCGTCCTCGAGCAAAGCTAAAGGCAAAGAAGATTGAGAAACGATTATCCAAACACAAGCAATATAAATAAAAATAAAATAAAATAAAATAAAATAGAATAAAATAAAAAGAGGGGGGGAAGGAATTTACACTAACTCACTTTCGTAGGAATCACGGTTGTTTTTAACATAAACAACAAGCCATTTAAACCTCAAAGTCGCCAATGAGGACGAGTATGCTCTCGTGGGGGTTTCCAAAGAGTTTAACCCACAACTCTTGGCGACATGCTCAAGACAAACCAAAACAAAGGAGCAAATAAAGAAGAAAATCAACTACAAACAAGCATAGATGGATGACAATCTTTCTAGGTACTAAGAGTAAACACATTTTTGGATGCCAATGGTTGATTGAAAGATAAGTTATTCTAAGCATAGAGAACTCTAATATGCTCCACTCCACCCGCATTCCATACATTCTTACCGCGTTCCCTCATCTGGATTCAAATCCACCCTTCAAGGTAGTATCTCATGACTCCACGAAGGAGCCGGAACAAATGAAACAAGGGTGACCCGACATCTTACCAAGTCATGCTCTCTCCATATGCTTGAAATCTAGCTCCCTCCACCGACTAGTGACTCAACCAATCCAAGTTAAAAGGACTTAGGGTTGTAATGCGGGCTAGGAGGTAAGGGTGAGGAAAGAAATAAATAAATAAATAAATAAAATAAAATAAGTATAAATGAAAATTTGGTGGTAAATCCTAATTGTGAAGCAGAAGATGTCGCCAATTCTCATAACAAAGTAGAATATCACCAATTTCCAAACAAAATACATCTTCCCCCAAGCTTATTCAGCACAAACTCACAAAAGTATATACAAAATGCGTAGAACCTCTCCCCCAAGCTTGAAATGAGCAGTGCCCTCAATGCTCAAACTATATACCTTTTTTTTTTTTTTTTTTTTTTTTTTTTAGAGGAACTTCCATTGTCCTTGCTTGTTATTTCAAATTCCACACCATCACCTTGCAACTTTCCGATTTTAAATCATTACAAACTATCATGTCTCAAACTTCACAAGTCATTGGGCGAAAAGTGAAACAAAAGGTCATGGGGTTTGAATGTGTTTATGAACAAAGAGGTGCAGGCTCAATCATGGCTAGCAAGGGGCAAACGCAAAAAGAAAAAAAAAAATATAATTTATCAAGAAGCAACAAAAGGAAAGATAAACCTAGAAAAGCAAAATAGTCACCGAAGAAAATGCTTTTATCGTCCTTAGATATAGTTCGGTCGCGATCTCGGGTAGCTAGACAACAAGTTCTCGATCGAAGCATGCCTTGGTAAGGATCCTAAGCCGCTCATACAATAAGTGGTGGAGGCTTGAACAATAAATCTGACATGGGTTACAAAAACTACCTTTAGGGCTTCAAATCCCCCAAAGAGGGCAACGCCATCTTACCACAAACAAGTGAATTTGGGTTCGGTGGGCCTTACGAGTTCTAGCAACTACCTTAGCATAGACATATCTTAGAGTCAACCAATGGCAATCCAAGAACGCGGAAACTCTTAATCCTTAGGAATAAAGACATTCAAGAACGCAAGTCAAATAAATTTTTTATTTTTTTATTTTTTTTTTTTTTTTTTGGTTTTTTTTTTTTTTTTTTTTTTCGCTATAAACTAATCTACCCTTGACAAAATTTCTAGATCTTCACCAAAATCAACATTACCTCAAAAATCATCAAGCCGTAAATACATACCTGCACTGGTGAATCGCCATGTTGGCGAATACCAGTAATCATCATTATCGACAGGGAAAACGGGGGGCGGACTCAGCGGTATCCATCAAACCGAGAGAAGCGTCCCCAAAGCAGCATCATCATCAAAATCATATCAAAAACTCATCAACAGGATTAGTGAACAGGGGCAAAGTCAACCAAAGAAAACAGTCATGTAACCCAGTAGAATCAGCAGCATGAAGGTACAGGGAAAACAATGAAAGACCGGCAGGCGAGCAAGTAAGAATCCCAACCAAGTCACTCCCTACCAAGAGTATATCTCCAACTCATTAAAATAAGCGTACAAAAACAAGGGAGAGAGATATACTCAAGGACGCAGCCTACTGGCCACTAGAGCCGGGCTCACTAGGTGAGCCAGACCGACGTGGCGGCTCGTCATAAGTGAAGCCACTAGGGGGGCCGAAAAGGCCCCAACCACCGTCAAAGCCCGGCGGCCAACCGTAGTGACCTCTGTAAAGATCCTCTTGCCAACTAGGCAAAGGATCAGAGGGAGTGTCCTCGGATTGAGAGTACAGAGGGGCGGGGTGATCAGGATGTGCATAGGGGTACGCAGGGTCCCCTCTAAAGTCACACCCGCCGGGCACACGATAATCGTACTGCCCGTCCTCTGGGAAGCTGCGGAGCTCCCTACTAGGCTCGGAAGGACCTTGCCAGTAGGGGTAAGTGGGGAGATTGTCCCCCCCCCCCAAGAAGGAACAGGGTCGTGCTGAGGCGGCCAATTGGGGTAGTTCACGGGGGGGGCAATCTCTCCTCTATCCACAGCGGAGTCATAGAGGGCCTGCTGCTGCAGATGGTGGCCTTGCTGTGACTCATAAATTGCCTGCAACTGCCTAGCTATATCAGATAGCTGAAATGTACCTGTACCTGCGGGTTGCTGGGTAAACGGCTGCTGCTGCTGCTCCTCCTCCTGAACCTCCTCCTCATTACCCATTTCAACCTTATCGTCCCCATCGACATCGGGCACTCGCCCGCTATCTCTCAAAACTCTCCACACATTAGGGGACTGACGCGTGAGAGAAGTGAAGTGAGGCTTGGGGAGGAAACAATGGTGGGCTCCTCTAACTAGCCACCTAAAAGCATTGGGGTTCGCCGTGGGGGTAATAAAATCAGAACGGCGAAGCTGGTCCAAATCAAGGTAAATATCCCCACTACTACCTACGGCCGTGCATAGAGGTAGAAGGTTAGTGTAACCTAATTTGGTGGCCAGTCTAGTGACCATCGCCCCGCAGTGTATGTCCCCTGGCTTTTTTCCCCTTTGCTATGGCTTGGGAGGTTTGCATGAAGAGGAAACCCAAATTCAACCTCCGAGCATGCTCTGCCTTTGTGGCTATCCATAGGCAAAGGACCTCTTCCTTAGTCAGCTTCCCTAGGTCCTGCTTAGGAATGATAGAATACCCTAATAAACGGTGTAGGATCCTAAGGGCAGGGTGCCAAATCTCACTGGCTAAGGAAGTCCGGGTGTAAAACTCATTTTTGCCTGAAATGGAACGCCACCAAGCGTACTCACTATACTCCCCAAAGCTCTCATATAGAGGGTAGTGAATGTCAGCATCGGGGTGAAGGTCGAGGGCTAGGTTGAACTCTGCCAATGACATGGTGTGGGGGTTGTTGAAGAGTTGGAAAGAAATTCGAAAGTCGTCATTTTCTAGACTATCCACTTGAAAAGACGAGAAAAACTCTAATGTGGGTTCTTTGTAGGTCATGAATGAGGAGTTTATGAATGACCCTAATCGAAGGTTGTCAAAAAGAATCCACAAATCATCATTAATACCGAGTTCTATCATGTCTCCACGATGGTAGTGTCTAGAAGGTCGCAACTTACGTTTTTGCATTTCCGAGTGTATGGAGGAGTGGCTTTTGTGTAAAAATTTTAGGGTGGGTAAGGCATTGGGTTGGTCTGACTCTTGGTTTTGGGACGATTGTCCCGAATTTGCAGTTTTTCTCTTCTTCCCAATTCTTAGACTCATGACTGCCCACCTCTTTTTTTTTTTTTTTTTTTTTTTTTTTTTTCACTCCTTTTCAAAGCCAACTCCGGCTATTTCCACCCTTAACCTCCACAAAACTACAATGTACCTGTTCACAAGCAATAATAATCCAACCACGCAACGAATATAGCCTAAGATACTAATCAACAACAACAAGTTCAACAGAATCCAGCAATAATTTCAACAATAATCAACCAAATTTCGCTAATAACCTAAGATAATCAAAATCCTTACTTAAAATTAATCCAAGAGAATAATTAACTAAGGAGATCGAATACCTTTACCTTTATGCGGAAGATTGTTGTTTTGGTGTCGATTTGGTGAAGGATTTGAGTAGGAAGGGGGGGGTTCGTTGCGGTTGTGCCCTTGATGCCCAATTGCTACCTTTGAAGATGAACAAACGGAGAGGATGATTGATTGAAGCTTGAGGATGATTGATGTGGTTTATATTTTGAGAATGATTGATTTATGAAGGTGGAAGAAGATCTTGGCTATGGTGGTGAGGAGCGGCCGCGAAGAGAGAGAAAGGCAAAGAGGGTTTGGTTTATGTTTGTGAGGATTTGGAAATTGTGGGAATATAAGAAGCCACCGTATTTTTTTTTTTCTGATATCCAGAAAGGCGCGCCCGCTCCCGATTAAGGCGCGCCCGCTCCTTAAAGAAAACGCGAGCCGCTCCTATATCGCGCCTAAATCGCTCCAACTTCCTGGAAATCAGTAAAACTACAGCGCGCCCGCGCTAATAATAGACGCGCCCGCGCCTTCTTTAAAACGCGAGCCACCCTGCAATCGCGGCCAAATCGCTCCTGCCTCCTGGAATGGAAGTAATTTTCAAGCGTATACCAGGCGCGCCCGCGAAGAAACCAGGCGCGCCCGCACCTTACTGCTCATGCGGGCCGCGCTTCAGCCGCGATAAAATCGCTCCAACTCCCTGGAATTGGAGAATTTACATTCACAAAAACGGCGCGCCCGCGATGAAACCAGGCGCGCCCGCGCCTTACTGCTGTTGCGGATCGCGCTTCAGCCGCGATAAAATCGCTCCAACTCCCTGGAATTGGAGAAATTTTCATTCATAAAAATTGCGCGCCCGCGACGAAACCAGGCGCGCCCGCGCTTTAATGCTGCTGCGGATCGCGCTACAGCCGCGTTCAAATCGCGCTGAGGTTCTGTTTCTTTAGAATTCATCCGAGCACAAATTTCAAAATTCCTCTCTTTTTTAATTTTTCTTCTTTGCTCTTGCCTTTCTTTCCTCGTGGACACACGCAATCACGCCTGCATCAGAATTGATTGGGAAGAGCGTTAGGTGGATTAGTTCAAGCGATTTGAAAGAAAATAAAATCAAAGAGGTTAGAAACCGGGTTGCCTCCCGTAAGCGCTTCTTTAACGTCACTAGCTTGACGTACTTCACACGGAATCATGGTGATTTGGAAACATCAATGAGAGATAAATTTTCTGGCTTCTCAATTAGCTGACCCTCATAGTATGGCTTGAGACGCTGCCCATTCACTTTGAATGGAGGGTACTTGTCATTGAAAATCTCAACCGAGCCATAAGGAAAGGTTTTGGACACTTGAAATGGACCGCTCCATCTAGATCTCAATTTCCCGGGGAAGAGCTTGAGTCTTGAATTGTAGAGCAGGACCTTTTGTCCTTCCACAAATTCCTTCTTGGAAATTCGAGCATCGTGCCATGCCTTGGTTCTTGCTTTGTAGAGGCTTGCACTGTCATATGCATTCATTCTCAGCTCTTCCAACTCATGAAGCTCTAGAAGCCTTTGCTCACCCGCACTTTGGAGATCAAAGTTGATTTGCTTGATTGCCCAATGCGTTCGGTGCTCCATCTCTACGGGTAAATGGCAATTCTTCCCATAAACAAGCTTATAGGGGGTAGTCCCTATAGGAGTCTTGAAGGCGGTCCTATATGCCCACAATGAATCAATGAGCTTACTGGACCAATCCTTCCTTGTTCTAGCAACAGTCTTCTCTAAGATGACTTTTAACTCCCTATTTGTGACCTCCGCTTGACCACTTGTTTGGGGGTGGTAAGCAAGGCCTCGCTTGTGAGATACACCGTACTTTGAAAGAAGCTTGTTGAATGCATGGTGCTTGAAGTGTGAGCCTCCATCACTTATGATTGCCTTAGGAACACCGAATCTTGGGAAGATGACTTTCTTGAACAAATTGATGACCACCCTTGAGTCGTTGGTGGGAGATGCCACGGCTTCCGCCCATTTGGAGACATAATCAACGGCAACTAGAATGTGCCGGTTTCCTTGGGATGAGATGAAAGGGCCCATGAAGTCAATTGCCCAAACATCAAAGATTTCAAGTTCAAGAATAGGATTTTGGGGCATCTCATCGCGCCGTGATATGTTCCCTGTCCTTTGGCACCTATCACAAGTCTTAACAAATTGCCAAGCATCTTTGAATAGAGACGGCCAAAAGAGCATACATTGCAAAACCTTGGAAGCGGTCTTTTGAGCACTCATATGACCACCACAAGGGGATGAGTGGCACATTGAGAGCACATCTTGGAATTCTTCATTAGGAACACATCTTCTCAAGAGTCCATCCACCCCTCTCTTCAACAACATGGGGTCATCCCAAATATACTTCTTTGCTTCATGCTTGAGCTTTCTATGTTGTTGAGGAGTGAAATCCGGAGGTATGGCACTACAAGCCAAGTAGTTCACAATATCCGCATACCAAGGCTCCGATTTTGCCTCAAGAGCATATAAGACATCATCCATTAGGGCATCTTCAATTGGCAAATCGTCTTCATGTATTCTTGCAGCTCCTAACCTAGAGAGGTGGTCCGCCACCACGTTCTCGGCTCCCTTCTTATCTCTCATTTCGTAATCAAAATCTTGAAGGACCAACACCCATCTCAACAACCTCGGTTTGGCCTCCTTCTTACTTATCAAATATTTGAGAGCCGAGTGATCGGTATACACTATTGTCCTAGAACCAATGAGGTAGGTTCTAAAACTTCTCAAATGAGTGGATAACCGCCAAAAACTCTTTTTCGGTAGTTGTATAATTTCGTTGGGCATCATTGAGAGTCTTGGACAAATAGTATATAACGTGAAGTTTCCCATCCTTTCTTTGTCCCAGAACCGATCCAATGGCCCCGTCGCTTGCATCGCACATTAGCTCGAATGGTAGAGACCAAACCGGTCCTCGGACTACGGGGGCGGTGCAAAGGGCCTTTTTCAACCTGCAAAATGACTCATGACAAGCTTCATCAAATACAAATTATTTATCCTGTTGCAAGAGAGATGTGAGAGGCTTAGCAATCAAAGAGAAATCTTTGATGAAGCGGCGGTAAAAGCCGGCATGACCAAGGAAGGACCTCACTTCTCTCACATTTGTGGGAGGAGGAAGCTTCTCGATCACATCAACCTTCGCACCATCGACTTCGATGCCCGCTTGGGAGATTTTATGGCCAAGAACAATGTCGTTTTCCACCATGAAGTGGCATTTCTCCCAATTGAGCACCAAGTTGGCACTCTCACACCTTTCTAAACAACGAGATAAATTCATTAGGCACTGCTCATACGTGCCTCCACCAACGGAAAAATCATCCATAAAAACTTCCATTTCTTCCTCGATCATTTCACTAAAAATTGACATCATGCATCTTTGGAAGGTGGTCGGGGCATTACAAAGACCAAAAGGCATCCTACGGTAAGCAAAAGTTCCGTAGGGACAAGTGAAAGTGGTCTTTTCTTGATCTTTTGGGTCAATTGGGATTTGGAAGAATCCCGAATAACCATCAAGAAAGCAATAAAAAGCATGCTTTGTAAGCCTCTCAAGCATTTGATCGATGAACGGTAATGGAAAATGGTCTTTGGAAGTGTTGGCATTTAATTGGCGGTAATCAATACACATGCGCCAACCCGTAACAAGCCGAGTTGGGACCAATTGTTGCTTATCATTGATCATTACCGTCATACCTCCCTTTTTCGGCACTACTTGAACCGGGGATACCCAATCACTATGAGCGATTGGATAGATGATCCCTGCTTCAAGTAGCTTGGAAACTTCCTTTCTCACAACCTCTTGCATGGAAGGATTAAGTTTCCTTTGCCGTTGCCTACACGGCTTAGCACCCTCCTCTAAAATCGATCTTATGCATGCATAGGGAGGGGCTTATACCTTTGAGATCATCAAGAGTATAACCCAAAGCCTTCCTATGCATTTTCAAAACATTAAGCAATGAGGAGGTTTGCTCTTCCGTGAGGTTAGCATTGATAATGACCGGAAAAGTATCATTAACATCCAAAAAGACATACCTCAAGCCCGAAGGTAGAGGTTTCAATTCTACCTTCGGAGCTACCTTACCATTGGAGATTTTCCTCCTCTTCTACTTGGAAGACTTCATACGGTTGGGGCATCTCTTGGTCGGGGGTTGTCTCTTCTTTCTCATCAAGCATTTCCCTCATATAATTGCATCTCCTTTTGATCACCTACCTCATTCTCATTCAACAAAACATTCTCAAGTAGATCATTAGAAGCATGCATATTAAGGGTATCTAAACTCATTCATCAAGTTTTCAATTGTATCTATTCTAAAACATTCATTGTCAGAGGAAGGTTGTCTCATCACCTTATTCAAATCAAATTCGATAGAATCATTGTCAACCTTCAAGGTCATCTTGCCTTCTTTGACATCAATAATTTCTTTAGAGGTAGCTAGGAATGGCCTACCCAAGATTATAGGAATTCTTTCATCTTCATCCATTTCAAGAACATAAAAGTCCACCGGAAAAGTGAACTTACCGACTCTAAGGGGTATGTCCTCTACTTTCCCTATAGGCAATTTTTGTGGACCTATCTGCTAATTGGAGGGTGATGTTTGTAGGTGAAAGGTTTCCCACATTAAGCTTTTGGTAGACCGAGAAAGGCATTAAACTCACACTAGCACCTAGGTCACACAAAGCTTTCCCCAAATGAACTTCATTGATAGAACAAGGGATGGAAAAAACTACCGGGATCTTGCAATTTAGTTGGTAGCTTACTGGAGAGAATAGCACTACAATTTGCGGTTAAGCTAACGGTTTCAACTTCTCTCCTTCCATTCAGGAGGTCTTTTAGGAATTTAAGAGTAGTGTGGCATCTCTTTCATAGCATCCACAAAGGGTATAGAAACATGCCAAGCTCTTTACTACATCTAAAAAATTTTCCAAATTGGACATCAAGCCTAGACCTAAGCAAATCTTTGGGGAAAAGGCAACCTCTCATTCCTAGGTTGGAGATTAAGGGGTAAAGATGTTTGATCTTTGGTGCTCTCCTTTTCGAGTTCCTTCTCTTTCTCTTTCTCACCCCTCTCATTCTTTCCGGCACTTCCCTCTAGAATCTCATTCTCTCTTGATGATTCATCCTCAACCTCAAGTCCTATCCTCACATCGGGACTCTTCTCAACATTTAGTTCACTCTCAAAGGATCTTCCCACTTCTAGTAGTAATGGCATACATAGACTTGGGGTTGACACCTTGACTAGGTAAAGAAGAAGATGAAGAAGGGGAGGATGAAGAACTTGGTTGGGCAATTTGAGAGATTTGGGTCTCAAGCATTTTCATGTGTGCCTTGATTTGTTTCTTTTCTTCCCCTTGACTCTTATTATGGTTTTCTTGATTCTTAATGAAATTTTGAAGCATAGCCATCATAGGATCAGGAGGGGCTTCTATTTGGAGGGGTTGAGTAAGGGGAATTTGAGAATGGGGCCTTACTTGGTCAAAACCGGGGGGTCTACTATTTTGTGAGAAAGTAGAAGCATTTTGAGGTCTATTACCCCCGGAACCCTGATTGGAATTAAAACGTTGTTGGTTGTGAATAGTGTTGTTGGTTTTGATTCCAATTGGGTCTTTGGTTTGAGTAACTTCTTCCATTGTAATTGGAAGAGTTTCCCCTACCTTGGCCTTGGTTATCATAACCACCACCACTTTGATTCCATTGACTTTGATTCCAACCTTGGTTTTGATTCCAACTACGGTTTGGGTTTTGATTCCAATTTGGTCGCATTCCATTATTTCCCTCACGGGGCACAAAATTCATGGCATTAACATCTTCAACATTATCATCATTTTCATGGGGAGGGGGACCTTCACTTATGGACATACATTGTTGAGAATTATGATCATAGCCTCCACATATATCACAAAACATACAACCAGGAGGCATGGCATTGTAATTAGAGGGAGAAGAAGTAGAAGGATTCATACCATGGCCTCCCTTGGGAGAAGGGGAGGAAGCATTTTGGGAACTTGATTTCATGAACTCCTCCATTTGTTTCGCCATCTTTGCCATTTGGTTGGAAAGATTTGTGATGGCATTGGTTTGCTCGACGGAATGTACCGTTCCTTTGCTAGAAGTGGCTTCCCTCTCACCTTCGTACCAATCCTCATAATTGCGCACAACTTCTTCTATGATACTCTCCACTTCATCTTCCCTTTTGTTCATGATTGGGCCTCCGGCTCCGGCATCAAGGCTAGTCTTACTTTGAGGGGAGAGTCCTCCGTAGAATGTTTGGAGAACTTGCCAATTAGGAATCCCATGGTGTGGGCATTGCCTTTGTAATTCTTTGAATCTCTCCCATGCCTCACAAAGAGACTCTCCACCTCTTTGGCGGAAACTTTGAATCTTTGAGCGAGCCTCGGCGGTTTTCTTGTGATTGTAAAACCTTCCTAGGAACGCCGTAGTTACCTCATTCCAAGTCGTGAGGGAACCGGGAGGAACATCCTTGTTCAACCAATGTTCCGCCGCTCCCATGAGTGAGAACGGAAACATCTTCAATCTTATGTACTCTTGGGACACCCCGTTGATCTTGATAGTGTCACAATACTTGAGAAATTCTTTGAGATGCTCATGGGGATTCTCAAATTTCCCACCGGTAAATTGCCTCTTCTCTATCATTGAAATGAAATTAGGCTTTATCTCGAAATTGTTCGCTTGAGTGTGGGGGCTAAGATCCCACTTTGTGAGGCATAAGGTTCGGGTGCTCCAAGTTGCTTTAGTGACCTTTGATCACCCATGCTTTGTTGATTATGGTATTGGGCAAATGGGTTGGGAGTTAAACCTGCAAATGATTCACGATCCTCACTAGAAGAGGGTGAAGGAGTAGGAGAGCTACTAACTTCCTCTTGGAAAGGGTTTTCCACACTATCCCTAATTTCCCTCCTCAATTGAGCAAGGGTGCGCTCCAGCTCTGGGTCTATGGGCGCCAAAGGACTAGAACTTCGTTGCCTCCTGCGCATATACAAAGCTAAGTAGAAAGTGAGCACTGACAAGGGAGTAGGAAAATTAAGGTGAACTAGTCTCAACGAAGGGATAAAAGGGTTTCCCCGGCAACGGCGCCAATTTGACAGGCGGTATTTTAGGTCGTCACTAAGACACCTCTATCAAATGATATTTGTAGTCCTAAACATGCAACTAAAAGAGTATAGAGGCAAGTTAAGGGTCGAACACAGGGAAACGATTAAGCACCGCTATTTATCTCCTAATGTTAATCTAATTCGATCAAGAAGTGTGGTGGGTAAAGTAATGACTAAAGGGATAGAACAACAATTAAAATAGGTACTAGGGGGAAGGATCAAACATGCTTTGATTTCAACGAAGTTAGGCATCGGAAAATAGGTTTACATGTAACCCAAGCGACTCATACAAGGCAATATCAAGAATACTCTCAATCACCTATCGGGATTAAGAGCCTTCCTAGCTAACATACGCTCACACTATCGTCGTAAGGCATACAAGCTAAGGTCATGCAATAATCAATCACCTAATGACTATTCCTAAATCGCACTATCGTCACGATTTAGTTCACGTCATTCAACCACAACATGCATATGGCCATAAACATGGAGTGACTAATAAGTATAAGCACAAGGAAGATTTAATCACAAATATTCCAAATTAACCTAGCCTAACATACATCAAACTCAAAGTATATCTTCACCAAACCCCTAGCAACAAGAAACTACTCACTAGTCATAACTACAACTACAATCATGCTAAGCAACATTATAACCAATGAAATGGTAAGAAAGACAAAGTTTTTATCAACTAAATTAACAAGAGTAGAAGCTTTAATCATAAAAGCAAGAGACAATAGAGAAATATACCAAAACCTTCATTGAAATCCAAATAAAGAGCCACACATCATTCAATCTTCAATCTCCAAGCTTGACCATACATCAATGTTGCAAAATTACTTCTTCAAAAACTAAAAGTAAAACTAATGTTGATAGACAATGAGAATTACACTAAAAGCTATATGATTGTTCAATACAAAATTTTCTAAAACAAAGACCTAGGAATTGATATTTTTGAGCTCTCTCCTTGGGTTTCTATGCTATTTTTTTTTATCTTTTCCCCCCCTTTTAACTTGGGCTGAAATCGGGATTTGAATCAGCAGCAGAGAGGCGCGCCCGCGCCCAACAGTGGCGCGCCCGCGCGTTAAATGATGGCGCGGCCGCTCCTAGAAATGCGCGCCCGCTCCAAAGAGGGTATTTAATGGTTGATCCCGCTCATCAGCGCGCCCGCGCTCTATAGATGCGCGCCCGCTCCTTTGGTTGCGCGCCCGCGCCATTCGTCTGGTTTGGACTTCTTCCTGTTTTGCCCTTATCCCTTCCATCTCTGAATCAACAGCATACGCCTGCAATCATGGAACAGGAAGGCAAGGCGTGATACAACGAAAGGGGAGGGGAGTATAGACTACCTAAACCACATGAATACACATTACGCGCCACAAAGGTAGAATACTCGAAATAGGAGGATCATAGCAAAAACATACTAAAATGAACTGAATTATTACTAAAACTACTAGAAAAGACTATCCTAAGAGCGACATAAATGTCACTCATCAGCATCTTCAATTGGCAAACCATCCTCGTGTATTCTTGCACCT